>NW_024065933.1:0-303800 GCF_011947395.1 Colletotrichum karsti
GGGAACAAACCTCTTTTTCCGGACGAAGAAGAGAAGAAGTTCACGAGAGACTCGGCGCGCGAGAAGAATTCAGATATACCAGTCGAGGGGGGTGGGGGTGCCCGAGGCAGAGGCAGAGGCAGGAGCGGCGGCCGACCTCGTCACCCCCTCCTGCCTCAGTTGGAAGGGCAGGTGCGATACAAGGCAGGAGCAACTCAAGGGGGCAAGAAGGCAAGAGCAGACGGAAGGTGTGAACGTGTTGTAACGTCGGCCTCCTCAAACAAGATTCATGAAACTGACGGCGAAGACTTCTGAATGGCATTGGTTTCAACGTCGTGTTACTATTCTACGCTCTCTGAACCATTTGAGATATCAACATCCATGGCAGTGATATTCTTGCACGAGGATTTCTGCAAAACACCATGCCTTGTTGTTGAGAAGCGATTGGCCTTGATTGTTGCATCGCTACCTATCACAGATGGCTCGTTGGAAGGCAGCTGAAATGATAAAGATATTCGTCCTGTAAGGAAGGAGAAGCTCGCACTGGGCAAGATATCAGACAGCCACGACAGGCAAGACAATCTTCAATTTCCGAGTAATAGCTTGCTTGACGTGCCTTCCTCAGACTGGTGTTCCTAGCGCAACTACATCATGGCAGCCGAAGCAACAACGACTGGCGGAAGGCATGACTGGGTGAGCTTTCACGACCACCTTCACCGTGTTTAGGTTTGTAACCTACACGTGATCGTGGCTTCCTGAGGACGTATCCAATTTTGCGATGGAATAGGTAGTCATGTTTACCCAAGTCTCCATCCCATAGTAACTGCCGGGATATGACACCAGACACGATTGCCTCCTATCTAGCCCTTGGTTTCCGGTTGGCAGACTTCATGCTGTCTTGATCCCGAATGCTTTATGGAATTTCAAAGTCTATCAGTACCTTATCTTGTTTGTGCAACTTTGCCCAGCAATATCAACGCACTGGATGTCGAATGGTACTGTACCCGCCCTGCCCAATCAAAACGTCATTTACCAATCACAGTCCAAGAATTCAACGTCAACCAGGACGGTCCACCTCAGCACTTATCACGACCTGGCTCAGCCGCTCAGATCCTTGCCCCTGTCTCCCGTATGCCTCGAGAAGATCGAGAAACCTTTCCCTGTTGGCGTATATATATAGGTAACGTACTTAGGCCGTGTCTAAGTTGTGCCTTATCTGTTGTCTCCTTTTACCAAGTACCCTGCCAGGTGACGTCAAACATACGGAGATAGTACATGAAGGTCAACGATGAACGTCACATTGCAGGTAGAAGAAACGTTTGGGTGGCAACAGAGGCTAGGAATCGCCCCTTGAGTTGTTTGAATATCGACGCGAAACCTTTTGAACACTTTCCCCGCCCCCAGTACCCTCGTCAAACCTCCACCTCATGTGGCAGGAAGAGTAGTACTGTTTGCAGGGCTCCCAGATTGCCTGCAATGTCTTGGATCTGTTGCCTGCCCAGTCCAACTCTTGATACGCCAAACACCTGTTCCCATCTGTTTTCCTTCGACGCCTTGTACACTTCCCATCCCGACTTTAGAGGTCATCGCCGAGGTAAGGCTCGCACATCTCCCTGTACCATTTCCTAGCCGTGTTGTGGACCTCCTTGTTGGGACACTTTTTGGCGGTGCAGGGGTTCAAGGTGTAGCCCCGCCAGTAGGAGACCGCGAAGTACTTGTCTTCGCAGAAGTCCCGCTTCGATATCGTGTTGACGTCCCAGGGCTTGCTGAGTTTGTTACCCTCGTTGAAGCACTCCTGCCAGCACTCGGGAAGGGGGTCGAGGCTCATTCTGTCGTCTTTGGGGGCAGGGCCTCCCCACTTCGTGTCGGCCATGGCGGCGCCGGCGAGGGAGGCGAGGAAGATGAGAATGGGAGCGGGTCTCATTGTGATGATCGTTTGTGAGGTTGATCGTGAGGTTGTTTTAGGAGTTTGTGTGTGGAGTAGAGGTATTTGACTGAGGGAGGGACTGTTAGTCAGTTTCATACAAGTTTGTTAGAGTCGATGAAGACTTACACGTCTCTGTGAGTGATGTTGTTGAAGATATAGGTCCTTCTGAGGTAGGTTGTAGATAGGGTTGATCAGGTTGGAAGATGTTCTTGTGAAGGAGGAGATGTTTGTGTGAGGATAACCTGAGAACGAAATCACCGGGAATCTGGGGGGAATCATTGGCCTTATATACATTCTCAAATCACCTTTCCCGGTCGTGGTGATCTGTACCAAGATCTAAGTTCATGAGAACCTCTCTAGCAGCCAAACCAGAAAACCCGCTGTTGAACCTTCAACGACCGCCGTGCCGCCACCTTGCTATCTCAGTCCGCTGGGAGATTTCATGTAAAGTTTCTCTCCCAGCCAATGGCATTGCGCCGTCGTGAGAATTTGTGCCCGAGTTCAAGCTGGAAGCCGGAACTCATGGGAGTGATTGAGCACAGCACCCTCGACTTGGTCCATCCGTCCGCCGATTATAGGCAAAAGACGTATCACTATTATTTTCGTGACACCCGCCTCACGCCTTTTCTACCAACCCCTTTGCCTTCCCTCAGAAACCCCTGAGCCGCCACCTTCTCTTCGTGCCGCCCGCAGCCCTCTCTATAACTAGGCAAAAGCACTTTTCGCCACAGTAAGTTGGACCACATCACTCATATAGATTCGTTGTTTACAATCTACCAATCACAGAAACGACAGAACGTGGACAAAACTCGATCACGATGAAGCTCATCACAACCCTCGCAACCATCCTCCTCTCCACCACCGCCCACGCCAGACCGCCACCGCTGGACGGAGTCCTCGTCCCCCTCACCACGCTACCCCCGTGCTACAGAGAATGCCTCGACTTCACCAACTTCGTCGGCCGGGAGAAGGGCTTCGACGTCTCCACCGTCACCGTGCCGGAGTTCTGCAGGGAGCAGCAGGCCTTCTTCCCGCGGTGGGACATGGACGAGATCACCGACTGCGCCGCGGTGCACTGCGGGGGCGACGTCGAACAGCACGCCGCGGCGTTCGAATGGTACCAGGCCCTGTGCCACTTCGGAAGGCAAAAGATGGAGTTGTGAAGGGCGGAGGGACATCACGCGCGGCTGCACGACCCCGGCCAGAACTCTCCGGCCGGGGGCTTTGCACCGGCGCCGACGAAGGCATGGTGGTCTAGCATGGGACCCGATCAGAAGCAAAAGTTGGCTGCGGCGAGGATGGAATGGTTGGGTGGGGCGGGTGGTGAACACAGGCTTTCTTGATGCCGGTGCTGATTTCTGGCTTCCATCTGCTCTTTGATTGGATTTCAACTGAATACAGGGATCTCAACGAGTTTACTCAATTGCTAATTCAAGTTCGATGCCCAAAATATGGGAAAAGCATTTTGGTGAACATAAACCTTTGAGTCCATGACACCGCTCGGGCGGAAACGCCACCCATGTTCATCGGCAAAGACGACACCACCGCAGCTGCAATTCAGGCCCCAACAGAGGTTAATAACCAAGCTCCACACATCTAAACGAGTAAATCTTCACCATCAACTCTCAAAAGTGAACAACACCGGAACTGTTCATTGCTTGGCTAAGGGATGTTCTCTGTTGTTCAGGTCTTCTCGGTTTTGTTCAAACAGCTATGGTGACTGTTGGTGTGGGATCGTCAAACCAAGCAGTATCTGAACAGTATATCTTTCAAACTTCAGAAATATCTGCGTCTCCAATAGTATATAATTCACATCGTTGTGCTACATGAGCATTTCCATCTTCTCACACTTCATCACCCACAGTCACACAACAATTCCTACTACCTAGTACAATAAAGCAAACCGCAACCTTTTTTTCTTCTCATCATTCCTCTATAAACACACTACAATCAGTATCAAACAACCAAATTCCACAACAAAATGAGCGGCTACGAAAGTGACGGCTATCAAGTTGAGTCAGTTGAGCCTAATCAGTTTTCAACTGGTCCAGTAAATATTGTAGCCTTCAAGAAGGAGTTCAAGGACTGGCGGGACAAGCAGAACAAGGCCAACACTGCCGAAAACAGACTTGAATTTGTCACCGCAGTCATGGTCAGGCTGGGCGAGTTGAAAGTCCCCGTGGAATATCCCAGTGGCCAAGAATACCTGCATTATAGGGATCCTTTCTTCTTCCTGAAGTCGTACGAATTGGATTACAAGACCGAGTTTGGAAAGGCCATGAAGAAGGTGCTGGGCAAGTGAGCGGGACCAGCATAGGCAGATCAAGGTCTCGCCTGACGCACCGCAACCTGGAGAGACACGCGGCCGAATATCTGGAGGCTCATCCGGACCCGACACAGTTTACGGCTTTCTCGCAGCCAAATGGTCTGGAAGCCGTGGATAGTTCGTCGGCCACTCTCAATTTAGCATGCTCAGCCGAGATTGGTCCTGCTTGCGCGGAGGAAGAAGCCAGGCAAGGAACAAAGTGTTGCTCAGACAAGCACTTGCACGGGTGGGGGTCTTACTACTTAGAGGCATGGATCGAGAGCCTCAAGGGTGACAACATCCGTCTCAGACAGCAGCACCTTCTACTTAGCAGATAGACCTCTCCTTCTTCATCTATAAAATGACATATATTGTTACACTCCTGGAGCCCTCAAATGCCGCTCAATACATGTGAATTGTCATAAGAATGTTTCTGCCGGTGTATTCCTATTCCAGGCACAGTAGCATTCTGATGACGTTCAGCTAGATGGCGTGGGGCGAACTGCTGATTGATATATGCTCCTGTGCAGTCCAATGTGAATAAAACGTCAACTCAGAACTAGTTTCATTTTGCGAATCTCACGAGACGGGCCCGATTGGCGGCGAATGTTGCGACTCGAGAAGCTCACACTAGCTTGCCAGAAAGAGCCATATGGGTTCGAATAGCAGCCTCTGATTGGTGAGACAAGGGCAAGGGAGCGTCTTCGGCGTCGGGATGCAGCCTCGAGGGGCATGAAATTAATTACCTCCACATCTCCCGCGTGGGCTCGGTGATCTCGTGAGAGGAACCGAGGGCTGCGCTTTTTGATTCAGAAGCAGCAAGCTCAGGGCAACCTTGAGGCTTGGTGAGCCTGACGCCAAACTCGCCTGCAAAACGCGCACCGGATGTTTGGTTTTCTCGGAAGCCGTTTGCTGCGTTTTAACATTGTGCCCCCACAATGACTCGCAACGTCACATTTTGATGATGTTTGCCATTGGCCGGTCACGCGCGGAAGGATGCGGTGGCGCCCGCATCGTCGTGACTTGCTTCTTGGCTGCTTCTGGTGAGGTTGGGGGTTGAGAAGGATGCGTATGTCAGTACGCGGGTCCGATACGTAGTCACGGTTCGAAAGGATCAAGATGGTTGAGATCCTGAACCGTGTTGCTGATTGATGTCGAGAATTGAGGCTATTCCTAAGGTTCAGCATCTCGGCCGATTTGTATGACGTAAGGCGCGCAAAGAGACGCTAATCATTGGCCAACTGGCTCGGGTTCATCGGGTAAATGGAGCCGTTGCGGGCGATAGAGCTAATAGGTGACAGGGATTAATTACTAAGGTATATAAGTAAAGCGTATTTATACGCTATATGACTAGTATTCTAACCTAATATAGTAATAAAGTTAGTACTATTCCTAATACTATAAATAAATAGGTTCCCTCTTAGTTTAACTTAAAAGTAAATTATTAAAATCTAAACTTTAAGTATATAATTTACTTAAAAAGTAGTTATAAATAGCTTTATCTATTTAGATCTTTATATTATTATTCTATTTAATAGAATTAAATCTATTATATAGTAGAAATAAGCTAATTTTCTCTTTTATTTCTCTTTTTACTTAAGCTTTTTTAACTCCTTTAAGATAATACTTATTACTTTTATTTTAATAGCTATTTAAGCTCTCTATTAAAACTTTAAAGATAACTCTTATAACCTTTAAGTAACTACTAAATAAAATAAAACCTCTTTTAAATTCTTTCTTAAAAATAAAGGTATTATAATATATTAAAGGCTTAACTATTTTAAGGGTATATTAGTTTAGCTTTTTCTCTATAATATATAGCTCTAAAAGATTATTACTTATAGTATTATTATTTAGCTAAATTATAAAACTCTATTAAATATATATTAATCTCTCTTAATTAATATCTATTAGAGTAATTACTATTTAGTTAATTACTTTTTTATATTAATTTATATTTTATATAGAAGTATTATTTTTAATACTATTAAAAAGGCTTAATAAAAAAAAAGAGAAATAATTAATATCCTAAATGTTATAATAAAATATAGGGGGGGAAATAGCTATATAATAATAATAATAAAGTAAATAATATATAAAGTAGAGTTTTAGCTTAATTAATATAATAATAAAGAAGTTTAAATAGTATACTTTTTTATAGGAGCTACCCTAGGCTTTTTTATAGGAGCCACCCCAGACAGGGATCGATCACAAGGGGGTCGCCTGCACACCGGAAGGGAATAGTGGGATCTCCCCTCGCCGATTACCATCCATTGCAGCCCGGGCATTACCAAATTTCCACCTGCAAAAGAAAGAGACCCAACGGATCCCGTTTGTCCCGCCCACGACCGCCCACCATGTGCTGCATGTCCGCCGCCGCCCGCTCCAGGCCCCCGATCTTTTTCCCCAGAGCGACGTCGCTGCTACTACATCTGCTTGCTGACGCCGATGCTGACTGACGGGTAATACGCACGTCTCCGTCCTCGTAAAAAAAGCGCGTCAAAGTCGAAATTCCTGTACACCGCCGAACCTCGAAATACCGAAACAACATCGCACAAAATACCACCCAACAACATGGCCGATGCCGCGACTTCCGACCCCGCCGCTAGGGTGAAATCCCACGCTTCCACCGTCAACGAACACGGCTACCCGCGCGGCCATCTGGGCCACCTCAGCGAGCACGAAGAGGCGCAGCTCGTCGCCTTCAAGGCGCTGCTCGAGGAGAAGACGCTGTATAAGCCAGGCCCGCCGGCGTCCCACGACGACCAGACACTGCTGTAAGTCTCATGTCGCCTTTTTGCGCCGCCGGATGTCTCGGGATTCGCGAAGCTGACTTTCTTTTCCCCCTTCTCTCCAAAAAGGCGATACCTGAGAGCCCGCAGCTGGGTCCCCGCCGACGCGCTCACGCAGTTCAAGGACACGGAGGAGTGGCGCGCCGCCAGCGACATCGACACCCTCTACAAGACCATCGAGCTCGAGGCCTACGAGCAGAGCCGCCGCCTGTACCCGCAATGGACCGGCCGCCGCGACCGCCGCGGCATCCCGCTGTACCTCTTCGAGATCAAGCACCTCGACACCAAGGCCATCGCCGCCTACGAGAAGTCCGGCAAGGAAACGTTCAGCAAGGCCAAGTGGGACGGCAAGACCCCGCAGGGCCTGCTGAGGCTGTTCGCGCTCTACGAGAACCTGACCCGGTTCAACCAGCCCTTCTCCACGCAGCTGCAGGACCGCGAGTTCAACGACACGCCCATCACGCTGAGCACCAACATCGTCGACATCTCCGGCGTCAGCCTGAAGCAGTTCTGGAACTTGAAGGGGCACATGCAGGCGGCCAGTCAGATTGCGACGGCGCACTACCCCGAGACCCTTGACCGTAAGACAGACTCCCGGCCTCAAAGCAGATCGCAGAGTGTAGCTAACACCAGCCAGGAATCTTCATCATCGGCGCCCCCGTCTTCTTCTCCACCGTTTGGGGCTGGATCAAGCGCTGGTTCGACCCCATCACCGTCTCCAAGATCTTCATCCTCAGCCCGCACGAGGTGCAGCCGACGCTCGAGCAGTTCATCGAGCCCCGCAACATCCCCAAGAAGTACGGCGGCGAGCTCGACTTCACCTGGGGCGACCAGCCCACCGTCGACCCCGCCTGGGACGGCGTCGTCAAGTGGGAGAACGGCCACTCCGCCTTCACCGGCCGCCCGGCCGTCTGGCGCGTCACCGAGGACGGCACCCGCGTCGAGTGCTTCGGCATCGGCAGCGTCAACGGCAAGGAGCAGAACGAGCTCATCGCCTCCGTGCCCCGCACCTGGCCGCCCGCCAAGGCCGAGAAGACCAACGGCAGCGCGACCGAAGCCGTGACGGAGAAGGACGCCGCCGTGACCGAGGGCACCCAGACGGAGCCCGTCAAGGTCATCGAGCCCGCCGAAGACCTGTCCAAGCTTTCCATCTCCGACACCAAGGAGATCACAGAGAAGCACACCAACGGCAGCACGACCGCTCCCGCCGGATTGGCATAGATGTTGTTTTTTCAAGATACTTAGAGCATAGAAAGAGGAGGTTTGCATTCTGGCATGACGGGTTTTTTTGTTTGCTGCTTGTGGGATTTGGGCACGGATTTATATATACCCCCGAGGGTTTCGATGTTCCTAATAGTATGGTTGAAGGCAACATGGTCTGGAGTTATAGTAAACAATCGAAGCATTTTTTCCATTTCATCATATGTTCTTCGTCTAAAGGAAATTGTTGGTATCAAGACGTCGCATCGTCCCATCTATACAAAAGACCCTGCGATCAGATTTAGGTTTAATCATCCCGTCCCGTCGTGCATTGCGTCACGGCAGTCAGCCCCGAGCCCGTGGGTTCGGGCTCCTCAAAGTTTTGCCGCCGAGCGCCAAATCGAAGCCTCTACGTCCCTTTCTATCCCGCCGCCGCGCCAGTTCTCTACCCCGTGTATCCCCTCCTCTTGCGCCACTCCGCAACACCCTTCTCAATCTCCGCCCACGACGTGCCGTCTCTCACCAGGTGCATTGTGACCCCCAAACTCTCCGTATCGCGGTTCCGACTCTCGTCGTCAAAGAACAACATCTCCGTAAACGGGATCCCCGTCTTCCGCCCGATGCTCTCGAAGTGCCGAATCTTGCTACTCGGATAAATCTCCAGCCCGCCGTCGAAGAACTCCAGCGCCCTCCTCGTCTTCTCCTTCTTCCCTCCCCCTCCGCCTCCACCCCCGCTCCCGCCCTCCTCTAAACTCGGCGGCGGCACGTGCAGCAGCTTCAGCATGTCGCGCGCGAGCTCGGGCGCGCTGGTGCGCGAGGCGACGGCGAGCTTGACGCCGGCGAGGGGCAGGGTGTAGAGGATGCGGGGCACCTCGTGGTAGAAGCCGAAGGACTCGCCGTGGCGGTCGGTCGCGGCGGAGTGGGCGGCGTTGGCCTTGAGGGGGCCCGAGACGTGGGTGTCGACCCAGAAGGGCCAGAGGGTGTAGTCGAGGTCGAAGACGATGAGCTTCGGCAGCGGGAGGTCGTCGGTCAGGACGCGCGGGAGGGAGAGGGAGTTCGTCGTCGAGGTCGAGGCCGTCGCGAGGGTCGAGGTGCTGCCCGGCTGCGGGGCCTTGGAGAGTTTCTTGGGCATTTTCTGTTTTTCTCTTTTGTCTTCTTTGGTGAGATGCGTGTGGTAAAGTGACAAAGGACTAGTCGTCGGTTTTTGAGAGTAGAAAGAGGGAAACGTCGTCCTCTGGAAAGGCCGAGCGCGGGGTTGACGGATTGGAAATGAAATGTTTGGAGGGGCAGATTGCGATGAGTTGCGATCGCAGGCGGCGAGTTTCGTCACTGGGCGGCGTCGGACTCAGAGCTAGCGCACTGGCCATCGGCGGGACGGGACCTGCTTTACTATTGCTGTTCCATGGGGACTGAACTCTCCTCTCCAACAATCAGATGGAAAATGAAAAGACTGGACGGGGAAAAAAGTCACAGACGCAATTACAACTTGAAAAATGCTCTATCAAATGTTGACATCGCGGCAGGTCTCATGACGGGCAAAAATGTCAAAAGATATCGACGTTGGCCTGATTCGAACAGACGCTCCCGAAGGAACAAGATTTCTAGTCTTGCGCATTAGACCACTCTGCCACAACGCCAGATACTCATGACCTTCAATTTGCTACACAAGAAGGGTAGCGCCAGAGTCGTCCTGGAGCTGCCATCTCGGACAGAACCATCAGCGTACTCAGGCATCTTCACTTTCTATTTCCTTCCTCAGAGTGCAAAGGGATCATATTCAGGATCCATCATCGCCCTTTGCACTACTCTCCTCCTGACTCCCTGGTTACCGCCGTCAAAGATGGGCAAAACAGCAGCCTCCTGCACCAACCTTGCAAACGGATACTCGCTCGACCAAGACGCTCTGTATTCATGTCAGTCAGAGGCTCCTTCCAAGCTCGAATTCAAACACGACACTCACATGCCAATAACCCTCATCGCCTCCGCAACACCCTCGACCGCCGCTTCAGATCCATAGATCTTCGCCTGCGAGCACAACTCAACGGCGTTCCTCGCGCCCGTGTCGATCGCATGCGCCGCCCTCCAGCTGAGCAGCTGCGCCGTGTCAATCCTGGTCTTGAGCGAAATCAGCAGGTCCGCAGCCGACTGCCTCTCGATGACCCTGACGCTGCCGCCCTGGTCCTTCTCTCTTGCGAACTTGAGCGCTGCCTGGAACGCGGTGCGCATGATTCCCGCACCCATCGCGCCGACCATCGCGCCCGTCGCCGCGAAAGCCATCTCGACGATCTGCACCGCCGCGTCGGCCGTGGCGACGACGTACTTCTCAGGGACGCGGAGGTTCTTGAAGGCGACGTGCGGGCCGCAGTGCGCCGTAAATCCTGGTGTCTCCTGGTACGCCAGGACGCGGAAAGCGCCGGTGTCGTTCTCGTCGAGCACGGCGCGGGGCACGGCGAGGAGCATCGCCGAATCTACGGGGTCGTCGGTGGTGATTCCGACGTCGCGGCAGAATATGGTCTGCACATCGGCCCCGCGCCCGTCCCACCCAGCGCCGTTCCCAGCCCAGATCTTCTCGCCATTCAATACCCAGCTCTCCCCGTCCTTCCGCGCCGTCGTCTGAATCCCCCTCCCTCCCTTCTCGAGGAAATTCGCGGTACCCGTCGGCTCAGACCACTGAAACGCCGCCAGCGGACTCCCCTCGCCCGTCAGAAACGGCGCGACCAGCTCCCTCTTCAGCGCCTCGTCCGCGGGCGAGAAGACGAGGGGCATCAGGCCCAGGCTGTCCGTGAGCAAGTTCAGCGCGACGCCGGGCTCCACGGCGAACAGCTCCTCGGTCACGAGCGCGGACTCGAGGAGCGTGCCGCCCGTGCCGCCGAGATGGGGCGGGACCAGGGACTTGACGATGCCGGCGCGGACGGCGGTCTCGAAGAGGGGCTTGGTGGAGAGGAAGCGCGAGACGCCGTCGTTGGGGAGTTTGGTGTAGGATTCGTACGCGCCGCGGAGCAGCTGCGAGGCGAAGGCGGCTGCGTTCTTGCGGGCGGCGAGTTGGGATTCGGAGAGTGTGAAGTCGATCATTGTTGTTTTGTGTGTGGTTGCGAGGACGAAGACGGAAGGCGGGGCGGTTCAATCGACCTCATGGGACATCTTCCCGTATGAGCAGCCTGGTTATCCCCCTCCGCGCTGACCATGTCTGAAGATCGCCGGCTGAGTAGGAATGTGCTGCAGTCAGCATGGTATCCCAAAAGGTGGTAGCGCAGGTAATGCAGCTCAATTTCGGGATGAGCATGCGTCTCCGATATTGGAGTTGACTGCCGCCGGTCGCTGTCCTGGCCTCATAGGTCCGACTTGGGCCCGTCGCGGGGATGGCCATCTCACGAATTTCTGCTTTTGAGAGGCTATCGTCAAACACACCAGGCGACTCGAGCGTAAGCACGTAAGCATTTGTGTCTTTCTGCATTGAACATGGATGAACGTCAGCTATGTGATTGTTTTCAGCCAATAGATGGGTCCAGAGATTCTGCGTGTTTGCAAGACCGGAAAACCAAGGAGGCAGCTGTCATGTTTGCATTGTAATACTTGGCGGCCAGGAGAGGGAAACAGTTCGTAGGTGGAAAGATCGAAGTCTGATAAGGCGATAGAATGAGGCGATAGCTCTGCTAGTTCTCTTCTTTGAGCAGTCTTTACAATAAAATCCTGGTGGGAGAAGTTGAGCTTGGAGGTGTGAGCCTGTGGCTTCCGTGTGCCCGTTGTAGAGAGCCGGGTCGATCGGGATCGGCACGCTGCCGACCGAGGTGTGTGCTGAGTAGAGAGCGCGCTGTTACCATCAGAAAACTCCCTCCATCAAATCACCGATACTTGGCGCAACACAATTGCTCTTGTGAGTAGTTGTCAATGATATTCTGGTACATTCGCGATGACTAGCTGTTGCCGGCATTCCACCGGAACGCCGCCGGTATTCCGGAGCCCTCCAGACCCACTTCGGCCTCGGTCCACCTGCAGGCGGGCCGTCGGCGGACCCCGGTCAACAATCGCATCGGTTTCTACTCTATGGACGATACGGCGGCTGATGGTCGTAGTCACAACTGAACGAAACCTAGTCGGTTGACCGAGGTAAATGAATATGTCTAGAATACCCTCAGGCGCCTGAAGCCGACCTGAACATCGCGCAATCGTAGTCATCGCCATACAGGATGTATCGGTCCCGAAACATGGGCTATCGAAATGTCCAAAGCCGACTACCATCAACTATCACAAGGCGAACCTTGTGTGTCGCATCACGCCGGAAGCTACTTTTTGATCCCGAAAGCTATGGCCACACGTCAGAACAAACACAGTTTGCCCAGCTAAATCCGTAATTCCGCACCTCAAGGAGCTTGTGATGTCACCGGGAACTTCGACCGGCAATTCTTATGACACAAACGGCAGACACTCTCAAGACAACATTTGTCGCCATTCTATGGTAGAATCAAGCAGTACACACGTTTATCCCTCGGCCACCTCGGAAACCTGGGCAACGCCTCAGGGCTGAACCTCTGAAAATGTCCGTCCCCGACGCCACGCGCAGCGTCTGAGTTTCGGCACACACGCGCCAGTCTGAAGTCAACGCCAACGCCACTAACGCCGAGAAACAAGGGACTTCGCGACGCGCCCCGTCCGCCGGACTGTTCGACCGCCCAAGCCTCAAGTACCGAGCTGTGCGTGACGTCCGGGGAACCGTGGTGGGGTAGTGCGGGGGAATTAAACTGGCTGATGTCTCCCCTCCAACGGCTTTTGCGAAAAACAGTTGGACCGGTCGGTTGATATAAGAAGATTCCGAAACTCCAACCTTTTGTCGCACGTAGCCTGACGTATTTCGACTCTTCGCGTTCTCAACTGTCCCCGAGTCGACCCAGCTCAACATCTGTCAGAGGCGAACTTCCAACTAGTTTACTACCCGACCACCGTCATCATGTCACGCCAAATCCAGCTCGTGCGCCTCGCCCACGTCTTCTACAAACACAAGAACATCGACGCTGCCCGCAAGTTCTACGACGACTTCGGCTTCTACGAGACGGAGCGCGCGGGGAACAGGACGTACTACCGCGGCTATGGCTCCGAGCCGTTCGTCATCTGCGCGGAGGAGGCCGCGGAGGACGAGTTCGGAGGTCCGGCGTTCGTCGTCGAGTCGCTCGACGATCTCGAGTACGCCTCCAAGACGCTGCCGAGCGCGACCGAGATTTACGAGCTGAAGGACGTTCCCGGGGGCGGCAAGTGTGTGACTTTCAAGGACCCGGTCGACGGGTGGTCGTTCCACCTGGTGTACGGGCAGACGCCCGTGGAGAGGAGGGATCCTGGGTTCCCGAATCTGAAGTTCAACTTTGTGAGTTTTGAGCGATGGGGAGGTGTGTTAGGGTGAGATTGCTGACGGGTTGTTGATGGACCAGCCCACGGAGAAGCACCGCGAGGTCAACCACAAGCAGCGCTTCACGAAACGGCCTGCGCCAGTACACAAGCTCGGTCACTTCGGCGTGTGTCTCACCAACTTCGACAAGGCGTACGAGTTCTACACGAAGAACTTCAACTTCTTCCCCAGCGAGGTAGGTTCCACGCTCAACCAGCACGACCACGGTCAACTCGACTTACACTGCCATAGCTCGTCCACGCCCCCGACAACAAGGACAAGAAGGTGACCGTCTTCTTCCGTCTGGGTCGCGGCAAGGACTACGTCGACCACCACTGCTTCTTCTTCTTCGAGGGACCCAAGTTCCACGTCCACCACTCGTCGTTCGAGACGCACGACTTCGACGCGCAGGTGCTCGGTCACGACTGGCTGAGGCACCAGGGCCACAAGAACTGCTGGGGAGTGGGCAGGCACATCATGGGCAGCCAGATCTTCGACTACTGGTAAGTGTTTCGTGCAAAAAGCCGTGGTGGAGCGGTTTGTGCTAATACGCCACAGGTTTGATCCTTCTGGCTTCATCATGGAGCACTACGTCGACGGCGACTTGCTCGACGATTCGGAGCCGACGCATCATAACCCTGCGTCGCCGGATAACCTCCATGTCTGGGGTGAGTTGACGCGATCTCGCTTGCTGAGACTTTTCTGACTTTTCCACTTAGGACCCGAGGTGCCTTCTGATTTCTTGCAGTGATGCCCGCCGTCTGCTTGACGGTTCATGAGCTACAGCGTAAACTGGTGAAGACTGATTTGGAGAAGAGTGAGACGGAGTTCACAAAGGATACGATAGTACATAATTGACACACATACAAATCACCCTTGGCCTGGCTTTCTTGCAAACCAGTGAAATGTCGGTGACGATTCAATCGCCCCACTCACTCACATGGGCGGCGATAGCGTTCGGAAGCCGTTTTCATGTGTGCGCGCCTCCTGTTGTCGACCGAAGATGAGATGAAGATGAGACGAGTTCATCAGTCCTCACGTGAAGTTTCGCTGGTCGAGGTACTTGTAGCGAGGCAAACCCTTATGGGGCCAAGCAACCACAAGGTAAACAAAATCATTACTATACGCAGTACTATACGCAGTACTGAAGTTTCGCTGGTCTTCTGGTCGCACGATGCTTCATCTTAATGAACCCGATTCGTGAATGAACTGACCTGGAAAAAATATAGGCCCTCACGATATTGGTTCCCTCTCCATGACCCCGTTCAATACATCAATGTCACTATGACAGCTCAGCGAATCGGCTCGCACCTCGACGTCACTGAAAGTGGCATATGAGACGAGCCTCAGCAGGGCTGGTGTGGCTCTGCCTGTTGCCATCCGTCGGTCGCGCGGAGCATTGGGCAGAGGCTGAGCCCGAGAGAGTGGGCGATTCGGGGATGCCGTGGTTTCAGGAAGCTCTCGATTGTTGGTCGCGAGCCTGCGCAACCGCAGCGGATACTCGACTTCAGTTTTCGGACGACGAGATGACGGCGAGGACCGACTTCAGTGTGAATGAGGTAAAAAAAGGACCATGGGAGGAGCCTCTTCAGCCTTGAAGTCCTCGTCGAAATACGACATGACGCGTGTAAATTGATTGCCGATAACCGTGAGAAGAAACTAGAGCTGTCAGCTCACCGATGGGCAATTTAAAGTCGTGGACCTTGCAGCGCTCGCTCTTTAGACTTTGCGATATTTCTCCCTCCCCGCGAGTCAATCACCATCGAAAAGACGACCACATGCCCAAACGGTGAACGGCGGGAAGGCAGAGACAAGGATTAAACACCCCGGAATCTCTGCACTGACGAGCATGAACGTCCTCCCTCATCCCTGCGGGCCGATGCAATGACACTGGACGGCAGCGGCCCTGGTCCCGGCCCTCCCGTCCATGGTCGCATTCTCCATCGGCACTGCCTCCCCCTTGCGGCATCGATGGCCGATATGCAATCTCCATCATTTCCAACCTCTCTGACCTTTGTGAGTCTTTTGGAGTCTTCTGCCCCCCAGCCAAGCCCCACGTGTAAATAGCTTCAGCGAATGACGTGAGGCGGCGGGGGTTCAAACAGGAAGCTCCAAGAGAGAGCGCATGTCAGCTTTCTTCGGTTCGTTCGGTCGCGCTTTTGGGGTTAGGTTTCATTGAATCAGGGGCGCCGCAATGAGCACGACGTCTATTGGGTGCGGGGATATTGACAAGATCCAAGAACCGTTGACGCTAATCTTGGAGTATTGGACCGAAGTCGACGATCATTTGGCCCGCATGCAGATGTTGGACGACGATTGAGTCCTGACAGGGCAGAGGAGGAGGGATTACCGATGGGATAGCTCCGGCTGAGGCACGTGTCAGTTATGGTTCGTGGATGAGCTTCTGGCCGACAGGGTGTGACCGTTTGGTTTCTCGTTTACTTAAACTCGGCCGATCGCCGGGAAACTTCTCACAAACGGTCTTGTTTCCTCACGCCTCAAGCCTCAGACCTCGCCTCCGATTACAATCGAGCTCTCCTCGCCCGCTTCATCGTCACTCTTTCAAGATGCGCGCCTCTACCACCTTCGCCCTGCTCGCGCAGGCCCTCGCCGTCCAGAGCATCCGCATCATTCAATCCAACGATGATGGCTGGGCCGAGCTCTACGCTCGCTCCTTCAACGACGCCATGAAGGCTTCCGGCCACGACGTCCTCCTCTCCGCCCCGGCCGAGAACAAGTCCGGCTCCGGTAAGTCCTCATCTAATCGACTTACCAAAGAATCAAGTCGCTAATCCTTGACCCAGGCTCCCGCGACGAGGAACCCGCCGCCCGCACCGCCGCCTGCCAGTACGACAGCTGCCCGGCCAACAGCGGCCCCGTCGGCGTCAACGAGACGCGGACCGACCTGCGCTGGGTCAACTCGTACCCCGTGACCTCCATGCGCTACGGCATCGAGCAGTTCGCCGCCGAGCAGTGGAACGGCCAGGCGCCCGAGCTCGCCGTCTCGGGCCCCAACGTCGGCTCGAACCTCTGGCTCTCCGTCCTCGTCTCCGGCACCGTCGGCACCGCCGTCTACGCCTCGGGCACCAAGGGCATCCCGGCCATCGCCTTCTCGGGCGCCTCCTCCGGCACCCTCGCGTGGAACACGACCCCCGTCCCGGCCCGCAGCGCCGTCTACGGCGAGCTCGCGAACCGCCTCGTCTCCAAGATCGTCAGCGGCGGCGCGCCCTACCTCCCCGAGAAGGTCTGGCTCAACGTCAACTTCCCCGAGGTCACGGACACCAAGTGCAACAACCCCGACGAGTTCAAGTGGGTGCTGAGCAGGATCAACCCCGCCATCTTCTCCGGCCCCGACGTCAGCACTTGCGGAGCCAAGGAGAGACTCCCCGAGGAGAACAAGGTCGTCGGTACTTCTTCCGGATGCTACATCTCCATCAGCGTCGGCGACTCGAATGACAAGACGACTGCCCCCAAGGAGAAGCAGCAGCCCGTTCTCGACAGGCTTGGAAGCTTCCTGTCCTGCTTGCCGTAAGCGCTGTGTGCATCGCACAAGGTGGCAGAGGCTCAGGGCAGAGGTGGATCATATGATTAACAACCTAATAATGAGAGATGAACAATTATATTTGCTTGCTTATGTCCAGTTTCTGCAACTGCCTGTGAATTTGCCTCGACTTGCGCACCAAGCTTACTGCCGTCAACGCTTTCATTCATGTTACATTGAGGCATTGACGCTCAGCAATCCAAGTTCTATAAAGCTCCTCCAACCCTTCGATTCCCCTCGGAAGCTCTAGACAACAAGCATCAAAGTCTCGAATCTCCTTAGTACCATAGACCTCTGGCTGCTCAGCCACGGACGAGGACGTCTCTGCGCAGTTCCCGGGCTGTTTGCGGCGCAAGTGACTCCGTAGCGCCTCTAGAAGCGCCATGGATTTCATGCTCCCGGGATCATCATCAAAAATCATCTGCAACTCTCTCGCACCCGGTTCGTTCACGTCGCGGACCTGCATGTCTGGCAAAGACCCGTTTTCCGCCGTCGAGTGTCCAAACCGAACCTGCGGCCACTGCAAACATCCAAACGACTCTAGAATGTCGGTGAAAAGCAGATTTCTCTCGACGAAAGAGGCATCGCCTGTGTACAGGTAAGCCCATTGCAACTTTCTGAGAAAGAAGTCGATGGTTGTCTGGACGCCGTGCCAGGACCACACTCTTGTCGTGTCGACGCCGTGGTTTATAAGAAACTCAACCTTGGCGCGGAAAAGACTTGGAACCTCTTCATCCACAGCACTATGCCACACCTGGCCGACGACCTGCGGGCTGTTGTCAACGCCTGCATTGACGCTGGCGTCTGCGTTGATGTTGGCGCCGGCTGTGAGAAGAAAGTCCATCAGCTCGATCGAGTGAGCGTCCGCGCTGGCTGCTTCGACGAGAGCAATGTCTAACTCCCTCTGATACTCATCACGGCTGACCTCAGGATTCTTTAAGCGGTTTTGGTCCAAGTCCTTCCTCAACTGACGCAGGATCTTCTCCATCGCTCGCTTCTTCAGCCGCCAATACTCGGTCTCGGAATTATAGGGCTTGACAGGGATAGATCTGTACCAGAATGTGAGGTGATAACGGCTTCGTGCGGCTATGGCGAGAGAGCCGAGATGGAGACGAGATTGCCCTTTCAGCCAATCCACCGTCTCATCACAGCGGGGACATTGTCGCGAGCCGGCGCTGTATAGCACTTCCGCACCCGCGTCAAGGAGGATATTGGCAATTCTGAAGCTGCCGGCTTTCAAGGCCTCGAGGAGACACACGTTGAGGTCATGGGCACGGAAGACCCATCGCGATGTTATCTGATGGGCGAGAACCCGTTCAAAAATGTCGCCTCTGTCGCGTTTGGTGGCCCAGTCCCAGCAGGCTTTCTCTTGGAGGGCTCTTCGATGAAGGATGGGGTTGGCGATTGTTTTCAGGTGACGACATGTACGAGCGATGCTGTTCAGGGTCGATACGGTATCTGAAGCCTGCACGACGGCCTCAAGAACCTCGACGGGGAGGTTGAGTAGCAACAACATTTCAGCGTAGTCAGGAAACAGGATGGCAGTACGTGTGGTCCCTCCGCATGTTGGTGGAAGTCGGTGATGCTTTTTCTTCTTCTTTTTGTACACCTTACTCTTTAAACCGGACTACATTAGAGGTTCGCTCAGACTTCCTCATGACTGCAAAGTTTCTCTCTAACACTGAACAAATCCCTTTGTTCTCATGAGATCGATTCTGTTTTCTTGGACTTGGCCTGTTCAGACAACAGGTTGAGAGCTTGGCCTCCTTTGTCTGAAAACTTACGCGTCTACCTTTTTAGGTTTCCGCGGGTAAAGTTTGAACAGGGCGAGGAACCCTTTGAGAGCTGAACAATTCTTCATCTGACATCGGGCGTTTTTGAAAAAGCTTGAAAGATACGGTCAGAGTCCACAGTTGTGGGATCCTCTCACCTCAACGGACATCCGGACTAGCATTTACGAAAGCTTACATGTCAAGCTGCTCCAACGACCATAATTGTGGTGGAAGATTTTTTCGGGCACACAATGGACTGTATGTTCAACTTTCCAACAATACGGGCCTGCGGGAGAGGCCAACCGGATTGGTAGTAATTACCGTGGAATGATGTTCAATTTGAGGCTTTGAGTCGAAAGCAATACAGCAAAAAATAAGAGAGCTTGAAACCAGCCAAGTAGTTCTCGTATTACGACGGCCGCCTCTAAGTTGCGGTATGATCCACCTGCCGCCAAGGTAGACTGAAGAAGAACTCTACTGCATCCGTTGCACGTGATTAACCCCTTACAAACTGCGAAAACCTGAACCGCCGAGTACAAAATGTCATGAAAAATAAAAACGCTGAGAAGTGAACCTGTTCTAGGCCCATTCGTCCAGGTCAGTCTGCATTGCCCGTCGTAAGAAGTCATAGTTCAAAACGGACTCCCTGATCTTCGCTGCCTCATCATGCCGGCCTCCTTGAGCCAGTATACGCCCCAAAACGAGACGATCTTGCAGCAAATTGCTGGCAAAAATGGGTTTGTTTGCATCGCTGTCCTTCTTCTGAAGGGCGCACTCGTTCGCTCTGATCGACTCTTTCAGATACGCAATGCGGGATCCTGCGTCTCCTGCAGATTCGAAAAGATACCAATGCGCCACTGCGTAGAGCTGCAGCTCTCGAGAAGTCAAAGTGTCGAAGCAGCTGTGCGGCCTCGTCGTCATTCTACGAATAAACCGCTCGCAAAGACCAGGGAAGGCTGTCGAAGATATCCCCAATACATGTACAGCGTCCATGAGGTGAAATTCAATCTCCATGGCTTCTTCCGATGCAGATCCAAAATGAGATATCGCCTCATTCAACATCTTCTCAACCCTCTGAATCGTGGAGTGGCGTCGACTATCGTTCCTTTGGCTCCCAAGACGCAGAGCTTCAACGTAGGCTTTACTCGTGCTGAAGTCGTTCTCGCCTCGTAACTGCGCATAGATATCGCTGACTATGACCTGCATCTGTGCTAGGTAATGTTGAAGACCTCGAAGCCCTCTCAAGCTTATCTGATACATAGTGTTTGCTATGCGCGTCAGAGGTTGCCCGGGTTTCTTGATTTCTAGGATGCCAGAGACATGACGAAGGTACGTCTGCAACTCTTTCTCTTTGCTTCCCGAAACCAAACAGTGAGGAATATCCAGTAGCAGAGATTGGTAAATTTTAACGGCTGTTTCTTCGACAGCCAGCTCTAAATCCCGAAAGGCCTGGCGCAGTATTACACCTCCCTTGATGAAATTGCATGTTTCAAAGAGATAAAGGGCAAGGTAAACCTGTCTCGAAAGGTGATCTGCAGCCTTTGGAAGTCGACTGAATCTGCGTATTCGGCTCCAATCAGGGTCCTGCTCAGAAGATGCGTTGATGAGGTCTCCAAGATTGATGAAAAGCCCTTCGCTCTGTTGATAATCCTGACAGCCGTAGGCTAGATTGATCAGAAAGTTCCGCTGTCTCCGTAGTTGTAGTTGTGCTTCATGACAGACCGATTTCATCTCCGCGTGATGATGTTTCCGGAATGGTCTTCTGCAGGTCGCTGTCCCGTGCGACATCTCGATGTTCTCGCCATCGAGGCGACTTTTTCGAAGTCCTTTGGAGTCGTATTTTCTCCAGTTCCATCTAGAGAACTGTCGCTTATACATCCTCTCCCTGGCAATGCAAGTTTCAGTAACCTGAATGTGGTTATCTGTTGTTTTGGTCTTGGATACTCACGTTGCGAAGAACGAATGCCTTTCCGCCATAGTTTCTATGGTTGCCTTGAGTGGAAGATTCTGCTCAAGATACAAGCCTCGGATGTTGTCTTTCATGGTCTCCCAATCCATCCGAGTTTCAGGGCGTTGTGCTACATTGATGGCCTCAGCAGACTTCTCGGGGCACGTCGACAAGACGTTCAAGAGTCCATGTAAAGTGTGTAGTGATGAATAAATCAATCCCTTGGGGGAAGCCGCGTCATGATCCCTCACTGTAGGCACTGCCGGAAAGATCTGCCTTGCGTTGTGAATTGTATGTGGTTGAGAAGCCATGGCCCTTAGGAAGAAAGGTCTTCGAGCCCATATGCTGGCCGACTGTTATTGCCCCAAATCCTTCATGTGAGTACTGTGGCCTGAAGGTTTGATGTAAATGGGAATTTGTCCTGGGGTGATGTGTTCCGCAGGAAGTAGGTAAATTTTAATGAAGGCCAAGGCCGAAAAAATGCACATCTCGCTGACATGATTGTACAAACCGGCCAACGAATACAATTCTTGTCTCGCAATGTAAGGGCTTTTTAGCTGTTTGCAGGTGCCCAATGAGCGTTATTCAGTGCTTACCATTTCCACTGCCGACTTCGTCATCCTGCATGAAGCAAGTCTGGCGAACACCCAGTAAGATGCTTGACATAGCCATTTGCCCAATCATTTCTCTTCTTTACGATCAGATGTGCTCAATATCCAGAGGAAGCACTCGCTGATTTACATGAATTCTCACTTTTCAATCTCACTCGAGTATTTCCACTGGTACCAGCATCGGTCGCGCAAGCCACATTAAGTCTGATTCGGTCAGTCCAGCAATTCGCGAACTACATCAGATTCGACCACATTGGAAGGGTACGTGTACACCGGCGCTGGAGCCCAGTTTATTGTAGAGAAAGAATCGCCCAGGCCGAAATAGGAAGTACCATGCAAAACGCAACTCAGAATTCACGTACTGAAGTCAGGTTAGTAAACGTTACGGGACTGTCTTTCGCCAAAACGTGTCAACGTGTCATCGTGCCTTCCGCCCACACTTCCTATCGTGCAAGCCCTGTTGTACTCTCTTGCACCGTCTGTTGCAAATTTGGTGAGTCAGCTGTAATCTCTGCGCCTGCGTCGCGAGCCTCTTTGTCTCCTCAGATTTTCACTCAGTTTCCCTTCAATCTCGGACGACTGAGTAGCGCTATAGTCGAGTACCGGATCTTATCCTGGCCCTCAACTTTGCTCGCAGCATACTCAGTTGCCCGGATTGCCATCTTCAACCATTGGATAGCTGACACGATATCCTCAAATGCCTCTTAGCCATAGATTCTCAACGACCAACTATTCCATTCGGCCAAAGGCTCGTGCTTTTTCAACCTCAACCGACACAGGTTTCTTGGGCACAGAGCCTTCACAAAAGCTTCTCCAGATTCCACCAAGAAAAAGCAACATTCGGTATTCTAGTAACCTGACCCATAGAGCTAATTTACCACATCTACAAATGCAACTTTGAACAAAATGTGACACTCATGGTTGAACATCTTTCCACACGAGTACGTGGACGAAGTAGCATGAAATGCTAGAGAAATGAGATCGACTTCGATTGCAGTTGGGAAATTCAGGCCCCACCCGCCCAGGCTGCCAGACCTGAAGCAATGACTTGGGTAGGAATTTTGGTTGCAGAATGCAAAATCCTTCAGGATTGGGGGCCAACCAGCAATGAACCAACTCACGGCTGCCTAGAACATACCTAGCACAGGTGGGTGGTAATTAACTCAGGTGGAGTTTCACTCGGCCAACCAACCGGCCGGCAGTGAAGGCCTCAAAATCTCATTTTCGAGTCTGGTGGGTTTGTGAAGATGTCTCTGAAAAAGCTCTGATTGATTCACAGCAGAATAACCCGAGGGGTAGATGCGCTCTAAGCCAGTGCAGTGACAGGTGAATCGAGAGAACACCTCTTGCCTGGCGAGGTTGACTGAAATGTCACATGAGAATTCTGAATTTATTATTGCAACTCGAGGAACACCACAATCAAGTCGATCTTGATGATACAGTGTATTTGATCGAGGTTTTCCCATTCCTTTTTTTCTGGTGTACTGAGAAAATAGTGAAGAATGGCTTGCGGTATGCCTTACTTGGCTGTCCGTCGGCAAAACTTGTCGGTTCCGTACAGACGCCGCATACTTACAGCAATACTGATGCATATCTGTTCACCTCTACGCCACAATTACTTGATTTCAGAATATTTTCTTACTTCATCTCTGTGTAATGATTGCTACTGAGATGTCAACACAACCAATGAGAGGGGATGCGTCGGGCAAAACCTTGCCCGGAAATAGATTTCCTCAAGTGCTTGGTCGTTGCTACACTAGACCTGTGGCCTTGAGACCCATTAAGCTTGAGCTTGATATGAGTGAGACTGAGACATAAATTCACAGACAAAATTTGATATTCAATACATGTACATGTAACACTATTGGTAAGAGGTTAGACGACTCTCTTTTTCATCATCTTTCGTGCTACGAATCAAGGCGCCCTGAAAACTGCGAGCTCATCTGTTAATGATCCAACCGGGTGGTTTCTTCTGCAACTCTCCGAGGCTCTTCGGTACCTGCGCAGCCGTGGATAAGTCGAACTTGTGTCGAAGTTTGTGTCCATGTTACCATACATCTACCCGGCTTCCGCGGAAAGGACGCCAAGTCTTCTGAAATGCAAAAGTTGTCGTTCTGTAACTCGTATTACTCCGTCTCATCAGACTAGCAATGAAGGTTTTGGCTATTCAATGAATTGGTACCCCTGCTCAGCTGATCTCTTTCTGGAGCTTCCTAAGGAGGCAAGCGGTGAATCAAATAGTCGCTCAATTACCCGGGTTACACGAGAACATAGTCTTGCATCACAAGAATTTTTGATGCTGAAGCAATAGACGTCTCTGCCAACGGCTCTTTGGCCGTTTTGACATACTTGTCACCGACTCACGCATATGAGTGGCGGTCTCCAAAAAACCCAACTAATGTTGCGATTCGCGTTTCTCGGTGTTTTCGTCTTGTCTTGGTGCTCCACCTCTCTTGAATCATGGGAGATTACTGAACAAACATTCAATACGAGTGACACCTACATGCAACTACACTGTATTTATGAGGAAACCGCGTCCGCTTACTCATCTTATCGCGAGAAAAACAAAAGAGGGCTGGCACTTGTTCCCATTCCATCGCGAACTGAAACGCGTCAGCCAACACGCACTCCACAGGGATTCCACAAATGTTTCCACCCGACATGCAGGTCAAGTATTCGTCACCCTTGGCAAAAGCTTCTATTGGCCCTTCCAACTCCGCTCAACGGCCTGCCGCCGGCTCAAAGCCGGCGACCGGAAAGGGGCGCATTACGATCGCAACGAAGATCACTCCACCTCTCCCGTGCCGGCGCAAAAAACAAGAGTCTGCCCAGCCGGCTGTTTTTCTGCTCGCGGCCTTCGCTGGGTTGGTTTGGTGTGCCTTGTTGATAGCGCGATGCCACGACGACGCGGCCTGGTGCAGGCCACCTGATACAATACCATTCGCGTCTACGGATGAGTGTCTGGCAATAAGTTGCAACTTCATCCTTCGGGTTTCAGCCGGATGAGGACGCAGGACAGCGGAAACACCGGGAACGCCCTCTTCACGGAGGACTTCTCTGGAAATTGAGATTTTCCTCAGAATGGAACAGATCTTCCCAGCATGAACCGAGAAGAGAAAAAGCAATCCTTCTCGTGAAGTCCTCACTACTATTTTTGGACCAACCGCATCCTCCAAAAGCCTGGCAGCAACCAACGGTCACAATGAACCATCCCCTTTTCCCCTTTCCCATTGCATGCAACATGGCGGATTTCCGATTCAAGAACGTCCGAATAACAGGGTTGGCAAGCCTCCAACAATGGAGCGCGGTTACCCTCTCACAAGATGCAACTTGAGTATCAGCCTGTTGGATTCTTGTTCGCGGGCATTAAACTGGGTAGCAAACGTCAGCGGTGGAGAGTCCGAAATTTGGACCCGCGTCTGCACAGCCCCTCGATCGTTTGTGTATGTGCCCTTTTAACCACGGTGAATTCTTCCGCCCGTCTTGGCCCGTCCCGACCGGCCTCTCTTCCGTTGTTCGTCGTCGTCGATGCCAAGATTTCCCCCGATTCAATAACGTCGTCGATTCACCCGGTCTAGCCTCCCGACTTCGCTTGGGAACAAGCCTTGACCGATCCTCTCAGATATTCGCCAATCGATCAAAATGAGGCCAGCATTATCGACTTTGACGGCGGGTTTGAGCTTGGCGACCGCAGTCAATGCTATTGATGTGACATGGACTGATAATGGTAAGTTTGGGTGGTTATCTGAGAGTATCTTCAGTCGACTGATGTTTGCCAGAGTCGATCAAGAGTGCGGCAAGCACAATCGCATATGGATTGGTAAAATACTACACCGGAAACAACACTGGTGATACGCCAGGAAACTTACCAGATCCTTACTACTGTAAGTGTTTATGACTTATGAGTTAACGCCTGCTAATGTCTTTTAGGGTGGGAGGCCGGTGCCATGTTCGGTTCGCTCATTGATTATTGGTGGCTCACCGGAGACGACTCATACAACACGATCACGACGCAAGCGATGCTGCACCAAGTCGGCGATGATAACGACTACATGCCCGAGAACCAAACACTGACAGAAGGAAACGACGACCAAGGCTTCTGGGCGATGGCCGCCATGCAGGCTGCAGAGTACAAATATCCTAACCCTCCATCGGATCAACCGCAATGGCTCGCCCTGGTCCAAGCAGTCTTCAACGAATACGTCTCCCGCTGGGACACACAACACTGCGGCGGCGGTGTACGATGGCAGATCTTCACGTGGAACGCCGGTTACGACTACAAGAACTCGATCTCGAATGGATGTTTTTTCAACGTCGCCGCACGCCTCGCTCGATACACCGGTAACACCACTTATTCGGATTGGGCGGCAAAGGTCTGGGACTGGCAAACGAACGTCGGCCTTCTCACGAGCGATCACCAAGTCTTGGACGGAGTGCATTTCGAGGGCTCGTGTCCCAGTTCTACGGATAAGACGACGTGGTCATACAACGCCGGTATCTTCCTTTACGGAGCGGCGGTTATGTACAACATCACCGAAGACGACGTATGGAAGACGCGCGTGGACGGAATGCTCGAAGACGTCACCTCGAAATTCGTCCAGAACGAGATCATCTACGAATCATACTGCGAACCGACGGCCCAATGCGACCAGAACGCCCAAAGTTTCAAGGGGTATCTTGCTCGATGGCTAGCCGGTACATCACAAGTAGCCACGCACACGGCCGACACGATCCAAAAGTTGCTGCTGTCTAGCGGGAAGAAGGCAGCGGCAGCCTGCTCGGGGTCTCCTGCTTCGGGCTTCAAAGGTCAAGCAGGCACAGCCTGCGGCTTCTCCTGGATCAACGACGGCTTCGACGGGCTGGTCGGTGTTGGCCCGCAAATGACCTCATTGCAGATGGTCATGTACAACCTCGTCCCGTCGGCGGATCCGCCTGTGACGGCGAATACCGGAGGAAACTCGACGGGAGATGTTAATGGAGGCAAGAGCGACGGTGGAGATGGGACTGGAAAGTCTACTCTACGAGAGATTACCACGGCAGATAAGGCTGGAGCTGCCATCTTGACTATTCTGGTCACGGGTAGTGTTGTTGGTGGAACAGTTTTCATGGTCATGTAGATTTTCATTCTGGTTGTAATTATAGGGTCATGGTGAGTGGCTTGGACATGTCACTACATGGAAATGGAGTTCACTTTGCGTTTTGATACCAAGCCAAAAGTAATGTTTTGCTCACTACAACGTTCACAAGCTGCAGCATGTTTCGCCTAATGTCGGTGCCTTCATGTCAGTCCTGATGCATATCACAATACTTTCTGTCATTCGAGGGCACTGGAACAAACCAAGGGTATTGAACGATCTCGCCAGGCTCTAACAAAATAACGGATAAAGCATAAGTCCAGAAACAATCAAGGTAGCAGCTCGACCACATCCCTCGGGCTGCTGATGAACTCTTGTGGAGGCCTAGAACCTTCAAAATATGCCGTAACCTCAGCTGCGCCTCCACCCTGACCATACTGGACGAGTAATCTTTCAAGTTCCGTTCGAAATCCAAGCGCCTTCCCGACATAGTAATTCCTCATGTATTTGTTCAGCGGCTGCATCTCGGCACCGGCACACTCCAAAGCCTCCGTGCACTCCCTCAGGTATTGAATCGCCGAGTCTACATTATCCGACTGCATCTGGTGCAAAAACATCAGGTATTTCGTTTCCCCATACTGTTCCAAGATCCAGGGATCGGGTTGGGTCAGAAGGAACATGGGATGGTCGTCTCCCACGAGGAACCGTTCCAGGAACTTCTCATAAGCCTTCATGGGGTCTAGCGGGACAGGCGCCACACGAGTTGTTGTTGCTATGCGACAGAACTCTCTCCCGATGGCCTCAGTAGGCGATTCTTTGGGCTGCGCGCGTGCCCTGCGCAGCATGACTGCGAAGCCATCCAGAGCCGACTCGTACCGTCGTATTACTGGGCCCTCGTGAGAGCCACGTAGAGATAAGGCGTCCATTCTCCCGTTCAGAATATCGAAATCGTTGTCTTCTCGGATGTCTTGGTAGTTTTCTTTGGTCAGCTCGTACAGCTTTCCGAGATGATGAAGCAGAGTCTCGGGGTTTTCCGTGCTTATTTGGTGAATCATCTTCGCCAAGTGGGCGATCGGGTGTGTTGACTTCCTCATCGAAAGTATGAGGGAGAGGTACTGTGCGAAGAATTGCATTTCCCTCGGCCTTTCGGTAGCCAACAGGTAGAACGGAATCTCCAGAATGAGTGATTGAAATACCATGATGCCATCCTTCTGCAAGATGTTGTCGACACTTCGGCAAGCCCTCTGGACTGCTACCATGCCGTTGTAGAGATCTCCGGCTTGAAACAGCCGTATTGAAAGCAGGAAAAAGGAGACCGAGTACGTGCCAGAAGAAGGCAAGCACAAGAGTTCTGCAGATCTAGAAGCCTCATTGTGTAACTGAGAAGTTCCGTCCAAGAGGTTCTGAAGGCCAGAGTAAAGCCCGTAGATCTGTTGATCGAGTTGATTGGCGTAAGTGAGGTCGACTCGGATGGTTGGAAACCGCTGTTGACGTTGTTGTAACTGGGTCAAAGCGGCTCTCCCGACCATGTCGGCCGGTCTTCTACATGTTTTCCCCCCAGAAGACCTGGAGACTTGTTCGCCTCTGAGTTGACTGCTCTTGAGTCCTTTGCTGTTGTATTTCTTCCATTTCCACTCTAGGAATCTTCGTTTGTACTGTCTCTCGCTGTAATCAACCAATGTTAGTCAAGATTTCTTCACTGCAACCAACACTAAAACATGTAGACTGAGCGCTAGGAAAAAGCAACAACTTACGTGGCAGAAAAGTTATGCTCTTCGCCCATAATCTTGATGACACTTTTCAACGGTAAATTCTCTATTAAATAGAGGTGTTTTATTGTTTCTTTTTGCGCCCGCCACTGTTCCGGCGTGTGCTCGTAAGCAGTCGCAGAGCGCTGCTGAGCCTTGGCGGTGTCATCCCTCCCTACGACTTGCGCGCCGTGCTCCACTTGTGCAGCAGAAGCGAAGCTGACGGCATATTTCGCATCGGGGGGCACCGACACAGCGGCCGCGGCGGGACCTCCACGGCGGTTCTGCAACCGGCCGCCGTCGTCATATTCGAGCGATGGGTCTCCAGTGCCGTCGATGCGCCCGGCACTGTTCGTGAGTTCGTCGCTCATGGCTGACCGAAGTCGTGCTTGGGAGTTTCGGCGGTACACCGCCAGACGGAAGTTGCGGGGTAAATCGCTCGTGGGTATGTACGCGGTGAACCTGTGCAGCAGGCAGTGCCGAATTGAAGATTGCGCTTATGGAGGTGGTGGTCTGCAGTAAGACGACGAGTATTTGCAGTTTCGAGGGCTTCGCCACCCCGAACGCGCTACCAAGACAGGCGAGGCTGCTCACAGTGTCTGCGATTGAGCTGTTGGGAAATGGAAGTCTGGAGGAATCCATCGTTAAAAAGACCTTGCATTGAGCCAATGGTTGTCACTCGCTCGCTTCCCCTGCAGGTGTCGAGCGGCACAGCAACTCTCGACCAATCCCATGACTTACACTGACAAGGCTGTCGAGGATCATCACCCATGCTGTTTGTTCGGCCGATTATGTCCGGTAAAGCTTACCAACATTTACCAATCTTATGGGGGGAAGTCAAGGGGGACAAGCTGGAAATAATTACCAGGCGCTATGCATGTTCTTGCATTCCTCGGTGCGAACACGACTGAGTCTTTTCAACTTCATCACAACTACGGAAACTTGAAAGTTCGAAATCCACTAAACTACAGTGGATACTGAAATAGCATGTTCATTTGTCGTAAACAAACCAATGAGTTTATTGGTTTTCAGAGTCTGGACATGGGTTGTATCCAAATGTGGATGTCGAAGACAGTGTTTCTGCGGTGACAAGATTAAACCTCATATGCCACAACCGCAGTCTTACATCTACTTCTTATCGCTTTGAGGTTTTGTGTACTTCTGAAAGCTCTGTCTCTACTTCTACATGCCAAAGTGGCCCGTACCGAGATTGAGTCCTTGTCGTCTTATTCCAAGCACTCTGAACCAACAACTCAGACAGCTGAATAAGCCAGAGACATGGAGTCGTATTATTGAACGAGAGATAGCTTACAAGTTGACAGGACTGTTTTCTCGAAGTATCTTAGGAAAACAATATTGTTCTCGCTTTTTCTAAGGTACAATGCTTTTGACAATTATTTGCACCAGCGAGAGTTTCGACGTTTCCAATGGTTTATATTTGTGAAGATCAGGGGACTCGCAAAACGTGAAAGGAGAAAACCAAAAGCAGTACTCGCACAGATTTATGTAACGACTTTGCGTAAGGGAAGCTTTTGCTCGAGTCCTAGATTCTGTATGATTGGTTTCTTGGTGTCCTAACTGTTTAAGCGCTGGGAGCGGAGAGGTCTTGATTGATAACCAAGTATTTCAATACCTGGGTTGCAGTTACGAGAATGATGAATCTACGCTAGGCAAGTTGCCGAGTTACCTGAATATGCAAAGATAGCTTACTTCACTGATTTGCGCTTACCTCAGAAGACTAGATCCCATGCGCCAAAATCCATCATGTTTTATTGAAGCCTAATATGGGTTTAAAATGTACTCTTTGTTTCGCCCCCTGCTCTTGGCATCTTCCCACATAATTTTGGCTCGCGAAGCTCAACCTTCCTTCCATAACACATTACGCCACGACTGTAGTTTATCCTAAGTCTCGTCTCTGTCTGATTCAAAACTGAGGTATGAAAAAGAAACCCTGAACTCCAATTGCTACGAACGCATAAAGCCTGGTCATCGGCCTGGATCTTCTCACATACAAAACATGAACAACATCGTTACCAAGCCAGATATCGGAGCAATCATCTTCAACGCACCACTCGTTGGAGATGGCGTAGAAACAATCGTCGGTGAGGGGTCCGTGATGCTGTTCTCATTGATCGCAATGCTCGCCGCCTCTACCCTCAGCTCGGAAGAGTTGAAGCAGTTCGACCCATTCACCGGCGGAATCTTCGACTCGTCGCCGGTGAAGATGATATCGACGCACTACATCCTCGTTAGTGACAACATCCCACACGTTTCATACCATCACGCGAAGGAAGACATACGCTGAAGAGAGCACCTCCATGCCTCGCCGCCTGCACGACCTGAATCGAAGCCAAATCGCCCTCCTTCGGCTCAACACCCTTCGGAAGGGGCACCCTCGGCAGACAGAATGTGCCGTCGTAGGCGCTGTTCGACGGGCCGGTGAGGTGGAACATGGGCACCATGACGGTCGTGAAGTTGGCAGGCACCTCGCCGAGACCGATGTTGATGTACATGAGGGCGCTCTGGTGGCCGCTGTTGTAGCCGGGCTGCACGGCGATGGCGCCGCCGTCGAGGGGCCAGTGAGTCCTGTTCTGGGTTACGTTGAGGCCGCCGCCTATATCCACGGTCAGCTCCGGTCTTGCGAGGTGCGGAGGTTGGCACAAGGACTTACATGGGTACAGCCATTGCATGCCGAAGGGGAATGTCTCGTTTGTGATGATGTTGTTTCCCCTCCATCCGGGATACGTGATGGCTACATGTGCCTGTGCCAACGAGGCGAGGAGGCCCCAGAGGGCAACAGTTGACGCGAAACCGGTCTTCATGTTCGCGTGATATTAGCGATATTTTAGCGAAGTGAGATCTCAAAGAACTGGAAAGCGAAACCCAGTGAGGTAAAAGATCAAGTGAATAATCGACCATATCGAGCATCATATATAAACCTCACCGTCTCAGTCTTACATGTGTCGCCGGACCCCCGCAAATCCTCTGACGTCGATGTCAGCAATGCACCGCCAGCGAAGAAGAAAACAAAGACCGTTAAACTGCTGTGCGTCCATCCTGAGCGCCGTTACGTCGAATAAGGTTGTTGCCTTCAAAGACGCATGTCAGCCCTACGGTCTACCGAGGACCGGGCAGGGAATGGCGGAGGACCTTTGGTATCAGCGGCTTACGCCACGGTGGGAGCTAACATTAGAGCTTCGGCGTTGAAGGACTTGGCTGCTTCTGTGCGTAAGACGAGGATGTTCTACCGGTTGAGTGAATAGGATGTCACCGCTGCTTCTGTGTTTAGGTTTTGGGGAACATGTTTGTCGTTCCTTCAAGCTGACGATGTTGGAATCTTATTTGAGAAATTGAGCGTTGTGATTGTGGCTTTGAATTGGCTTGTGACAGGTGGAGAGGCAACTTTGAGATACAAAACAATTGTCTACCTCTGATTTAAAGAATGACGGCGATCATTGTCAAGCCACAAGCTCCGAGCTAGTACTTAAGGTCCCGATAAACATACTCACAAGCACATTGGCATAGTCTGCCCATCTCAGAAGCAACATCACTGTAATGTATTGGATAATTCGCATGCAACAAACTTATGCCGATACGGATGAAACTACGCAAAGTCAACGTTGAACAGCTGCCCTGCCCAGAGCCCATGTCGTGTAAGATCCTTATTGCCCATCCCGGCCTCAAAACGGTAGCCCCAAGACGTGGCACCACAACCCAAGACACGATCTGATTTGCTCCCACACCGAGACCGCAACGTCAGCGCCCAGCACCCAAGGAATCCTAGCGGAGCCCTGTTGTCCGTTACAAGAAACAAACGCTGTCAATCGTGGGATGACGGGGCGGGCAGGCGGACGAGCCAAGACCGGAGAAGCGGGACCAGGATTTGGAGAGGGACAAAAAGCAAGACAACGTCCGTCAGCACTAGCGGTGCGCGATGTAATGCGACGAGGCAGTGTTTTTTTCCCAGCAACTACCGCGATGTGAGTGGGTGCGACATTGAGAGTGCCGTGAGCCGGGGAGCTGAAAAAATTTGAAGGAATTGAGGAGCGGCTGCGAACTGTTTGTCTCGGTCCCGAGACATCAAGAATTGACAGGCGTGATTGATTGACGGCTGCCAGATACCGTCTGCGGACTGGCTATCTACGCGTGCATTGGTTGATGCAAGAGCTCATTACCGCTCCTATTTCTGGCCGGCCGCTAGTACACATGTGAAGCTGTAATACCGGCTCGGGAAATTTGAGATGTTTCTTTTCTCACTATGTTCATGCTGCGATGAAATGATTTCCCTCAACTAACCAGATTGTCAGAGACTAAACAAGTCCGTCTTCCAGGCGAACATCATTATTGCTCGTCATTTTTCCTCACCATCTGAGTTGCCTGACAATGATAAACTGGGGAAACCCACAGGCTCCAGTCTCTCCATCTTCATCCTTGACTCCAATTTTCCCGAATCCTTTCTCAAATTCGACTTCACATTTCCACAACAACAAGTCTGTTCAACTAATCACGTAACGAACGAAGACTCTTCTCGACGTCTCCCCTTTTTTCCTCACTCCCAGAGGTCTCACTGGCCGGAACATCAGAGCCGACCTCGGGCCATTCAAGACAAACGGCAGGGATAGGGGTACAGTCGCGTCGCCCCGGGCGCGGCTGATGGAGACGTCACAAGGAACTTTTGATTTCATCCCTGCTCAGCTCCCACGAGATCGCCGCAATGTTCGCGAAGAACAGCCCTGGCCGCCCAGACCGTCCTACTGGAGCCTCCCCAACCATCGGGCAACGACAGGGGCAGGGAACGCTATCCGCTGAATGAGTGAATGTTCTTTTCGTGAACCCGATACCTGTTGGTGTGCGGCGCAGGTACAGGCTCGATACCGCCGTCACGCTGCAGCAAATACCTTTTGTGCTTCCTTTCGGGTACCGCGTTTCAATGCCAGTTCCTCCATCGAGCCGCCCGGGAAAATCGTCACCTGAACGGGCTGAGCAGCTCTCATGGCACTGATTTGCCGCGGCGACGAATGGTGGTCAATCATTGCATCACGGCCCTTCATACCCGCCGTAGGCAACCACAACCCGCATTTCAGGGGTTCACATGTAGGCAGAAGGTACGGATAGACGAGACTGTCCACACCTCGCACTATCCTCTTGGCCAGACCTCGAACTTGGCTGGCGCCGCTGTATTCGTACGAATCGGGCAGACCGTGGACTCTCGCCCAGAGTTGTGTGACAAGGGGTTCAAACTAATGTGTGATGATTAAATATCCAGAGATGCCCACGCCCAAATAGACTCATTCTTGTTTCCCCTCTCCTCAGCCCAAAGTTGCCATCTCAAATCGTACAATCCTCAAGACTTTAACTAGTCTCAGCTCTTCCGCTCGCAACATCCACAAAAACACGGACACGTTCAAGAAAACAACAAGACCACCACCACCGACAAGATGCAGTCCAAGCTTCTCCTCGCCGCGACGGCCGCCACCGGCGCCGTCGCCATCGACCTGTCCGGCAACTTCCCGCACGCCTTCCGCCGCGCCGTCGACCTCGCCCCCCGCGACGAGGCCCAATGCGCGATCGTCGCCGCCCAGAACTCGGCCGTCCTCGAGGACTTCCCGATGATGCCCACCGGCGCCGAGCTCGACTCCATCCCCACCCTCTCCGACCCGTGCAGCTTCCCCACCGTCACGGGCTCCGCCGGCAGCGTCGTCACCTCCTACAGCTCCGCCCTCGAGAGCTGGAAGGACGCCCACGTCACCGAGCTGCGCTCCATCTGGCAGGCCTGCAGCGACGCGCCCGCCTTCTCCTCCGTCATCGCGCAGTACGGCAGCGCGCTGTGCTCGACGGTCCTGGTGGAGATCACCAGCGCCGACGCGAGCAACGCCACCGGCACGGCCACGGCCACGGCTACCGGTACGGTCTCGGTTACGGAGACGGGTACCGTTACGGCGACTGACGCCACCGTCACCGAGTCCGGCTCCGCGTCGGGCACTGCGTCCGGCGAGGCTAGCGCTTCCGGTGAGGCTGCTTCGACGACTGCTTCGCCTGCTGCCGCCCCCAAGGAGACTGGCCTGTTCGTCGCTGCTGCCGCGGCCGCTGCCGGTATCGTCGGTGCCGTCATGCTCTAAGTGTCTCATTATTTCATACGAAGAGACATTGAGATATCGGGCCTTAAAACTCTGGGTTGTTTGGGGGAGTAAACCAAGTGTTGGAATGGGACGTCACTGTCTCAGCCTCCAGTCATCATACCTAGATTCGATCTCGTCGAAAACCAGTAATTACGTTGTAATCGATTACCCTTGGGAGCAAATATATACCCGCTTGAACACTTTTCATCATGAGTTCCCTTGTCGTTGGAGTGTGATGTTTTTGGCATGGATAAAAAGCTGTGGTCAAAGCTTTTATCGATGAAAGTTTGCCCGAGAATTTAATATGAAGAGCATCGACAGGGATGATCAGCTGGGATATGGGATGTTTGGGGGTCAATCAGAACATGGGATGATTACGAGAGCTTCTGCGTAGGTCGCATGGCCAACAATGAAAGCAAAGTCGCTGCGATAATGCCACGGGGAACTTGCCAAAAGTCGGTGATTCGCCAGTGTGGTTGATCCCCTCGGCGGGTGAATAGATTGCAGTGAAGAGCGCCAAGGACACAGCCACATGCTTCTCACCTATGTGAAGGTTCGGTGAGGCGGACGGCGAGCAGGACATGCCGCGGTGAGCAAGTTCGATGACAGCCCAGCATATTAACATGTTGTGCGGTGCATTGCGCGGCGAAAACTGGACACGTTTCTCGACATGGCAGCAGATACGGTAGCCGCTGTCGACTTACCTTCGACTCAGTTCGGTGGCAACCGCCAAATGAAAGCGAAGTCTGTGCTTGGTTCCATCGTCGGTACTCCTCCGCTGCTACTCAATCCATCTCCAGGTATCGCCGTCAAACATCAAAAGCGACGATATATCATATTCAACGAGAAGTCGAACCGAATGGTCACGCTCATGGATTGGTATCTTGATACACTATACGTAGACATATTCCGTGGTTGTTAAAAACACCTTACTCCAAACGGGCAAAGCCTCCCACCGCTTTTGACGAGACTCCCAAAGCCAAACAACAGAAAAGACGGACCGGTCCGTCTCGTAATGGGCACAGACGGACTAGTCCGACGCTGAGTATACACAACGGGAGAGGCTACTATGCCCTGCCGACCCAACCCGCGTTGATGAAAAACTCAAAGATGCGGCCGCCCTTCTGCGAATCCAGCCGGCAAATCTCCTTAGCCTGCTTTTTCTTAAGGGTGCCGTTGCTCTTGAGAGCCTCCTTCAAGATCTGTTCTTTGATCATGAGGTACGGCTTCGGCTGTAACCTCACTACCTCGCAGAGCTTAGCTTCCTCGGGCGTGAGGAGGTGCAGATCCGGCGCGGACTCCTGTGAGAGCGGGAGTGGTGTGACGCCAGGAAGGGCCTGCGCCATGTACTTCTGCCGTGTAACAGGACCCGTCGGGCCCGTTCCGTTGGCCACAATGACGGTACCGTTTGTCGAGGCCCCGTTGACGTTGCCGTTGGTCTGAGGCTTACTCTCTTCGCTGGTGGCGCCATTCGTCGCCGGCATGGGCCGTATCGGTAACTCGGGGGCGACTAGCAAGGCGGCCCCGCTCGGAGGGTCGGGGACGGCGGCTGCCTTAGACCTTTGTGCAGAAGCCATGCGCTCCCTGTCCATGGACCCCATTGGCACTGCCTTCTGTGCCCTTTGGGCCTTTTCTGTCTCGTATTTCTCTCCGCTCCGAAGATCTCCAATGCGCATGCTCCGCCATTCCTGGAGTTGTGTAATGGCTTGCCGCAGGTTAAGCTCGTCAATGAGACCTTGGCACAGACTCTCGAAATCGTCGTGGTTCGTCATTCTGGCAAATGGTTTGGCCTTGTTGAGCAGATCTCGCTCCTCCTTGCTCCTCTTCTTTTCGATCTTAGTGTTTTCGCGGTAGTCAAGCAGGTTGTGCTCGAATATTATCTTCTTTCTGTCGACACGCTGTGTGAGGCGGGCATTGTAAATGTCCATCACCGTCAACTTGAGCTCCATCTCCGGCTCGAGCTCGCCTGTCCTGGGGTTAAGGCCATCGCCCGGGTCGAATTGCATGAGCTGCACCGCCTCTTCTGCCTCGTTTGCGTGTTCGGTCTCGAACTCCAAGCGACCAGGCATGTAGCCCTGGATTTCGTGACATGCCGGTACGGATGCAGTCGGCTTCGTCTTGGGTTGTAATGTTGGCGCGTTCTTGGCGGCGTCCTTGCGCTCTTCGATCCTACGCTTCTTCTTGGCCTGAAAATCTTCCCTAGAGATCTCGTTCGCCAGTTCGTTGTCGTGGGGGCTGCATCGTTTTGGCAGAGGAAACCTCGGCGAGTCGACGTAGACCTTCAAGTAATGGTCGCGAACTTCGTCCTTGTGGCGGAATCCACCAATGTGATCGGCAATGTCGGCCCATGATCCCAAGCCGTATATCTCTGCGCCCTCGAGGAGCAGGAGTTCTTCGTCGGCGCCCCAATCGCGATCGAAGATGGGGAATGAATTCTGTTCGATGACACGGTAGGGATGTGTTTCTGGTTTATGATTTGAACTGGATTTTCCTAGCGAGAAGCATTGAACGCATAGGTCGTAGTCGTTGCAAGCGGAGTGCGCGCATCTGATGCGGACCTGTTGACGAAAGGGCCATGGTTAGCGCGATGCGCCAGATGCGGGCGGCGATGCGCCGGAGGTCGGCAGCGGGGCTCAGTGACCCTGATGAGGGAAAAACAGCAAAACCACTTACTGTTGATGTGATGTCTACAGAACAGATGTCGCAATGATATTTAACACCTCCCTCGCCTCCCCGTGTGACGGTCTTCTTCCTGATGACACCCATCTCGTCCAGGGCTACTGTGGGGACGTGGAGGCCAGCCCCTGGTAAGGCTCAGCCGGCGACGGAGGAGTTATCGTGATGCGGAGGAGGGCATAAGGCGGTCTGCGGGATCGCTCGCGACGATTCGAGGGGATGATTACGTCGTAATCGATGCAAATGGGGGGTTTGTCGATGAATTCGATGGATTTCAGGTGGTTCGTCGCGCGTGTTGATAATCACGTTTTCTCCAAGTTGCCGTCGAAACAATGCCAGGCTCCAGTGGAAGGAATCTGGGGATTGGACAAGGAGCCATTGTTGACCCGAAGTGCACCCGAAGCTCGGACCACTCCTTAGACCATTGAGAGTGGCTGTGCATCATGATCTCAAGCCACAGTTCCAAGTCCTACCTTCGGGCCCGCTTATGTCAGCTCCTGTAATATCCCCAGACCTCCGATTTTCGATCTCTCAATCGGCTCCGCCATCCCCGCCAATATGCTGTTTATTCGCTCGCCCAGCGGACCAATATCCGGTCGTTCTTTGCTTTCTTACTCCAACTGTCATCCATCACTTTGCACATTGTGTCTACCGGTCGTGGCTCGATACACCGAACTGACGAGAGAATAGAGTCCCGAGAGATCCAGGCCAGCCGGCATAGAATAGAACGAGACAATCATGTTCCAAAACAGTCCATCGTTGCGGTTCTGCTCTGAGATCTCTCACATGTTATCACTCGAAAACGACCAGCCACTGGCTCACTGAAGCATTCCGCAAGTTTCCCGCCGCTAATTTGGCCCTCCAGCACATTCGAGCCCGCTACACAATGGCGCATATCTGCGATGGTGGGGTTACGCGGGGCAATTCTTCACTGTCCCTCATCCCGCGAAACCCCCGAGACGCGAAAGCAGGGATAGGACGTCACCAGGTGAGCTGTTTTATGGCAGCTTCCCCGTCTGTTCCTCGGCCGCGACCTGCCGAGGGCTGCTTTAACCAGATTCGTAGAATAACCAACAACGTGATTGTTTTAAGTAATTTTGAACTTGTCCAAATTCCTCTCTTCCATCATCTCGGACAGGACGCTGAATTGCGTGTGATCTCGATTTAAACCTCCGCTGCCCTCCTCGTCTCCGAGCTACCCCGCCATCAACATCATCGTCTTCGCATTGAGGGGCAGACGAACACTCCATCACGATGCCTGACAAGATCCTCGACGACATCTCCCACCGCCGGTACAACCCGCTCAAGGGCACCTGGCTGCTGGTCTCCCCTCACAGGACCAAGCGACCCTGGCAGTAAGAATGCGCCGGCACGAGAAGACATATTGCGACATGCGCTAAGTTGGACAGAGGCCAGAAGGAGGGCCCCTCCGTGACTGAACTTCCTGAATACGACCCCAAGGCAAGTCGCCGCCCTGATCTAGTTCAGTTGCTCTGATCTGATATCTATCAGTGCTACCTTTGCCCTCGCAACTCTCGCGCTGTCGGCGACTCGAATCCCGACTACAAGAACACCTTCGTTTTCGTCAACGACTACAGTGCGGTCAAGGAAGACCAGGCCGAGTACAAGCCAGAAGACGGAGGTGATGGTAAGCTCGATCCCATCGTAAGAAAGTCGCATATGACTGAGAATCCCAGATCTCGCCGCTACCCTCCTCCGCGCCGAGGCCGCCACGGGCAAATGCTACGTCCTCACCTTCTCCGAGAAGCACCACGTCACCCTCGCCGACATGACGACCCAAGAAATCGCCCCGGTCATCGACGTCTGGACGCACATCTACGCCTCCCACCTCTCCCCCTCCAACCCTCTCTCCAAGGTCGCCGCCGCCCTCCAGCTCCCCGCCGCGACGCCCGAGAGCACCGTCACCCCGCCCCGCGACCAGCTTCGCTTCATGCAGATCTTCGAGAACAAGGGCGCCGCCATGGGCTGCTCGAACCCGCACCCTCACTGCCAGATCTGGACCACCTCCACCATGCCAGAGGAGCCCGGGACCGAGCTCGTTCAGATGGCCAAGTACCGTGGCCAGCACGCCGGCCGCCACTTGCTGGGTGACTACGTCAAGGTCGAGATGGAGAAGAAGGAGCGCACGGTGTTTGAGAATGATGCTTTCATCGTTGTGTGCCCTTGGTGGGCCGTCTGGCCTTTTGAGGTCATGATCTTGCCCAAGAGGCATGTTCGTGCCTTGGTGGATCTCAGCGCCGAGGAGAGGATGCTCTTCGCCGAGGCGATTCAGGAGGTTGCGAGGAGATACGACAACCTCTTCGAGACCCACTTCCCTTACAGTGAGTAGTCCTGTTTCTTTTTGGCGGAAGTTGGACTAACAACAGGACAGGCTCTGGCATTCACCAAGCGCCTCTCGATGCCACCAAAGAGGAGGCCGAGAACAGCTACCTCCACATGCACTTTTACCCGCCCCTGCTCCGCTCTGCCACTGTGCGCAAGTTCCTTGTGGGCTATGAGCTGATGGCCGAGCCTCAGCGCGACATCACGCCCGAACAGGCGGCCGCGAAGCTGAGGGCTATGGGCGGTGAGCTGTACCGCAAGTCGATTTAGAAAAGTAGATTTTAAGCATGGTGAAGCGAGGTTGGGGAGTCGGGCATATCAGGCGGCATTATTTGAAAATCCAAGATTTGTATTGGTTCCATTATTAACAATTAAGTTGAATGTACAGGCCTTTTACGGCGATGAATTCCTACTGCGGAGTGGTCGCGCCACTCAAACCCCCAAAGAAACTTCCCATCTACGGGCTGTCAACGTAGAAGCTGCGGACTTGAGGCATCCAGATCAGAGCAACAGTCGCCAGCGTGAACGGGAAAGCCTGCGGAACGCCAAAAGTCATGCTCTTGAAGACGAACAACTCGCTGGCGAAGTGGCCCAGCGCAATGACATAGGTCCAGATGGCCAGGTCGTACATGTGCGCGTAGTGCAGGTGGTAGGCGCAGTACAGGCGGACGACGCTCGTCAACAGGGTCCAGGTGCCGAAGCAGCGCGCGGCGAGGGGCGTTCCCTGGTCGAGGGTCTCCGACTCCTTCGCGCCTGCGGGCGCGGGCACGTACTTCTTGACCGAGTCTTCCGGGTTGTACTTGTCGGAGCGAGGAGGGAGAGATGCGTTGCGGACGTATTTGCCGTTGTAGACGCGGCGCGAGTAGTGCAGCGTCACGTAGTTCTGGGCAGAGTTGCCAATGGCGAGGAGGGAGAGCTAGAAACGGTAATTATTAGACTCAAGTTGTCTTATGCGTGGTGTTAGAGAGGTTTTTGACTTACCAGGAGCATATAGTAGGGGAGAATGCCCTTCGCAGGAGGGAGAAGGTCGGTGAGGGCGACCATTTTTGCTGTATTGATGTGTCTCTGCAGTTCAGATCTGGTCAATTGGCAAAAACACGAAGCGCAGTAGGGACTGAGGAAAACGAGAGTGGAAAATGGTCTGTCACTGGTGGGATCCTCCCCGTGAACTTCAATAGTTGCAAAAGCTTCCTACTAAGAATAAAACGACTTCCCCAATCCGAATACGAGCCCCTGCTAGCTCCCAATTAAAGATGTGGCTGAGTTAGGCCAATCGATAATTCTGGTACGATATCATTGGCTCAAGCTTCACCCCCACCGATAGCTCGACCGAGGTGTGGCTGGTGATGGATTTTCCAACAATTGCCCATCTCAACATTTTGTCTGTGTAGGTGTTCGTGCCTCGAGCTGCATATTCAAGGGCGACGCCGACTTGCAGCACCGTCCGCTTCTTCCCCGCAACATCACTTCACGCCCTACACCTGCTCGGATTTTCACAATGCTGGGAGTTACAGACTACATCGGCAAGCTGCCGGAGCCGGTTCAGTTGGTTCTGGCTAGCGTTGGTTTCCTGTTCCTCGCCAACAAGGCCTTGGGCTACGTCAAGTTCCTTCTCGGTGTTTTCGTGCTCGGTGGCACCAACGTAAGCAATTGGCTTCTTCTACCCGATACACAACAAACCTGACCATGATTCTACGCAGCTCCGCAAGTATGGCAAGCCCGGCACCTGGGCCGTCGTGACCGGTGCCTCCGACGGTCTCGGCAAGGAATACGCCTACCAGCTCGCCAGCAAGGGCTTCAACCTCGTCCTCGTCTCCCGAACCCAGTCCAAGCTCGAGACTCTCGCCCTCGAACTCGAGGCCAAGTTCTCCGGAAAGGTCCAGATCAAGGTGCTGGCCATGGACTTCTCGCGCGACGACAATGCCGACTACGACCGCCTCGCCCAGCTCATCGCCGGCCTCGACGTCGGCATCCTCATCAACAACGTCGGCCAGAGCCACAGCATCCCCGTCCCCTTCCTCCAGACCGCCCGCGACGAGCTTCAGAACATCGTCACCATCAACTGCCTCGGCACCCTGAAGACCACCCAGGTCGTCGCTCCCATCATGCAGAAGCGCAAGTCGGGCCTGATCCTCACCATGGGCTCCTTCGCCGGCTGGATCCCCACCCCCTACCTGGCCACCTACTCTGGCTCCAAGGCCTTCCTGCAGCACTGGAGCACCTCTCTCGCTACTGAGCTCAAGGCCGACGGCGTTGACGTCCAGCTTGTCATCAGCTACCTCATCACGACGGCCATGAGCAAGGTCCGCCGCGCGAGCGCTACGATCCCCAACCCCAAGAATTTTGTCCGTGCGGCGCTGAGCAAGGTCGGCACTGGCATCTACCAGAACTTTGCTTACACTTACACGCCGTGGTGGACGCATGCCCTGATGCTGTGGATTGTCGAGAACACCATTGGTGTTGCTCACGAGTGGGCTCTTGCGGTCAACCTGAAGATGCACGCTGACATCCGCACCCGCGCTTTGAAGAAGGCTGAGCGTGAGGCCAAGAAGGCCTAATCTACGGAATTTGTCGTCGATCAACCATCGGTTTGCTGTCATATGACGCGCCACAATATCACAAGTCAGGCTCTCTACAGAGCTCGACATGTGAGGTATGAGCAGGTATGCATATGGAGGTGCATGCAGAGGAGTTACGGGAGGAAGCCGCAAGGGAAGAGACCCTCATGGCGAGTGTGGTTGAGATAAACCAAGAGGATATCCAAAAGTTCAATAGATTTAATATGATCAATTACATCGAATGAAAACCATTATCTGAATGCCACAAAGCTCTGAAAATGTCCGTGAAGCTGGTGGTGAAAACGTCAGGTTCATTCAGCCTTGTAACCCAATTGGGCTTAGCGTGGGACCACCCGGGCTCCAGGCGCGAAAATTCCAAGTGCTGGCCCAGCCTCTTGCAGCTCCTCCAGAAATTGTTTACTGCTTGCTGCTCTGCACCACACCTTTCCTCACCGAGAGCCTTCGCAGCTCCTAATCTTTTTTCCCTTTGTCGATCTCGAGCTGCGCAAGCTTCGAATAGCATCAGCTAGCATTCTTTTTCTGCACAAAGGCTCAATTGGGAAGAGCTGCCACCGCCCGTTGATGATTCGATAGCGCGACCTCCTTCCGCCATCTACTGGCCGCACCTTTGCGACGCGTTTGCCCGACGACTCCAACTTCATTCGACGAGCCCCCGACCGACGACGACGACGATCATGTCATACCCTCAGCTGACCCCGGCGCGCCCCGTGCCAGGCGCTTTCTTCAACACACCCGCAGCTTCAAGATTTGCCGGCGGCGACGCCGAGCCCACGAGGCGGCGCTTGTTCCTGGACGGCGACGGAACCCAGGCCAGCACAACAACTGCAAGCAGCGGCGCTCTGGTTGGAGGATCAAACTTTGCGCCGGCAACGTTATCTTCGGTCGGCACCAGTGGATTGGTTTCACAGACGCAGGCTTCCCAGCAGAGCCTCCCTCCCGTCACGAGAGCTGCACAGTCGGTGAACGATTTCCTTCAGGCCGACGAGAACTACCCCGAGCTGGATTCGTACTGTAGGCGTAAGTTATCCTTGGCGGAGCAACTCATCCTTCGATGCAGCTTCTGACCCCCGAATAGCAGGCGCATCCTCCGAATATGACTACAGCACCCTCGATGCGGCTTGGGCGCCATTCCACAAGACCCAGATGTACCCGATCCCGAACCAGGTCTTCAGCCATTACAACACCGGCCAGCTCCAAACTTTAATGGGACTGTTCGCAGAGATCAACCACGCCTGGGTTGTTATCGACAACTCGCTGTTCCTCTGGGACTACACCCACCCCGACCCCGAGCTCATTGGCTTCGAGGACCAGCCGCACACGATCCACGCTGTTGCTCTCGTTGCTCCCAAGCCTGGCATCTTCGTCGGGTCCATCACTCACATCCTCGTCGTCGCGACTTCCTCCGAGATGATTCTCCTCGGTCTCTCCGCCGAGTCCACCCCGTCAGGAACGAAGACCGTCTCGCTTTACAGCACCAAGCTCAACCTTCCTCTTCGAGGCACCGATGTCCGAGTTATCGCAGGCACTGCAGACGGCCGCATTTTCTTCGGTGGAAGCAACGATACCGATATTCACGAACTGTACTATCAGCAGGAGGAGAAATGGTTTTCGAACCGATGCGGCAAGATCAACCACACCAACCCCGGATGGTCTTCGGTGGTGACTCTGCAGGGAGGATTCTGGCAGCACAAGAGCCCGGAAGGTCTGCAAAGCATCGTCATCGACGACTCGCGAAAACTGGTCTACACATTATCAACCAGATCTACTATTCGAACATACTACATGGACGGACCTAACAAGCTGACCAAGGTCATCGAAAAGGAGAGAAACGCGTGTCTTCGTGACATCACCCACATGATTACACAGTCTCCCCTGCTCAACGACCGCACCACGTTCGTCTCGATCAGCGCCATCCCTTCTCGCGAAGCCTCCAAACTGCATCTTATGGCGCTCACCAACACAGGATGCCGACTGTTCCTCAGCGCGACGAGTTCTGCTTCCTACATGATTGGCGGTGTGACATCCAACACACCCCCACAAAGCATGCAAGTTCAGTTTATCAAGTTTCCTCCTTCGGAAAACCCTGCACGAGCCAGCGCGACCAACCCCGGCGAGTCAATTATCGACTTCTCATCAAAGGCGCTGGCCCTCAGCAGGCTCGGAGCTCGATTTGCTCCTGGATACTTCTTGGATTTTGTCGTCAAGGAAAACGACCCTAATAATGACCAGCTCTTCGTCTCCGCTCCCGAGACCGGTCGTATCAAGACCAACGCTTCATCTCAACAACTCAAATACTACGAGCATGGTAACTGGATTGATATTGGAAGCAGAGCCGAAGATGTCGGCTTGGTTACGAAGCCCTTCGCCGCCGCAAAGCAGCCAGTTGGCTTCGGAAACGAGCTCGCTGTTCAGTTCGACGAGCCCGCCACCGAGTTCGCCATTCTCACGAATACTGGTGTTCACATTATCCGTCGCCGCCGCCTGGTCGACACATTTGCCGCTGCGATTCGTGGAGCTGTTGGTGACGAAGGCTTGGAGCTGGAAACGCGAAAGTTCATCCAGCGATACGGCCGTATTGAGACGATTTCCTGCGCTCTGGCGGTAGCATGCGGACACGGTGGCGATGCTCGTCCTGGTGCGGCGCGCGCCATCGATCAGGCCACAGAAGACCGCGCGCGCACCGTCTTCGTCGATTACGGTGGGCAGCCGTCCATCACCGAGACGGACGGCACACCGCTTAATGCCACCTCGGTTCGCCTCTCTCCACGACACGACGCCTTGTGTGTATACATCACCCGCTTAATCCGAACTCTGTGGAAGAACAATGTGGTTGCCTCCGGAGTGAGCCCAGCTGGCGGCGTCGTCATCCAATCAAACGTACCCCTTGGCAAGCTTCTGTCCATTCAAGAACAGCTAGAGCGCCTTCGCCGCTTCCTTGATGCCAACAAGAGCTTCATCCAAGGCCTATCAGGTCCCTCTGATCTCCAAAGAGTAGCCAGCAAGCAGGAGGAGGTCGCCCTCCAGGCCGAGCACCAAGCTCTGCATGCTCTCCAGAAGCTGATGGAGAGCATATCGGAAGGCATCTCATTCGTGTTGATGTTGTTTGACGAGCGTGTCAGTGACATTTTCACGAGACTGGATGCTCAGGCGCAACAAGAGTTGAATGCCCTCACATACGAGAAGCTGTTCTCTCAGGCTCCCGGAAAGGACCTGGCTAAGCTCCTGGTCAAATCGATCGTGAATCGCAACATCGAAAGTGGATCTAATGTTGAAACAGTTGCGGACGCTCTCCGTAGAAGATGCGGCAGTTTCTGCAGCCCTGACGATGTCGTGATCTTCAAGGCTCAAGAGCAGTTGAAGAGGGCGTCTGAGCAGCCTCTTAACAGCAACCAATCTCGCACCCTTCTGCACGAGAGTCTGCGACTGTTTGAGCGCGTCGCCAGCGCTCTTTCGTATGCAAACCTCCACACTGCGGTGTCTCAATACATCGAGCTCAAGTACTACGCTGGCGCCATCCAGCTCTGCTTGATCGTCGCCCGCGAGAAGGACAGAGGCAACACCGCCCTTACCTGGGTTCACGATGGCAAGCCCGCTAATGATCCTCGGGCGAATGCTTTCTTGGAACGCAGAAAGTGCTACGAACTCATCCATGAGGCTCTGCAGCACCTGGACGCAGCGTCGAGCAGGGAACCAGAGACGATCGACGGCAGGTTAACGTTGATTGGCACCAAGCGCCTGGAGGCATACAGTGTGGTGAACGACTCGGATGATGAAGTCTTCCACTTCGACCTTTATGAGTGGTATATCGAACAGGGATGGACTGACAGAATCCTGGCCATCGAATCACCGCACGTTATCACGTACCTGCAGAGTCTCGCCCGATCTAACGTGGCCCATGCCGAGCTTCTCTGCAAGTTCTACACCCAACGCGAGAGGTACTTCGAGGCCGCTCAAGTTCAGGCCGACCTCGCCAACTCGGACTTCAACCTTGGCATCAAGGAGCGAATCGTCCTTCTCAGCAAAGCCAAGGGTAATGCCAACGTTGCAACTGCTGGTGTTGGCAGGCAACAACAGCAGGTCTTGGCCCATGAGGTTAGCGAGCTTCTTGATATCGCCAACATTCAGGACGATTTGTTGGAGAGGCTCAAGGCCGACAGCCGCATTGCACCAGAGCGCAAGGCGGAGATCCAAGACGCGCTTGATGGTCCGATAATGTCACTGTCAGACGTAAGTTGCTTCACCGCATGGTCATGGACTAAGCTAATCTTTCTCAGCTCTTCAACCAATACGCCGATCAAGCAAACTACTACGACCTTTGCCTCCTCATTTACCACAGCGCCGACTACCGCAACCCAAGTACCATCTCACAAACTTGGGTCAGTCTGATCGAGCAGATCCACGAAGAAGCCGTTGAACGGATGGAGGAGGTTGGCCCAGGAATCCCGGTCCTGCCTTCACCATACGAGTCTGTCTCCGTCAAGGTCCAGAACATCGCCCACCGCACATCTCTTGACAGCTTCATCTTCCCCGTGCCGATCCTCCTCCCCGAGATCTGCCGTTACGCTGTCGAGTACCACCAGGACGCCGAGATCGGTGCCGACCCGACTTGGCCCGTCCAGCTCTTCATCAGCCTCGGCGTCTCCCACGACATGGTGACCCGCGTCCTGGAGAGCGTCTTCGACACCCAAGATTACGGCTTCAGCGGCAACAACCGCAATCGCATCATCGAGCTCATCGTATTTGCGGTCGACGTCTGGCAGCGCGAGATGAAGCGCCGCGGCGGTGCTTCCGTGAAGGGTGACGGCGCTATCGGCGCCTGGGTCAAGGATCTGCTCAGCAGGTGCGAGTCATCCCTCCCGCCTGCGGGCCACGGCTCGAACCCCGGCGGCGCGGACTTGGCCGAGGTGCGCAGGCGCCTGCGTACGGTGAGGAGAGAGATTGAGAATCTTGTCGAGAGGGGTCCTTCTGGAAGCCTGCGCTTCATGTAATGTCTGAATTTGAGTACTTTAAACGGCCGGGGCGGGAAAGGAGAAGGAAGTCGCAGACGGGAGGTAGGCTAAGTGGATGGGGAAGGGAATACGACAGATAAATTAGAGCGAGAGAGAGACTGATTTGCGGACGAATGGGCTTCCGCCCCCCTTTTTTTTACTTGCATCAAAGTCTGGGAAGAGAAAGAGAAAGAGAACTCGTGTACAAAGAGCTGAGATGAAAACAAAAACCCCAGTGTGTATTTTGTCCCGGGGTTCCTGTAGGAAGGAAAGGGAGTGGGGTTTCTGGCCGGGCGTGCGGGCTTGGGTCTGGCGATGTAAGCTTAGGCCTTTGGATGACTACATTTAGTTGGTGTTCTTTTTTTCCACTTTGACATTTCGTACTTGTGATACACCGTCGTAATTTCAGTCACGATTGATTAGAAGCAGGACGACGGGGGCCAGATTTCCACCAATGATACGGAGTTGTTCGAGGGATGCCACGTGATGTTAGCTGTTGGCTGCCTCCTGCATGCCTTGGGCGGGGAGAGGAGGGGGCGCAACTTTCAGTATCTTACGATAATCAAGAAAAGACACAGACGACAACGACGGCGGCGGCGGCGGCAGATTTCAACCGTATCTTCGCATTTGGAACGATCGATCTTGCTGCGCACCTACTCATCCGGAGAACGCATTTGCGACGCCGCGATGTCTCTCTACACCCCACTTGACCAGTCACAACAGCAGATCCGACTCCTGACTATCGTACCGGATAAACCGGATCTCGACGGTCCGAGTTCTCCAAAGGATGCTGCCGATACAGAACGGCTTCTGTGTGTCATGAAAACTGTGTCCCTCGAGGATGTGACAGTCGACTACGCACAGTTCCGAGATTCCGTTAGTTCAGAGACTGCTTCCAGCACCTCATATGACGACTCGCTATATGCCAGCAGTGATTCAGACTGCTCTTCGAGTTCTACTAGTTCGGAATCTGTTGTCACCGACACGTACGACCAATGGTGCGACTTCTGCAAATTGCGTGATCTCCGCGACCCTCAGCGCACGTTTCGCCGGCTAAATGTACCTGACCGATTCAAATGGGGGGACTATGAAACCCTGAGCTACATGTGGCATAATGGATCGGGAAACGAGTACACCATCCACGTCAACGGCCAGCCTTTGGTCATTCAAGAAAATCTTTACCTTGCGCTTCAGGAATTTCGCAGAGCTCGTCAGTTTTCTCCGCGGGGAAAAAGGAGGCTTTGGGCGGACGCGATTTGCATCAACCAGGAAGACTTACGGGAGCGCGCTACTGAAGTGCAAAGAATGCGGGATGTATTTGGGCTTGCTGTCAAAACGACGGTGTGGCTTGGTCCAACGCTCAACTTGATAAAGACGATGGATCAGTCCTATCTTGGAGCGCTAGAGCGCGTCGCGAAGCGCCTTCTCCCACATTCACAACCTGGAGCGTCTTCAGCGGGCGCGGGCTCCGACGACCTCGGCAGCAGCCTAGATGGCAACGACAGAGTTTGGCTGGATCACGCATATACACTCACGTCAGCATCCGAAAAGGTTGAGAACCTGTCAGTCGAGGACTATCGACTGAGCGCAGAAGTTCTAGAGAGGGCTCTGAACAAGGTGTTTCTCTCAGACGAACCAAAACGTCCCCATCCGACGTCGCAGAGAATGGCAATACCTGCTCTGACTCTATTGTATCCAATTTTCAGAGCCGGTTACTGGAGTCGGGTTTGGGCCACACAGGAGCTCGCCATGAGTTCGCTCCAGTCGGTCGTTCGTGTCGGCTCAACAAAAATACCCTTAGTCGAAATTTCTCTAATGGCAGATTGTGTTGATGACATTTTCGGTCAAGACTGGGTGCGACAAGACGCAGTTCTCAGCACAGCTACGCTGCTCTCACTAGTCGCCCGATTCCGTTTCAAACACCCTGACTTCAGAGTGACAGCGCCGGCTACCTGGATTGTCCACGGTTTCATGGCCCGCGCAACGCTTTCTGTCGATAAGCTATATGGGATCTTGGGTCTATTGGAGCCTGAAATAGCGCGCTTTATTGTCGTCGACTACACGAGTAGCGTTCGAGAGGTATCGATTGACGCTACGATTGCGTGCATCCGCTCGAACGGGCATATGGTGAACTTTCGGATAAACAGAGAGTTCCAAGGTCGCGACGTTCCATCGTGGGCTATGGATATTTCGAGGGATCAGACTTGGCTTTCAAGCATGGCTCTTTGGTTCAACTACCAAGAAGGCTCCTTCTTAACTCCAGCGGTTGACTGGGAGGCTTTCTGGGCCCGCCGCAATGGCAAAGGAAAAGATCCAGGTGTTCTCGCCCTCAGAGGGAGATTGTTAGATGTGGTCGATGGAGTCGCAGCTCCCCTGATTCCGAATGAAGAACCTTTAAGAAGCCTTCTCGGACAGTCTCTACCTCTCCGGGACATCGACGCAGCAATAACGAATCCGACGAGGCCGAATCATTCCTACGAAAGTGATATGGACCTACTCAACCATCTAGATATGTTACTTCGGAACGAGTCACACTGCACTGAACCGTCGATTTTTACATTAACACTCCTCGCCGCAGACCTGCAAACGAACGATGCGGGACTGCCAATGCCGAGTCTTCCTGGGGTATCTACAGATACTGCGAGATATCTTTACATCCTTAGACGATTCCTCGACGCCAGTGCAGACTTTCGACTTTGGAAAGCGAGATTGGCGTCCTTTTTTCCAGGAATTGGGAAAGACCACTTGAAGCCGAGCGAAGAAGCGATTCGAACATCTCAACACACGGTGCGCAATGTCATGGACGACCGTAATGGCGACTACGACAAACGATTGGCAAGAGCCGTTGCAACTGTGCGGGGTATATCGCAAATACGACTGATAACCACAATGAAAGGCCATCTCGGGGCGGCGGCGCTGCTTGCCAGGCATGGTGATCACATTTACGCGGTTGAGGGCCTCGATGAACGAATCGTTCTGCGGCCGGTAGGTAAGAGGTTTGAATTCGTGGGACTTGTTACTGTTCGCACCCCTGACATCCAACGGTCCTGTGAAAATATGGAGCTTGATTGTGTCGTTGAGATACAGTAGTTGACTGGGTGTAAGAACCACCTTGAGTATCACTCAGCCCTGGTCAGATTGTAGACTAAATGATAACAAATGATCAAATAGCCGACGCTACTTCCTCATACAACGCCTCAGTGAAAACCCCAGTGAAAATTAGCGTAGGCTTTTGTTAGATTGATGTACAACGTCAAACGATGATCTAATGATCCAACTTCAGCGGATTTGCCCTCCAGAATTCCATCGCTTCCCTTCTGATACTATCTTTCTCAATCCAGGTTCCATTTGGACTAACATTGACCTGCCAGCCAAGTTCGTCCGATCCTGCGTCTGAATACGTCCTCCACTCAGCTGCTCCCTGCGCCTTCAAGTTGTTGGGATCACCGGTCACAACAAAACTCGCATAATACGAAGACAGAACCTTTCCAGCCTCAGGGTATTGAGTCTTCGGCTCACCCCAACCGTAGGGAACGTCAGCTCCATGAGAAATGCCAAGGTAGGGGGTGACACTGTCGTTGGTGTTCCAATGAAGCTTCCAGACCGGGATGTTTTCGGCCGACAGACGAGAGGCGATTTCCTGGGAACAGCTGATGTACGATGTGTCGCCGTAAACGTCAGACAGCCGAGTAAACTGAGCCGATTGTCCTCGGGCGTCGGCGTAAACCGAGTCTGGATTGGTTTCGGGATCGGGATAGAGCCGCGAGAACGTCTCTCGATCGCCGCCATCGAGTCCCGGGTAAAGATTTGAGAGCCAGCCCCAGGCCTCGTCATCCGTAGTCAGGTTAGTGGGTGCGTAGAGACTACCTTCATCGGTGATGAAGGACGTCAGGGCCGGGAGCTTGTTCCACAACCCTGAGTCCCAGGTTGCGGAAGGAAGACGCGGAATGATGACTGCGTCGGAGACGGGCTGGAAGGGATGGGTCCCGTTGTAGCGATACTCGGCCAACAAGGCGGTGGACGTCTTCTCGATGAGCTCAACATTTACTTGTCTCAAACACGACAACAGGTCCTCGGCAACGCCATTGTCTTGGCAGCCCACCCTGCTGAGAAACTGCTCGTATTGCTTGACGGTCACCGGATCGGAGGCGTTGGGGAATGATCGTCCAGTTGGGCCACCTGACTGGAAGATGGCTTGATGGAAGAGTTCCTCTCCCGCAGTGAAGGGGTTTTGATAGTGGAAGCCGACGGAGTGGGCACCTGCTGACTTTCCTCCTAACGTCACTCGAGCTGGGTCGCCGCCGAAAGATGAGATGTGCCTATGGACGAATCGTAGAAGTTGGTTCTGATCTTGCAGACCCAAGTTGACCAAGCCGATATCAGCTAGGAGAGGAGACGCCAGGAACCCCAGGGCGGCAAGCTAAATTTCCGTGTTAGTTGGTAGCCAAAACTCCACAATTTTGGGGTTGACGGACTCTGTAGTTGAAGGTGACGACGATGACGGGCTCAGACGACGAAGCCACGAAAGATGCGCCATCCCATGTAATCCCTGCCGAGTTACGGAAGAGACCCTACACTAGTTGTTAACTCAAACAGCTCATCACACGATCTGATGGCTAAGGGAAAAAACATACTCCATGGATCCAAACCAAAACAGGTAGCTTCTTCTCAAAGCTGACCCCGGACGGTCTGTAAACGTTGAGGTTCAAGCAGTCTTCACCATACTCGATATTGGTCTTAATGAAAGTCACTAAGTTGGAGTTACCCGGCTCTTGAATGCAGACTTTTCCATACGATGTGGCGTCGCGCGTGCCATTGAAAGGCGAAGGCCGTCCCACCGGTGAAAATCGCAGGTCTCCAATAGGCTGAGTTGCGTAGTCAACGCCATACCAAACGTCCACAGATTTTGAGAGCGGAACCCCCGACGTCGTCGTGTTCAGCGTCGTTCCGGTGAACGAACCGTATGACTCGAGTTGGACGGTGAGCGTGTCGTTGAGAAACAGTGGACTGGCAAGGGTGGTTGATGCCAAGAGAAAACCGGTGAGGATCTTGGCATTGAGCCAAGGCGTTCTCAGAGTCGACAACTGTAACATGATGCTGAAGAGGAGAGGTGACCCCGACACGACTCGATGTTTGCAACCTCAAGAAGTGCAGAACACTGGGGAAGGTCAAGAGAAGATATTCTCGGAGATGGTTTTCCTTTCCATTTATACACTTCGGCAGATAAGAGGTTGATGCCGATCAGGTACCGGCGATGACCCCTCAATCATGATGATACCCTGTCACGACTCCACAGCACGAGATAACCCCCCGCCTGCGATTAATGGCGCAAGAGTAGGTTAGATGGCGAAGCTCGAAGAGAAAATTCTTCAAGGTTTTTGGGTCCATCCAACAACCATTCCGCGTCAGAGCATATTGATGTTCGCTCGAGTTCACCAACGCCGCCCCGCAGTGTCGGACCCGGCCTGTCTGGCACATCTGCATGGAATGCACGATTGCCGCATGTAACCTCCGAGACGAGCAAATCGGAGATTGACGTATCAATCCCGTAGGTGAAGGAATCACCCGAGTATCTCCCTTTAAACGCCGTAGGAACATAGCTCGTGTGAAAGAGTCTGCAGTAGAAATCAGCGTTACTCGCGCGATGACGGACACTCGGACTTCTTCCCGGTTTCCGGCTCGGGTGGAGAAGTGTCGATGTCTTGGCCAAATGCGGGGCAATTTGCCGGAGATCGGAGTCCATCGCCGACATCCGCCTCCGTGGGCTTCGGATTCTCTCAAGTCTGAGGGAACGTTCATTCAGGGCCCAGAAATAACCCAGCAAGCAAGTTAACACTTTGGTGGAAGCCTCTGGTAGTCTCATTTGTTTCCAACTACTGCTCCATAACAGACTTTCAGCAAGTCTATGCCACCGCTGGGTATTTTATCAACAAAACCAAACTGTGCCATAACTTGAAAACAACATTGTTAGCGGGAAGTCTTAGCAGTTATGACGCCTGAAACTTTTCTAAAAAGGTTTGCGATTTTAGGAGGCGATAGAGTACTTGTCTTGGTCTTCAGGTCGCAAGCACGAAGACGGGATTGGTCGCCCCACTCTTTCGGATCTGATCGGCGGGAAGCCCCACTTACGGTCCGGAACTGTGCCGGCGTGCAACGGCCAGCCCGGAAATGGGACTAGCAGCGGTCAGAGATTGCATCTGAAGCTAGAAATCCATTATGACTTTAAGGCACTGTTCGTTGTAGGTAGGACGCCACTGTTGTGATATAGCAAGGCTCGACTGGTACTAATTTGAAGTTTTGGACCTGACTTGTGGCACTCATGATGGAAGAAGCTTTGAAGGAAAACGGTTGCAACACAACACGGATCTTACAATAGGAATTAACTGATTCCATCAAGTTTTGCGATGTGCTTTGTCCCTAGTTTTATCGAAAACATACCGTCCAATGATGCCGACAGACAGAAAAGTCTGTTTCGGTGGTGGTGGGCAATAGTTCTCCAAGCAAAGACCAGTCAAACTTCCGAGGAACTATCGTTGCGCACGCCCTCTTATTGTTTCAGCAACTTTGAAGCTAACTACAGGCGAGTTCGAAGTAGTCGAAAGCAGCTGAGCTGAAGCGAGTGCTGCAGAATCTCCACTGATCGGGGGTCAGACAGTGAGCCATAGTGGCGGAGGCCTCGGGAGACATTCACATACAATCAGTTGGTAGGTATTGTGATATGCAATCATTAATCGTATCTCAGTCCTGGTTTACCCTAGTGAACGTACAGTGGTGCGCGTTTATCTCCTTTTTATCCCCCTTTTGAAGTTGTTTCGAGTCTCTCCGGGCACAGTTCGCCAAAGCCTTCACCCTCCCAGAATCCACTTACATCCAGATAAACATCGACGTGAACAGAGCCACGAAGACGACACAAGATCCAGCAGTGATGAATGAAGCCGCGCTCCTGCCATTGCCACCGTTGTTGCCGTTATTCCCATTATTACCGTTGTTTCCACCGTTGTTGTTTCCTCCGCCTCCGCTTCCACCCTCCTTGGCCATGTTCAGTGTGAAGAACGTACCACCAATGGGGCGCTTCAGGCCAGCCATTTTACGGAAGGCTGTTAACTGTGCAGAAAGTCAGCAGGAGCTTTGTGAGTGCGGAGATGGGTACAGGCGTACGTTGAAGTTCTTCCGGTTCTTCATGTCAATGCCCGCCATATCGAATCCCATCTTGTTCATCTTCTCTGGTTGAACGTAGAGCAGGTAAATGTATCGATGCATGCCACTTCCTGACTTGGGCTCTGGTGGCATGTAGTCATTGAAAGCGGGTGTCGAATTCGTCATAATCATGGCAGACGACAGAATTGCGGATTTGGTCTGCTCGACGGTGAAGTTTCCAGCCAGATAGTGTCTCATATTGCGTTCAGTCGGGTTCTCGCGCGATGGGGAGTCGGGGCCAATCTGTTATGGAAATTAGTCATTCAAGTCTGGGAAACGCCGACGCGAGGCAAGCACGTGGACATACCATGAGCACAATGAACCGAGAGTTGCGTGTGACGTTCTGTGCCATGCTGATGTTCTCCACGCTGAACTCGAACGGCATCTTAACTTCCTTCATCTTCAGCTTCGAACCGGGCATCATCAGTGCCTTGTCGCCGTCGCTGGCCATGTATCCAGTGTAGAAGGAGACCATTGGATCGAACGAGCCCATGACCTCCGGTACAATACCGCTCTCCATGAACGCTTGGTGGAATTCCGAAGTCGACATGCTTCGCGGCGGCATGTCATGGGCAAGCGCCAACGGGGCGAGCATCGCGAGGAGGTTTATAATTGCCTTCATCTTGATGGCTGATTTGGTCAAACTGATTGGTTGTGGCACGTCGTAGGAAACAGGCGTCCAGCACCGGATCATATACAGAATAGGTGTAGAGAATGAAAGACAGCAGCACGGCGAATCGGGCACACTGGCGAACGAAACTAACGCGCAAGGTTGAAGCTAAGGAAATGGATGATCTTTATGTTCTGCCCAACTCAACACTAAACCACCAACAACCCAGTATTGCAGCGTCACGGGCCAAACACACACATCGTATCCTGGTTCTTGAGATGTGGCAGGTATCCAAACATGCTCTCGCGACGAGACAGAAACAGTGAGGCTATTAAGCTTCCCGACATGGCTCGAAGGGCCCGGACGTGCGCGGGGTATCGCAGACTTTTGTGCTCATAGTTTCAGGAACATGAGGGTGCTTGCACCACCATTGGGCCCCCGCCTCGCCGGAACCAGATCAAGCTTCACATGTAAGCAGGTAATCTGGTCCTATGATCCCTGAAGCATTGAGATGGTGTCACAATGTTTCTGGCTCTTTCGGAGAAATACCCCGTCACCACGGCGCACGTGCGGTGCGGGAGGCCGAGATATCCACATCCCATAGGTTCGTTTCTTCCAAGCTATTTCACATTGTCTGTGGGTGGCTGTCATCAAATATTCGCATAAAAGACCCTTTTCTGAGAACAGCCTTGTTGTGTAGACCAGAATTGAAGGGACTTGTGAACAGACATTAGGACCCTTTCTCGAAATTGAATGGAGCCCAATTTACGGCTTATTTATTGACATCACGATGCCCAGTACATGGCTAGTAGTAAGTGCCGGAGATGGAAGGGGTCTAGAACGTCGATTTAACTCGCCAAGTAACGCAGAATGTTGCCATCCTCCAGGAAGAGATCTGATTGAAACCTCAACTTTGAGCCGCATGGCCATGCTCGGAGATACCGCAGTGTGCGCCTGAAATTACGGCATCGGCCGAGCACAGCGCGGGGGAAACCAAACCTTTCACGGGTCGGGGGACTCCGAACTAGCAAAAAGCTTTCGCAAGGCCAGCTAAGGGATGCCGGGTTCCAAGTCGCAAGGGAATTCCCAGAAAACCAATGTTCAACTTCGCCCACTTTCTCACATGCTCGTGTTGTGGAACCAACCCGACCAGCACTGGAATTTTCAGATTAACACAGGGCTGGCCACAGGTTGCAGACACGGAGGCCGAATTGACTTGCTCCTGAATGGATATGAGATACCCGGCGTATTGGATGCCAAGATCAGAAAGACTCCGTTTCAGACCGCCAAGAAACTCAAAGCCAAATATAGAGTTCGTCGATCATCGACAGCGGACGGGCCGCGCAAGTGTACCCGACGACAAGGGCGTCGTAGGGAAACATTAAGCGTCTTTCGGCCAACCCGACAGGTTGACGCCGTCAATCAGAGAACTCTTCGGGTTAGCGTTGAGAATCTCCAGGGAGTACGTCTTCATATCTGAGCGAATCGCGAGAGGAAGCGACTGGGCTGATGTCTGTGAACCTTCAGATAAGGAGAAGGGACCCCGGTGCGGATCAAAGCGGGGTGAGAAGCTTGACTTCTGTAGAATGCCTCCTCTCATGGTATTACATGCAGAACTTGGGCATTGAAAAGCTACTGTAGAACTCTCTAAGGATTCAAATGACGACGCAAAATCAGCTTTCGAGATCATACGATGTGTCCAAGGCAGGATACGAGTCACAACCCGCGATGCCTCACCTTGCATAGGCACTGTGCCGCGCTTGACGCGTAAGAATCACACGCGAGGATTCGATCGAGCGGTTGGCTCATTATTGGCACACTTAACGAGGAGAAAATCAGCTGCCACATCCGCTACCACATCGTCATCGCAGTATTCCTTGCTCATCTTGCGAATCGCTTTTTTGTCTGGAGGATTCAAGTGTCCCGCATTGCTCCTTGCACGTTCAAGATATGAGGCCTTGAACTGAACATTACAATCTTTGCTTAAAAGCCAACTACTTCGTCACACCCAGGCGATGCAGCAGGGCGCAGGTATTCAACTTGCTTTGGAGAAAGTTGGGAATCTCCAGAGGTTCCACAACATCGTGTGCGGTGATATGGAATTCGTAATCAGTGGGATCGAAATGCAGTAGTAAAATCAAAAGCACAGTCGTCATGTTATGCGTCAGGAGAGAAAACTCCGATTCGTCGTGGCCAGTTCGCTTGGAGGCGGGGTTGAGCTTTTGCGGGCAACAGAAAGTCAACATACAGCCAGAACTGAAGTCAATTGCAACGTAGAACCTCCGCTTGAGCCGAGAGAAAGCTTGGGGCGCGGGATAGCTTGCAGAAAGGGTATCTGGCGCGTTGCCCTTCTTCTCTGCATCAACTTTCAGCAGCAAAAGCATGATTCGTGGGATTTCGAAAGACGCGCACTGCGGAAAAGAATTTTGGAAGGAATGAGATGCGGTTTGATGATTATTTGTTCCCGAGGAAACATCTGATCTGAGATTGGCCTTGAGGTGACAGCAATGCACTGCAGTTGTCATCTCATGCCAGGAGTGAAGTGCCGAACTCCGTATCCACATGTAACATTGTGCGAGCATGGCGGTAAATTTTGGCACCTGAGTCAATGAGATACGAAGAGAAAACAAAAAGCGTAATGGAAGATTGCGATAGCGAAACATGCATAATGCTCAAAATGCCGTCTTGTTGTCTGTACCTATACAGAATACACCAAAGCTTCTTTTAATACATGCTGACATATGGCTCTTATCGAAAATGTGGCTGCTGTCGGCGGAGCTGGCATGTTCGAATGGAGAGAAGTCGGAGAAAAGATGTTCGGAAACAGTTGGCCTTGTAATGTACGTGTCATCGACCCGGGAAATGACGGGGAAACGCCGATATACCGAAATGCCGATAATCCACCCGGAACTACGCCGAAATTCCGCACGCATCCGCGAAACGGCCCCATTTATCCGGAAGCACTCGGCCCCGCACCAACCCCGCGCCATCGGTGAGTCGGCCGGGAACCACCGTCAACCACCAAATCCGTCCCGTTGATGTAGGAAGCGTCCGGCCCTGCAAGAAACGCAACAGCGCCGGCAATATCATCCGGCGTTCCGATGCGACCGAGCGGTACAGCATCGATCATGCCCTGCAATCCAGCCCCTTGGGCTGACTGCATAACTTGCCCAATCATCGGAGTCATCACTACGCCAGGGCTGACGGTGTTGATCCGCACACCTTGGCGACCCCAAGCAATGGCGGCGTACCGGGCACGAACAATACAACCTCGCTTTGAGAGGGAGTAAGCAGTGCCTGGGTCTCCAGCAAGATCGAGCTCAGAGTGATTGAGAAGCTCGGAGACGGGAGCAGTTGCGAAATGGTCGTCAAGAGCAGCATTCGGAGGCTTTAAGTGACCTGCGACAGATGCGATGATTGTGAGAGAGCCACCCGGAGCCATATGCGGGAGGAAAGTCTCGACGATAAGAGACGCGCCGACAAGATTCGTTAAATAGATTAATTTGGCGTCGTTCGCCGCATTCGAGACACCGGCCGTCACAACGACTGTCTGAACCGTACCGAGACTGGCTGCAGTCGCCGCGAATGATTCTACAGAGTCTTTGGAGGTGATGTCGACCTTTTGAGAAGAGAAGAAATGGCCGGTGGATCGCAATGAATCCTCAGCTGCGGAAAGGGTTGTCGCGGAGAAGTCGGAAATAAGGACGTGATGGGACGGACCGAGCCGGCGTGCGATGGCCAATCCCATGCTACCGGCACCAATGATAACCAAAACCGGGCGATGTTGCGGCATTTTTGGCAATGATTAGCTGTTAATCTGCTCGAAATGATGAAGATATTTCAGACTTTTTCTACGGGATTCGCATCAGCTTCTTAAAGAGGGTTTTAGTCTCGGATTCGGAACAGACGGGCTTCGCTTCTGGGTTAGAGCAAGCTGACTTCAATTCGCCAAGAGACAGGCGGCCATCAGCCAAGCCATAGTCGTATTCGCATTCGTACCTCGCTCACAGCGGACATGAGCGCAGTCCCACGAATCCGAAATGAGCCCTCGCAACTGCATTCATCAGCTTCACTGCCTTGACGGACTCGCTTGAGCTAAAGCCCCCGAGACTAAGGCTCAGAAGTCGCAACTCTTTTGGTTAGTTGCTAAAGCCCATGTTGTTGTTGCATCCGCAGACCTGATCTCAAGTCTGACGGACCAATCAAATTGAACTGAATTTCAGAGACTATGGATGGAGAAGTAACATCATGGTTGAATGTTCGTAAGCACAACTACGAACCTTGTCGTTTTATAGCTTGACAGCTCACGTGTATGGACTTGTAATTCATTCTTATGAACATCCTCGTAGATTGTGGACGAGATATACTTAGCTTCACACGACGAGTCGCGAAGAACGACTATGTATCTATTTGGGCGCGGAGGAACTCAGAGCCGGCATCTTCCCGATCCAACCATCCGCCTTACCCTCAGCGGCATCTGCAAGCCACTTCGCCAACGCTCCTCTCTTCATAGAGGATGTCCAACCTGATTCACCAATCCAACCTGTGAAAAGTTGTTCTTCTCTGTCTTTCCTCCAACCCTCCTCGTCAGACTCTCCAGGGATCTGTGCGATGCGGAAAACCGTCCAATCAAGACCGTCAGCTTCGTTCTCGAATGCCTTGGCAAGATTCAGCATGTTGCCGTAGATGGCACTAGCGAAGAGACACATGAACGTGGTAACCATGGTTTGAAACATAGTCCAATGGTCTTCGGATTTCTTGATAGACAGTGTGCCCATAGCGAGAATGCGTCTGACGCCATGCTTCCTCATTGATGGAAACACGTAAGACCGGTAAATGTCCGCAAAGAGCGATGGGTCGATCTTGGTGTTGTTGATATCTGGGCCCAAAAGAGAAATCACGACTGAGCATTGTGCCATTGCAGACGACAAAGCGGTCGAGTCGCTCATTTCGCCTTTGACAACCTTTGAGAATGTAAGTCATTGCTGATTTCGTACTTCAAAGAGTACCAGGTCCTTTCTCAACACTTACTTCGATCAGAGGACTTGAAGCCAAGTCATGGGGTATCTTGGCGGGATTCCTGGCGAAGACAACAGTCGCGTGACCGCGATGAATGAGCTCCCGCAACAGACAGATGCCCGCCGGCCCTGTGCCCCCAAGAACGAGAATCTTGCTGCCTGCCATTCTGAATGAGACGTGTTGACTTTGCTGAATGTCTTAGTAGGACTCACATCAGGGTTTCTCGACGCTTTAACATGAACGAATCTCCGCATTGATTGATGTTTCTGCTCCGCTGACCAACTTGATAGTTGCGATAGTTGTCCAACAACATGCCAAAGTCCGCCGCGCTATGTTCGAAGTCCGGCGCCCAAGTCGAATCCCGCGCGGAAACCATTCCGGGCGGGAAACTTTTGCGCGCGGACCCAACTGAGGCGGGCCGCGCCCCGAGCGGGTCTTTAAGACCTATCGTCCGAGTCCAAGGTCAAGCGCGCGGAAAACCTCACCTCTCTTTCAGCTTATCCTGTCATCTTGCGCAAGACCGAATTACCTTATCGGAAAATATAGGGAAAAAACGACCCGATACCTGAGAAACACGAAACAATGCCCCGGGGCACGTTGAGCTGCTGGACGTGCCGCCTACGCCACAAGAAATGCGACGAATCACTCCCCGTGTGCCATGTCTGTGCCGGCCTGGAAATCACTTGCTACTCCGGCCAGGAGGTTCCGGACTGGATGGACGGCGGCGTGAGACAGCAGGCTATGGCCGACCAACTCAAGGTTGAAGTCCGGAACGGGGCCAAGCGGCGTAGGGCTAGGAGGATCTTGCAGCGCATCGTCGGAGACGCCCATGAAATACCTGCCAACTTATTTGTTCTGGATCCTCCCGCTCACCTAGCCTCCCGTCCGGCACAAACTTCGGCGGACAACCACGCGAATAGCCCAGATACATCTCAGACGACGTCTCGCCAGAACGGCACTCGATCCAGGTCTTTCACCACATCCCCTGGCTCTGAACACGCCATCGACCCCTTACTGCAAGATGTGGCACCACCAACTCTACCGAACCTCCCCACGGAGCTGGAACAAAGTTACATCATGTCATACATCGACTATATCTTTCCCGCAGTGTTCCCGTTTTACACACCGAGTGTCCTTGAAGGAGGGCGGACATGGTTACTGATCCTCACCCTTGCAAACAAATCACTTTGCCACGCGGCTACTAGCCTCTCGTCGTACTTCTACTCTGTTGTGCCTGTCCAACAACGATCAGAGAGACGAGATTGCGTACCGGAAGCCGAAAGCGAAGTGCAAAACCAAACATGCATGGCCATGAGGAAAGCTCAATTCGACTTGAACGAGGTCAGTAAGCGCGGTGTCCACGGAGACTTACTTTCGAGCGCCCGCCTATTCGACAGTATTGTACATCTGATGTGCCTGGAGGTATCCATCGCTGCGAACGAAAACTGGCAGTTCCATCTGGATGCCGCAATTCTTCTATTCAAACAGATTCTCGAATTTCCCGGAGATATCGGAACACATCGGTCAAAATGGGACGCCATGTTGGAACACATGCGACGACTCGCACATCCCGCCATGGAAAATCCGCCCCGCTGGCCAGCGTGGACAGTCGACCAAGCCGCCTTCCGTTTCTTCTCCAGTCTCCTAATCGTCCACGACATCATTTACAGCACAGGTTTGGAGCAAATCCCGAGACTCCGAGCATTTTATCCTGTTGTGCTAGCAGGCGAGGACGAACCAAAAGAAGATCCGGACCGAAATTGTCGTCTACGTCTGGAAGACTATGTCGGCTGTCAGAACTGGACCATGATACTTGTGGGAGAGGTCGCCGCCCTGGATGCTTGGAAGAAAAACATGCACAAAAAAGGAGCCTTGTCACTTATGCATCTTGTCAAGCGCGGAGCAGAGATTGAGCAAAACCTACGAGCAGGCTTAACTCGGATCAGCAACACCGAGTCCATTGCAAAAGATCACCGACCTCCATGGCTGGCAGATTCCGAACAAGCACAAACCGAAGCCGACGCCTGTCACCTCGTGACCCAAATTTGGGCTCATGCAGGCCTCGTTTATCTCCATGTGGTCCTCTCTGGATGGCAACCAGCAAACGACGAAATCTCCGAGTCTGTAGCCCGAACGATCGAACTATGCAAACAATTGAATACGCCCCGGAGGATACATACGCTGGCGTGGCCGCTTTGTGTGGCAGGGTGTTTGGCAAAACCCGAGCAAGAACATCTGTTCCGCGAACTCTTTTCGCACATGGGACCTTTGGGACTGTTTGGATCAACCAAACTAACGATGGAGATTGTGGAAGGCGTTTGGCAAAAACGAGGAAGTATTGCAGCCGACTCTTGGGATCTGGCCGCTTGTTTGAACAGCCTAGGGCGACGAGTATTACTTGGATAAGTAAGGTATGCCGCCAAGTTCGCAATGTTGCTCACTTACACGACATGAAAAGACAGCATTTCATTGGCTCAATACGGTGTCATGCAGGCCATGTATGCCGGTGGGATAAAGTATATAACTGACATTCTGTTGTAAAGACAACTGGACAGATATCGATCCAAGCGCCTCGGAGCGACAAAATCAACTAGAAGTCGCATGCCATCTAGAAGAAAGCAAACAACTCTAACTTCGTGTTGGGTAAGATGCACAAGATTGTTCACTCCCTAAAGCTTCAAAGCATTTTGAATGTCTCTGACGATATCTCGGCTACCAGTCACCAACATAGCAATAGTCTGTCCCCAAGCCTTGACGCCTTTACATGTATTCACAATCGGTCAGCGGAGACACAAATTCGACCGTCTTCTGTTGTCGCCCCGAACGATCACGAGAACCGATACGTCCGACCTATCATATCGCTCGGCCGGTATACGATTCATACGCCATGTTCATATCCTTGCTCCCCTTGTGGTCGAGAGGGACCATGGCAATGCCCGACGACTCGTGCACATTCTTATCCATATCAGGAGTCTCGTTATGGGTAATGAGAGCTGTATTGTCGTCGAACTCTCCACCACCGGCTCTGCTGCGCCCATACTTTGGACCACCCGCGGTTCCGATTTGCGTATACTTGTGCTGACCCCAAGTCTGAACGCGCTTCAACAGAGTCAACGGTCTTGGTCCATTGTTGACATTAACATTGACGTGAATGACATTGGGTTGGCCAGTGACCATGCCACTCGTTGGGCCCTTCATGCCTCGAGCCGGTACGACGTTTCGAGTCTTCATGCTCATCAGGATGGAAGCAAGAAGGGAAAAGGCGAAGGCGATCCACGTTGGGACGAGAAGCAAGCCGAGCTCAGAAGAGATGCCGATCCTGTTGAACTCATCATTCATCGCACTTTCGACTTTGTTGAAGATGATGGTCGCTGCAACAGACGCCGCCAGGAGACAAATGGTAGCTGTGGAAGACATGACGGCGCCTGCGATACCAGCCCTTCCGAACCGACCGCTGATCACCGAGGCAATCGATGCGAGAATCGACAGACCGAACGCGAAGATGTATGCGACACCAAAGAAGGAAGACGTCTTGGCATAGTTGTTCAGGGCATTGGTGAGGTTTTCGGAGAACGTTCCGGCAATGGAGGTCGCGTCCAATTTGAGTTCGATCCAAGGGTCGAACCAGTACCCGATGCGACGGTAGCTGCACACTGTCTCGCCATTTCCGTGACCACAGGCCCCGAGAAGGGTGACATAGTATATGTTGGAGATTTGAAGGGTTGCCGTTGTCGCGTCTTGGCCAACGAGGTCGGCGCCGGAAACCTTGGACATATCTTGCAGGTATTGGGATCCGCCGAGTTTTGCTGGAATGTTCAAATTCGTAGCATCGACCTTTGAGCGATTGTTAGTTCAGCATGGTATTGGTGTTTGGATAAATGTCAGAACAATCACCCACCTTCATGAATGCCATCTTGTCTCCAACTCCCGGCCGAGATCCCGATGCAATGATGACCACGATCAGCATGGCAACGATCATGGACGCCAGGATTGGCAGGAAGGTGAATGCAGGCACTCTGCCTGTTTGAAAATTCCGTGCCATCGTGCTTGTCGTTCTCTGAAGGGTGACGATAGTGCTGTAAAATGAGGGGCAAGGGTGCCGATTCTGGGATGTTGTGGAGGGTCCAGCTAGATGTATGGAGGTGCAATGACAGTGATCTCGACTCGGCCGATGAGAGAGGACTAACGATAGGCAGCCGCGAGTCTCCGGTTTAACTTTTGATGATCGTAAAGGCAAGAAACATTTAAGCGCGATGCCAAGTGGGTGTGCTACAAGTGGCGTGCTCACGGGAGATGAACGGCGACCGATCGAGGTTTAACTAACACATCCGAGCGCCCGTTGAGTTGGCGGCAGTCGCTTAGTTCTTACGTGAGCATCCATTTGTTCGTGTTACCGGCTTGGCTTGCCATGTTTTCCTTCATGCATTTCGTGGTTTGAATGCTAATCGGCTGAAGTTGAACCATCATCCGGTGTTCGAGTCTGCCTCGTGTTCGGATGACGATGAGTCCGGACGAGGGTGCATAGTAGGTGAGCTGCGACTAACATTCACAACGTCCGTGAGATCAGCTAGAAGAGACGAAAAAAGTAGTGGAAGGTCGTTGTTCCGCGGTAGGGGTTCACTCATGATTCATCGGGTAGCGGAATAGACGACATCCGCGTGGCACAGCGGAAAATGCCCGGTCCAGGAGGCTGGGTTTGAACACAGAATAGCCGCCTAGCAACACCATGGGTCTCAGAAGGATCAACAAGCCAAGAACTAGCCGGTTATAGATAAGCATGCTATTTCGAAATCCCATCTTGGCACGCAACACACGGATGCTTGGTCATCCTGGGCTTAGCGCAGCCCTATTCCATCCTCAAGCTAATGCGGAGAGCGTGGCGTCTGCTCAGCCCAACCGGTCCCTCGAACATGATGGCGCCGTCCCCTTGGCGTCTGTATGGAGGTTTGTCTGGTGAATCAATGGCTCAACAAGGTGGGAACCGGTATGGCAAACAGCTTCACTATCGAGAAAATGGTGAAATATCGCAGGTCACCCCGCGTTTTTGGTGCCATGCTACTTCAGTCTCCAGCGCCTTGACAAGTCCTGGTTGTCTTCAAACTCACCAGCATCATGAAACTTTCTTTCACTTCAGCGGTTGTCACCGCGACTATTCTGTCTGGCGTGCAGGCCGCGCACTTCGAGGTCAATGTTGGGAAGAATAACCAGCTTAAGTTTGACCCGGAGACCTTGACTGCGAACCGTGGTGATACGATCAATTACAACTTCTTTTCCAAGGTAAGAGACCATTGGCATCTCACGTTGACCGAAGTGAAGGCTAACCTTGACGCAGAATCACTCAGTCACCCAGTCGTCTTTCGACAGCCCCTGTGCACCTCTCGCCAACGGCGGCTTCTTCTCCGCCTTTGTGCCCTCAGCCTCAGAGATCGCACCTGGGAAGACGACTTTCACAATCACCGTAAATGACACGAAGCCAATTTGGGTGTTCTGCGGCCAGGGCAATCACTGCCAGCAGGGCATGTTACACAGCATCAATGCTCCCGCCTCTGGAAACACCTTTGACACGTTCAGGGAGAAGGCCAAGAGCGCTGGCCCAAGCACATCTCCTCCCGATGGTCTTCCTGTTGGTGGACAGCGTATCTCCAAGGTTGATGTCGGTCTCAATGGGGGTCTCACTTTCATCCCGAATGACATCAAAGAGCCGCCCAGGACATACGTCGAGTTCAGCTTCAACCCGAGAAACCATTCCGTCACACAGTCCTCCTTCGACAAGCCGTGTGAGCCTGTTGCCAACGGCTTCAGCAGTGGTCTCATTCCTACTGCGCTCAGTCCCTCTGGTGTGACATTCAGAATCCTCATCAATGACACGAAGCCGTAAGTCCATGTCAGGTCACCGTGCTCTGAGACATGCCACTAACTCTCCCGAAGCCTTTGGTTTTACTGTGCCCAAACGACAGGAACACATTGCCAAAAGGGCATGGTTGGAGCCGTCAACGCTCCAGCTCAGGGCAACACCCTCCAGGCCTTCACAGATCTCGCAACCAAGGCTCCGCCAAGCACCCTCCCCGCGATAGCGCCCTTGGGCGGTGTTCTACGCGCGAACGGCACAATTCTGCCGATGGTCAACTCCGCCGTCGTCAACGTGACAGCACTCACCGCTGAAATTATCAGCTACATACCCAAGCCGGGCGACAATGATCAGTACATGATGGGCAAAGCCGGTGGTGGCTCCATCGTCAACTGGAACTTCGGCAACAACATCAGCGACTCGGCCGTCGAGCACTTGCAGTTGATCCAATTCCTCGACAACATTCTTCTCAAGGTTCTCTTCGCTGGATACGAGAACCTCAAAGACGGTGGAAAGTGGGCTAACGTTTGGCCTGAGACGATTGTCGAGACGATCGGCACTATGGCTGCGCAGGCTTGGGTTCACCGCGGCACGGCGACGGATTCTCTGCAGCATTTCTCCAAGACCGTGTTAAAGGAATGCTCTTATGCTATCCCTGATCTCGATATTGACGCGTTCTTAAAGACGACTCTGACGGTTCTGTTGCTCGAGATCGGACTCATCATCGATGCGACTGCACTCCTAGCTCCCTCCGACCCGTGGCTCATACCAGCTCTGGCAACGTCTCTTGGTGCCAAGTCACGAATGACCGCGGTAGTCAACCTGATGCAGAACCATATCGCGGCTGCCGCGCCCCGTGAAGTCTCTATTCCTGCGGAACTGGTCTACTCGTATGCCATGCACCACTACGTCTCTTCTTGCCCGGACAAGCTGGCTTGGGATAAGCCGCTCAGCAAGTTGTCCATCAAGGGTCAAGGGTTGGACCAGGCACAGAGGCTGATGGGAGTCGAGGTGCAGTGGGAGGGCAAGCACGACGGTGACCTATTTCTTGCCTGGCTTGGTCCTTGGGGAGAGGTCAAGTTCTCGCAGATCGTTGATGGAAAGGCTGCCGTGCCTGACGCTCTTTACGGCCACGTTTGGGTAGTCGTCACAACTAAGAAAGACATCAAGAGCTCGGAGGTGGCCGGGGCGGCTGTTGCTGGACCGGAGATGGTGTGGGTGACTCAGCCTTAATGGCTTAAGGTAGGGTATGAATGACAGGTCTTGAAGTTGTACGGCGGGAATTGGCTGGCAGTTCTTATAACGAAGTAAATGTGGCGCATGAAGTGTATCTTTCCATGTAGTAGCTGTCGTAGACGTTGTATATACATATTTCCATTACACATTACACATCTGCTCATCTATACTCGATGACTTATCGTCACCTTCATGCCGTACTTGTACCATTTCCAGCCGACTGATACTTTAGGATGAAATGCACTGTCTCGAACACATCCCAGTCTTCCTTCTTCTCCCGGTCGCCATAGATCCTCAGAGCACTGACCTTCATCTTGTAAACACCAGGCTCCAATACCGTACCATCGGCCAGCAGGCCGTTGAAGAATGCCCGTTGGTCGAGACGGGTGACGTAGGAAAGAGGCCATCCGGCCAGGCCTCCAACATTCTCCTCTTTGCCTCCGCTAACAGACAGAACTTCGACCTGGATTGAGGCAGTGCCGACGGTGGGCTGGATGTAGACGTTCGGAGTCGCGGATTGATCACCGCGGTCAGTCCGCGGAGGGTTGGCTGGGTCCGGGCGAGGGATGGTGTAAGTCCGGTTCGCGGGCACAACGCCGTTGTACTCAGCGAGATACACCTGAGACGTTGTCAAAACTGGGGTGTCGTACATGCTACCGACAACGCCTAGGTAAGGCAAGTTCAGAGAAGGTGCGTCAGTGGTGCTTGTGAGAATGACATATCCGCTGTAGACGGGGAGACGGGTGCCGTTGAGGTTGGAGGGTGGGATGCAGGTAATGGTCAGATCGATTGAGGCCCCAGCTGGTATGGTAACCTTTCTGTCGAGGAAGTTAGAGAAGAGTATGACAAGCATCAATGATGTTGGCTCATGACTTACTCGGAGCTGAACTGGATCTCAGCCCATTCCTCGACAATGGGGTTGGGGAAGTATCCTGCCCTCAAGCGGTCGGAGTTTTCTAGGAAGGTATACATCGTGACGGCCTTGCGATGGCTGACCTCAAAGACTACCTCGGCAGCGCCATTGTTTTTGATGTTGACAGTGTGGTTGCCGATGAAGTTATCGGTGTCGTTGAAAGAAATTGAGTCGACACTGAGCTCAACTGTTGTGCGAGCGGCATCAAACGCCTGAACAATACCAGCGCCCTGTTGAGGAACAGGTGCAAGAATGTCGGAGTGAGCCGATGTGCCGTCATACCAGTCAAGCTGTCTCGAAGTAGAAGACAGGAAAGAGGCAAGGCGCTTGGGGTCCTTGGTGCCGTGAGCTTCTGCAAGAAGGGCATAGATGGCAGCAGTCATGGGGCAAGACATGCTCGTACCAGTCATTACGCGGTAAGAACCGAGTGCAACTGGGTAGGTAGACAGGATATTTGCGCCGGGAGCAGCAAACTGAGGGCTGGCGTCGAGCTCCCATGTGGGACCCCAACTAGAGAAAGAGCCCATGTAGCTACCGCTGCTGTTGTTCTCGAGATTCTCCAGGCGGGTCTTGGTGTTGTTGGCATCGGGGATGGAGACGGTGACGCTCCTACCTTGACTCAAGAGGGACAGCCACTGCGCAGATTGGTAGGGGGGGACGGAAGCGACGCCCAGGATGCCATCAGAGTAGACGTATTGCTCGTCGCGCATGGTTCTAATAAAACTGTCAGTCGATCAATGCTCTAAACCAACAACTATTGACAACTCACGTGTTGTCGTTCGTGTAGTAGATGATGTAGTGTCCACCCTTTGCAGCTACATTAACGCCCTGGTCGTTCGGGTAGCAGCCGGTGGCGCGAGAGTCCGGGAATTGCAACAGTGCAATCTTGTTGCTTAAGTCTGGTGTATCTTCGGAAAGAGCGCTGCAGGCATCTCCGGCCCAGAGTTGAAGTGAGAGATCGCCGGTGAGAGCGGGAACACCGGGCAAATAACCGAAGTCAGTCTTACTGCTGCCGGTCGAGTTAGAGCCGACGGTGAAAGTGCCGGCGTTGAGGAGAGTTGGGAACAAGGAGTTGGTCACAGCTCCGATGCCGGCAACACCACGACCGGTGGCCGGAGTGGAGGCGTAGAACAGACCCGATCCGCCGTCGTTGCCCTCGGAGATGACAACGGGAACACCGGCGTCGACGATGCGTGCCGCAAGCACACCCCAGGCATCCTCAGCCCAGCCAGAAGCACTAGATGCGTCAGTGAGTTCATCACTACAGCGCTTCAGACATGTACTTACTCTCCGTCAGAGCAGGAGATAATATCGGCTCCCTCCTCAAACGCGCGACTGAAAGCAGCCATCAAGATCTCAGTAGTAGAGGAAGCGGCACATCCCCATGCACGGTATGCAGCCAGCTTGACTCCGGGTGCGGCGCCTGTGAAGCCATACTCGTTGCCTTCGAGCTGCGCAGCAATGATGCCGGCAACATGTGTTCCGTGACCAACGCAGTCATCCATAGGGTCGGCATCGGGTTGAAGGGGTCTGACTCCCGGGAGGAAATCATCACCAGTGAAATCCCAGCCGGCTTCAACCAAGCAACCAGGACCGAAGCACCCGCCAAGGGCAGGATGCGTCCAGTCAACACCGCTATCGATGATTCCGACGCGAATTCCCTTGCCCGTGATACCTTGATCTCTCAGCTTGTCCACCTGCGTCATGAGATGAGGAGAAAAAGTGTCCTGGGTCGAGTTGCCGGGGGCGCCACCCTGACGCTTGGCGCGAGCCGATTTTGCCGTAGGAGTCTTGGTGGGCGCGCCATTGTCCTCGGGTAAGTCAAGCTTGATGGTCCTCACAGGCCATACGTTCTTGATTCGAGAGGAACCTCCGATCTGGCGACGCAAAAGCGCGCTATCGTGATGCGCCGCGCTCGAGTTCTTGACCTGGAAAGAGACTCCCTTGAAGAAGCGGTAGTTCAGGTCCATGCGCGTATCGACATCGAGACCATCGGCCTTGAGGGCCTCCAAGAAGCTCGCCGGAGTGTCGTTATCGTCGGCGAACTCGACAATGTAGGCGCCTTGAAGAACCTCGGAGCGGCTCTTCGCCGGCTGGCTGTCTTCCGACTGGGCCCGGGGGAGATGAACCGCGGCCGGGGGGTCCGGGGAAACGCGCGGGTGGAGCGGCTTGCCCGTCGCGGCGTTGGCGCCCAGCAGGACCGAGATGAGCGCGTGCGAAACCTTCATCCTGACTTGAGCTGATCACTGGCTCGCGCAACGTAGGCTAGTGGATGAAGAGGACAAAGTCGATGATCGCGAGCCGCCGCGGGCTCTTCCGTTGATATACACGGGAGGCCCGCATCCCCTCGCGGGGATTGTTTATCGGCTCACGAGCCTAATGACATGACCTGGAGATGAAGAACGGCAAATACGAGCTTTCTTTCGTGATCTGCGCGTAGATCCCCGGCTTTGCAGGGGGCGGCTCCACGTTGCCTGCATCCATGCGATGCGCCGAGATCCCCGAGCCTCATCCGGACCGTCAAGACAGCACAGTATGGATTACTTCCATCAATGCTGGTGATCTTTGCATGCGTCCCTTAACTATGAAAAGGTTCATTTGAGTCTGACGCTCACATCAATCAATCCGTGAATATTCCCGGATGTACGGAGTAGTGAACTAAGTGTCATATTTTAGGTGCCGCCCCCTGTTCGTGTATTTCCACTCAAAGTAGCATTCGCTAGAGTTGCCGATGTGACCTTGCGACATGGATGACAGGAGTTGCTCGTGTTTATCCGTGGAACAAAGCTCGTCATCGCCTTCGAGGTACCAAGTCATCGAGACAGCAATTAGTTGATAGTATTGCAAAGTAAATATCAAAAATTGTTTTATCCCCCTTTTTTCCCCTTTTTTTTCACAGAGAGAGCCAAATATTTCAGCATCAACTCATTCGCGACTTCCAGAGTCCTCGAAAGTTGATGGCAATAACCTTAAAGAAGGCGACCAGGCCTCCGTCTTACAAAACAAGCGGTCCGAAAGATCTACCTCCACTTGCCTCACACAGTCGGAGGTTTTTCATAAGTTCTTTCGCTGGCGTGTATGCAACGACCATGTTACGCGGTATGAAGTCAACAGCAAACCATTCCGACAGCTGGCTTTCGGCCACAGGAACACGCAAGTGGCGCCGGATATTAAGAGTTGAGATGAACATTGTCGCATCATCGCCTTCGCCGGCTTTCCACACCGGCAGCTCCACGGTCTTGTCCAAGAACTCCAAGGTCACTGTGGACAGTTCCATTTCCCCCGGTCGTATCTCTGCCACACAAACATTCGGGTGGTTTCCGCGAAGGAGGAGTCGAGCTCTCTTGATAGCATCAGCTATTAATGGAGTTAGTTAGAATTATCCATGAGCCGATGAACACTTTCTAGCTTTGCGTTACCCTTATTGTCGAAGACAGATATGAATGGCGATGGCTCTGAAGATCGGTCGTTCCAATCCAGATGTTTCATGAATTTTCCTGCGTTGATCCAATGCTCGTAACGCATGTAATCACGGGCTTTGGCGTCGAAGCCCTGGTAAGGAGAGTACGCCGTGAAGGAATAGCGGCTTTGGACGCGGTAGAAAGTGCGATTGGAATCCATTGGGGAATTGGTGATGGTGTGTATCTCGTTTGGAGTGATTTATGAGTGTTTCTTTCCATATTCCAAGATAGCAGAGTCACACCACTTTAAGCCAGTCTTATATACAGGTAAAAGCTCGACATGGAGATGCATCAAATTGGGCAAGTCTATTCTTCTGAACGTGGAACTTTGACGATCTCGATATTCCGGTTTCGACGCAACTCAAAGTGAAAGTATACTTATGATTTACTGTTTCTTCTTTAGAAGATGGACACTCGGTCTATTCACTCATTCGCGAAGTTTACCTGTGTTTAAAATCCAACTCAACCACGCTTGACGAATCCAACAGAAGATACGTTGTCACACACTCTTCACTCCCGACGTGCTCAAACCAACCATTAGTTTCGGCCCTTGATATTACTGAAAGACTTGTAAAGTGACGAAAACGATGTGATATTAGACTCAAATCTCACGGTATTGACTTCACCGTCGTTTCAGTCTATCGGAACGGTCAACTATGGCAGCACATGAAAGCAAATGCTCAAACTCCACTGCGTCTGAGTTGTTCCACATGGTTCAGCAGACGCTTGACCTCGGCCTCTCGGTTATTCGTTGCTGCAGTTGAATCCCACTCAGACATTGCCGTGACACAATCCTCAATCTCCGCCGTCAACTTACCAGGGTCACTTCGTGCGGTGAACAAGATGTTGTCCAACCAGGTCAAGATCATCTCCCTTCTCTGTTGCATACTCTGTGCCAATATTTGCAGCTCTGTATGCTGTCCTTGAAGTTCGAACGCGAGCCTATCGATCAAATTGTCAGCAGAGTCCGCGGAGACGGCGTGGGCAGTCGCGGCGTTTTTGATAGAACAATGACTGGCGTCATCCTGTTGGGTAGAGTCAGCATCATTGAAACACTTCTCCAGCTGCCTAACCAGAACTGCCTCGCTTGAGACATTCGATCCACAGAAAGAATACGATGATGATTCTGTCGAATCTTCCACAGTGCCTGCCTGTGACGATTTTGAAGAACGAGAGAGAAGGCTGGGAGGTGGCGGACGGAGAGGTGAAGACATCTCTCTCAGAATGTCTTTCATGGTTGAGGAGAACTTGGCGAGGAACTCCCCGGAGATGTATGAGTCAGCATCGTTGGGAGCATCTGTGATGTCTTGAGTGCTTCTATCGACGTGTGGTTGTAAAGGCGCGTCTGCGGAAGTTTTCTCGTATGCGTTGCCATCATTGGTTGCGATATCTTTGTTGACAAACTCACTTGAAAACGTGGCCTGAACCGGCTGCGTCTGAGATGTCGAGGTTGAGGTGTTCATTCTGCTTGCTGTGTCTGTATCGTTTGTCGTGGAGGTTTGACTTACTGTTTCTTTTCTGCATGATAATTCGATTTTGCTGGATCGAGTCGTCAACTTATAAGAATGATTGAAATTCGAGAATACTGAGAGTTTAGGACTTCTCATATCTCTTTGATGAACTATGTTCTTTACTTTGGAAACAACGCCTTTGTATTCGTTCTCAGGTCGCTTTTGTGACCACCCAAGCCATCACCCTTCCAACAAAGCAAGTCGTACCTCATTTTCAATGAGTCTTTCATGAGTTTATGAAACGTATTATGGTGACTTATGAGACTCGATCTCAATCAGTGTCCCAGTCGTGGACATCACTGATCAAACATAATGACCGAACTCACTCCTGGTGGCTTGAAGAAAACCACTATGGCCCCACTTGCATCATCTTATCAGTGACTATTGCACCTTGTACACATTGGCTTTACTTCCAAGCGACAGTTGCCCCGGTGTTGTGAGACTCTCTCGCCAGCTCAATGATCCTGATCGCATCCCGCGACTGCGTAGCCTTCACCTCGAGCTCGGCCTTGCCGTTGATGGCATCGGCCAAGTTCTCGTAAATGCCCAGCCAGCGACCGGTGATGCTCGGGTACTTTCCGACGTACTTCTTGGTCGCCTCGTCGAACTTCTGGACGCTCCCATCAAACTCCTTGTAAGTTGTCAGAGTGCCGCGCAGTTCAGCGGGCTCTTCGCCGAATCCCGGCTCGAGCGGGCTGCGACCTTCCGCGATTTGCTCTTCCTGGGGGCAGGTGCTTCTCTGTTGGAACTAGAGAGGTGTTAGAGGAGTTCTGTCAATCGTGATTGTGTTCTCTTACCTTGATCCACGAGCCCTTGGTTCCACGGACCAGATGCTTCAGTTGCTGAGACAAAGGCGTTGTGACCGACGTCTTGACCGTGACGAGAAGGTCCTTCTGCGCACCGTCGTACTGAAGGACAATGGTGAAAGAGTCCTCGACCTCGCTGTCAATGCCGCGCTGAGCTCTGAAAAAGCCAGTCACGGACTTGGGTCGGCCGAACAATGTCACTGCCTGATCAATGCTGTGTGTTCCTGCACAAGGTCATTGTTAGGGGCCCTATCGTGGAAAGAAAGATTTCATCGACTTGGGGATAATCTTACCAAGACCAAAAGCCATTCCATCACCGGGGGTGTACTCCTTCTTGTTCATCATGCTGAGCCATGGTGGCGACTCAAAGTCATAGTGAATCTCAGCTTCCTTGATGTCACCAAGAGCATCCGCCTTCACCAGCTTTCGCAGTGTTTGGAAATCGCCATCCTAGAAGATCTGTTAGTTCACACATCCCAACAGTCAGAATGGGTTTGATTCTTCCTACCCATCTGCGGTTTTGGAAGCAAGTCAAGATCAGTCCCTTCTCGTTGGCAATCTTGATAACACGGTCTGCTTCTTCGGATGATCTCGCGAAAGGCTTGTCGGCAATGGCTAAGATAATGTCAGTTCGCCGCAAAATGCCTATGAGGTGGGAGATGAGGAAATCAGCTTACCATGCTTTCCAGCCAACAACGCCTTCTCAGCAAACGATGCGTGTGTATCAGTGTGAGTAGCAACAACAACAAGCTGGATGTCGGCGTCGGCGAAGAAATCCTCGGCGGTGCGGTAATGTCTGATGTTGGGGAAGTCGACCTTGCAGTGAGAACCGGCAGGCGCTGAAGAAATGTCCTTCGGGGCTTCGGCTCTCTGCAAGATGGCGATGACTTCGTAATCCTTGTCGGCCGTGATGAAGGGCAGGTGGAAGCTCTTGGCGGCGAAGCCGTAGCCAACAACACCAACTTTGATGGTAGACATTATGCACGAAATTTCGGATTTCGCACCGAAATGTTGGAAAATGATTTTAGTCGTATGAAATTGTTCAATAACTATATGGTGGTTGTCGTCTTTTTATCCCCCGGTTTTCAAGGTGCGGGGTGTTAGTCGTGCGACGATGCGGGATGGTGGAATGGAGGGGCGGGACGCGGGGTCCACGCCGACACTCCCCGGAGGATCTACAGCTCGGTATCGGGACTCATAACTTGAAATCCATCTTTACGGCTCAAACTCTGTCAGTACAGATCCAGGCGCTATCAGGTGTAAATTGCCAATTATATACTCGCTATGCGAAGCTTTACGTACTGTTTCCATGGCTCATTTTAGATTTGTTCATCACTAGAGCTGGTCCCTTTAGATACCGAAGATGACGATGAACTCGATCAGCTCAGGTTCAACAGACATATTGATTTCCACCGCAGATTGCCTTTCTCTTTTTCGTCATCGACAAGCTTGTTGGTTATCCCGCTCATCTAACAGCGTATGGAATCCGAACTGTTAAACTTACCAAATCGAGACTGGGCCAAGCTGATTAGTGGTAGGTATGACGTTATGCAAGATGCACAAAGTATTACCCGATAATCTGCCGTGCGTACTATTCCCCGCGGAGAATTATAGGCCTCTCCGTGAACAGCGCGTCAATTTCGCGTATTGGGCGCCGGGTGGGGTATGCGTTGTCGCGACCGGACTATTCATCATCTTGTCTCCGAAGACCGTTGACGGGACGCACCACCCGAGTATCAGAGACTGGGCGCTGTTTCTGCGTTGAAGCACACGAAACTTCAAGTCGAAATATGAGGGCCTGGGTGCCAACGGCTGCTTTGCCAGCCGGCTTCAGGCGTCTTCCAGCCCCCGCCAGCCCACCTGGCCAAGCCTAGTTCTTCTCTCCTTCACATCACCACATCGATACAGCAGTATTGTCCCTCCGCCCAGCCTCCTTTCTGTATCGGTCAAGCTGGGATCCCCTTTCTTCTCTACGATTGGCCCGTATCTGGTTTCCTAGCGGTCTAGCGCCGCCGGATAGACTCCACGGCTACAGTCATACCCCCAGTTACAGCTGAAAACAACATCAAGTCTGACGTGCAGGAAAAGTTGGCGCCAGATGGAGCGCCTTGTACAATCCGGGCCAAAGAAGAAGGAAAAGGATGCAGCCTTCAAGTTGAAGATAGGCGAATTTGGCCTATATCCCCACTGACGGACGTACTTGGGAAGGCGATGCTGCTCCCGAAGCTGCTATCGCCTGGGTTAGTGTCTCCTTCGCCCTCGAGGCAAGTTGCTTCTCATGGGCCAGTTGCTTCACGGATCCGCGAACATCCATTGATAGTACACCGTACGAATACCTGTCACTCCAGGCCCTGTTTCTTACCCTTGTGCGTGTCAAATCCTAAGTAAGGCAGCGTCTGCGTGTCACCGAAAGTGCTGTCAATCCAGATGTAGGCATTCATCGTTCAATTTCTGCTAAGAGCATCTTCATAACCCAAAACAAGATGATTCCTTTGTTGAAAAGCGAACCATATCCTTTTGAATAGAATATCGATCCACCTCGCTCTCTCTCTCTCTCTCTCTCTCAGAACCCATATCCAGACATGTTCTTCGCTAGAGGTTACGGCTAAAGTTCCTTTGATCAGTTTTAGATTCCTGACAGGAGGCTCCCCGCAACCTTCGCTACTTACACGCAACGTCTGCTAGCTTCATTGCATTTACAGCCCGACGAACAGTCATCATCTTTCAAGCAATACCCTATTGACAAAGGCGTTAGTGGAACAATTCCATGACAGTAATGCTCGAGGGCCATGATAGGCTACGCCAAGTAGATGGGTATATACCATCACACTGCATAGTAGCAGCGCCTCCGCTGAGATAGACCTGTACGTTGATGGCGTCAAGATGGGCCGGTTGTGGCTCGACTTGCTGGCGCTGGACCTCGGCGCCCTTCGAGGTATCCACTAAGATGACCTCGGTAGGCATGGCAAAAGAGCCGCCAATGACAGCGAAAAGGACGGCGAGGGTGGACTTCATTTTTCTGAGTGGTTGGAGTTGGTGAGTTCTGGTAGTGAAATGTGTTTGGGCTGAAAGTGAGATGAAGAAAGAGGTGGTCTATTTGGAAGCGGGTTCGAGAGGGCCTTTTTATACTTGATTATAGTCTTCAGTCCGGAATAGAACCTCCAGTCCGCGCCGATCGTCAATCCCTAGAGAGTTGGTATAAATGTAGCGACACCGTGACGCTCGAAGCGAGATTATCGTTTCCCGAATACGTTCAGAAAGGGTCAGAGTCCTACGTTGCAAGAGTCTCATATGGCCTCGCTATGTGGCCTCGATGGCCCCGCTTTCGCGGAGCATCTGGCCGCCGTACACGGCTTCCGGAGTAGTACACCGCCACAGAACGGCTGCCGTCTTGCTACGCGCTTGTACATAGGCTGGTCGGTTCTTCTTTCCGATCACAGTAACACCAGGAAGACGGGGTTGAGGGGCCTGGGGAACACTACATCGTGCGGCTTTTGTTGAGGGTAGTCTACGTTTGTCGATATGGTGATAGGATCTGTGGTAGCCGTGCCGGATGCCTAGAGGAAGCGAGGAAAGGAGGAGGCAGGAGGGAATGTATGTGGTCCTGGATGATAGGGGCCTGAGAGAAACGGCCAAAGCGAGTGGTTAAGAAGTATGGGAGGGGAGGGAATCACCATTAGCCCAAGTTGGGTGTTGGAGGGATGTTCCTCAGGGGAAGACGAGGCTAGGCCGGCAAGAAATGGAAATAAGTTTCTGGCGGAGTACCCATGCAGCGCTCTACCTCAATTCATCAGAGGGAACAAAGAGATCAGATTTGCCTTCTTATCACAGACTGCGTGCAACACCAAGATGGTCAAGCAGATCCCACACAACGAGAACCTGACGCATCGTGAGTACAATGTCCTCGGCAGCAGAAGTATTGAACTTAGCTCCCTGCCTCGTTAATATAGTAACCAAAGATGGGTAATTGCTGCTTAACGATTGGGCGCTATCCAGAGATCAAATGATATATGAGTGATTCTCGAACATTGCATAGGGGATATTCGCGTCGAGAATGACGGCATGGGCCGCATGGCAACAGGGGCAGTCAGAACAGTAGCGCTTAAGAGGACGTCCATAATCAGTAGGATCTCCATATTCCTCCAGAGTGCCCTTAGGGCTTAGAAGAGTGATATCCTGCTTGATCTTAAGATGATTCATAGCTCCTGATGTAGCAGATGCTGCATAACTTCCGGACAGTGCTTCGACGGTCACAGCGAGAGGAGACCCATAAAGAGTCTCAGTCTCCGACACAGACGAGGTCAGTACCGAGTGATTTTATGGCTGGGAAGAATTACTCGGGGTATTAGAGGGAATGTCGCGTATGAAGATGTCCTCATCCTTCACTCAACTCGTACGGCCTTAGGAACCCTTCCTTGAGAGGGGCATCGTATCGAACGAAGCGTTTGTTGCCGAGGCCGCTTGAAGTTGCTTAGCGATCGATCGCTGCACCGGGGCTTAATTGGGGTTGATTCGACGTGACGAAGGCGTCAATTGAGATTATACTGCACAAGCGAAGATTCCCATACAACTCACTTCGACTCCCAATTGTTCGCGTTATTACCTACTCGCTCCCCCCCTTTTTTTCGGAAAAGAAAATAATAGAGCTAGGTAGTATATCTACATCTAGCATTTGGGTTGCGTATTGCTGTCTGCGGAGAATCTCAGGCCTCTCCGTGAACAGCGCGTCGATTCCAATTTCCGCGTATCAAGAGTTGAGCGGGGTATGCCCCAGTCCCATTAGCAAGCGCGTTTTCGCGACCGGACTAGGTATCCCACGGTCTGTATCCGAGGGCCAAGCTATCAATGGTCAACGCACCACTCGTCCGGATGAGATTCGGAGACTGGGCGCTATTTCTGCGTTGAAGCACATGAAACTTACGCTCTAACTAACAGATCGGAATGTTGTTGGTGTTTCCGATTATGATGCAGGTGTTTAGAGACCTTTTCACTACTAGTTCCGTGGCATCGGGGCCGAGCATATGTCTCGTTCGCACTGAAAAGACTTTGTGATAACATGAACCGGTTCACTTGAACCAAAGCCAAAATGAAATGAGCGGTGTTCTAGTTCTTGGTGTTTCGGTATGCCAGTGGGATAGCGCACAGGTTCGCCCCGTCCATGCCGGCGGATCGACATGCCAAAAACAGTTCTCACAATGCAGGTTAGACTTCGATATTTTCAGATTGACCAATCAAACCACTTCGTCGGATGGCCAACCGCAAATGGTTTAGCCTCTGCTGAGCTATTGGTGATGGTTTCTGGCGTCTTTTATCAATGTCTTGAACGGGAGTGTTCACGTTTTCCTCTTGATCCTCGTGACTTAGCAAAAAGAAGTGAGAGCATGCGTTTGCAATAGACAAGACGCGAGTCACAAAAAATGGTCAATACCGGCAGATCATCCACTGGCTGCTTCGCCTGCAAGGAGAGAAAAGTCAAGGTAGGGCTGCAGCTTTGACCCTGGGGAAGCCCGAGGAGCAACATCCCGCGCCTGATTGGAGACATTTTGATTAAATCGGTCGGGAAGCTGACCCTTTTTAGTGCGATGAGCAGAAACCGAGCTGCAAGAAGTGCCTGAACATCAAGCGGGAGTGCCCAGGCTACAAGGATTCTTGGGCTACGATGCACCGCGAGGAAAACGACCACGCCGCCAAGCTGGTCCAAATCAGAGTTAAGAGAAAGCTCCGAGAAAGACGAGACCAGAATCAGAGCGAAAGACCGGTTCTTCCTCGACCGGTGCAGCTCAGCGTTGACGTGGTCACTTTGAACCACTTCTACAATGATTATTCACTCGGGTCCGGCGTCGGTTTTCTCGGTATCCTGCCGTCAATCTACTCGGCCGGCCCCGCCACGTGCTTCTTGGACGCCATCCATGCCACCGCCTTCGCGAGCTCATCACGTCAACGGAATGAGTCGGCTCTCATGATGGAGGCACGACGGCGTTATGGAAGAGCAATTGTGGGGCTGAACAATAGTCTCCAATCACCAGGAACTAACAACAGCGATTGCATGCTCGCCGCTTTGTTTCTTCTGGGTCTCTTCGAGGTTTGCAACCCGGTCATAGACTCTTTGTTCTCGTGTCCCAATACTCATCTAGTGTGGTAGGCAATTATTTCACAGCCCTCACCTAACATGCCCATCGATACCGAGGCCAGTTGCCACCCACATTCTCGAGGCGGCCTCTCTCTGCTTCAGTACAGAGCTCGTATGGGTCTGGACAATCAGCTCGACAGAACCGTCATCAAGTTTTTCAGTCACGTTGCGGTTAGGAAACGATCGTCTATTTCTCGGTAACAGAACATAGGAAGAGCTGACGGCTACCACTAGTTGATGGAGTTTTTCATGACCCCCCCGGGATATGCGCCGCTTTGGTCTGAACTCCAACGATTTCGAACGCCATGGGCTAACGGCCCAAATCTCGAGCCCGTCATCCGTAGAGCCGTTGATTTGAAAGCGGTCATTGAGACGAGGATATTCCACCCCGGGCCGCCTTCAGATCCCGCGAACACGGCGGACTTGATGCATCAAGGAATGGAGGTCATCAAGGATCTCAAGATTGCCGCAGACACAACCTCAGCCGAACAAGAAAGTCGCACAGCAACGGCATTCAACGGGTTGTTCAACGTTGCAAACAAAGTTGTTACGACCATTGCAACTTGCCTCTACTTGACGGTCAGACAACAGGTGATCGAGCTAATGTTGAGTCTGATGATTACGATTGAAGACGAGACAACGGGAGACGACGAGCTGGGTGGTTTATCGCAGCAAGGCGTCCAGAACTTGAAGGAGATTTGTGAATGCATCAAGATTGCTTTTGGTATCGACGGCCAAAGGGATATCGAACAGGAGACCCCGGGGCACCCGCTGAGAATCTGGTGTATGCTCTGGCCTATGGGAGCCGTTGTGGCATCTTGTCTTGCGGACGAGGAGACAAAGTCGTGGGCCAGGCGGCAGTTTCGCGAAATCGGGAAACAAACGGGGTTCGGATTGGCCATGGCAGTGGGATAAGCATCGGCTCCGAAGAAGTTTGTCCGGGCTCCCGAAACCCGGCCCCACTTCCCCGGACCACTGGCCCGCTGTTTGTGTCACCGGATATTCCGGAAAAGGGGATGGAGATACTATGGAGATGTCAAGGGCTCAATCGGAGTCGCTTCAAGGTCCCATTGAATTTGGTGGTGATTGTGGATATATGGAGGGGGATTTGGTTGTAGCGAGGACGGAGTGCTCTCCTCTCCATGTTCATCAAGTTTCGGCATGCTCTTGGTTTTCGGGAGTTTAACATATCCGACTCTTTATGCAACAAATGTTGCTAAAAGGTGACACAGTGAACTGCGAACATCTTGAGAACTTTTAACTAGGTATACATTATCGTCGTGGCATAATTCCAAAGCTATCAAGGTTTCCAGAACACATGGGGTATTTCCCAAATACACAAAGTCGTTGAGCGCGCCGAAATGCCGCCCAACTTCCCACTCGACGGCTTCAATTGGCCGCAGGCATGACTCGCCTTTTCTTTGATGAACGGAACGCGACTCCAGAGTCAACGCTGCCATCTGGCTTTGCCATTCCTTCCAGGCAGGTAGCCGATCGTAGCAACCAGCAAAGGGTCCAACCTTGCCGCTTTCCCGGCGAAATTCAGGACCTCATCTGACTAGATTCTAGAGTCGACCGTCTGGTCTACCTGAAGTCAACCTTGTACTCGCTCTTGACCTGGATGCCACCCTGATAGCGTCCAGGATCCTCAAAGCTACGGTCGTCACTGCGGTTGTCGGCGTACGCCGCAGTCTGGTTTCCGCCCTTCGGCTTCACAATGTGTTCCTGGCTTCCGACGGAGCCATCATCGGGAATTCTTTCCGAGTCCTCCCTCAAACGCGATCGCTTTGGGTTTGAGCCCGTGCCGCCGAATGTTACCAGGCCGGTAGGAGTGTGGCTGTTCGCGGTCGAGCCCTTATGACGGCTGGGGAAGAGGGGCTTGATTGACGGGGCGTTCGTGCAGATGATACCGATGACCTGCAGAGTAACGTTATAAGAGGGAATTCAGGGGCGCTGGAGATTTATTATACTTACGGTTTCACGAATGGACCAGTTAAGTCCCAAATCAAGTCTCTCGGGCGTCTGCAAGCAGATGACGCAACGCAGAAGCGTGCAAATGACGATGAAGAAACCGGCGCAGAACATGAGGCCGAAAGAGAGTTTCCTGGCGGTGTATGTCAGTGGTCTGCAGGCGGTCTGCTGATGTGCGTTACAGCTTACCTCTTGAGTGTAGTTTGCAATCTCCACAACAACGGGATAGGGATGTACATAATCATAATATCGGTGCTGTCTGTATCAGTTTGAAGCTCAGTTGGATTGTCGTGTAATGATCTTACAAGACGTTGGTCGTAACCAAAGCGTAGTACTTCGATCGGTTCTGAGTGCAGTCATCTATCATCACAAGTCAGTGCCGTTATCCTTTGATGCGCAACTATGTTTCGCAACTCACCTCCTGCATAAGGATACACTTGCCACAGGCGGTGGATTGGGCGGCAGTGTCCTGTGATGACTGCGAGAGTTGCAATGTACGCGGCGACCGTGATAACAGAGACCACCTTGACCAAACGTTCCTCGGGCAGAGTTTTGCTAAAACTTTGTTAGGCAATGAACAACAGTTTAGCAAATTGTAAGTAACTTACGTGACTCTTGAGAAGAAGAACAGCATGATCCCCTTCAAACTCCAGATCAAGCTGACGTAGATGTACCATGCAGCAAAAAGCCACTTGGCGCCGGTCTCGTGACTCTTGTACTCCTCCGGCGTCAGAGCGAGGGCAACCTCGTCGGTCATTCCCGTGATGCTTCCTTTCTCAACTGGAGAGACAAAATTGTTAGAACTGTCTGCGGAGTTGAGAGGGGCAAGCGCTTTTACCAATGATTTGGCACATCATCACCTCGAACTACGGCATGGTCAGCGAGTTCGCCCCTGAAAGTCGAACACAGGTATCGCTCCGGTGAGACCTACTGTAAAGAAAATAACGGCAGCAACAGCGAGATAATCATCGCCTTGCCATCTCCAACCAACCATCTTGCATCGGCTGAAGATACGTAGGAAGAGCACCAGTATTCCGATGCCATATTCCACCCACATCTCAATGACGGTGGGCCAAAGAGCTTCGGGCACCATCTTTGCGGTAGTCGGTCTCGGCCGATTGTGCACAAACTAAAGAAAGAATAGAACTGAATTGAATTGACTAAACGTCCTAGCCCCGAAATCAATCTGGGCAAGACGCGAAACAAATGCGATTGACGAAGAGCTTTATTGACAGAGAAGGAACGCATCAAAATCTCCGAATCGGGCACATGAAGAAGTCTTTGACTGACTGTAAAACTCGGACGAGAGTCCGACTTCCCTTGCAGAATTCCTCCCGGCAGTTGCGATCGACCAGACGTTCGGTTCCTGAATCGCGGCAGCCTACGAGAGGCCAATACAATACGAAATGAAAGTGGGCTGACGTTGTAATTTGAATTCCTACGGAGACGGTTCCGGGGTTCTGGAGGAGGAGCAGAGTCGCAGGGTCCACACCGAGTGTATCGGCCATGGCGATAATTACCCCTTTGTTCATTGTTGTCTCTTCTGTCTTGGGGGACTTTTGGCACTCGACGGCTTCGCGGAGTGCTTCTCGGCGAAGCGATCAGCAGCGCGCCTTCCCAAAGAAACACAACGGCAAGACTCCATGAATCTCACTCTGATGAGCAAGCGAGAGGTGTCAAGTCAGGGGTTGCAGTCGCACTGACCTCCGGATCGTGAAGGAGATGCCGCCAGTTGCCGTGACTGAGCTGCGATGCAAGGAACATGGAGGTTGGGGGTGACATTCCTAGATATGAAGCTCCGCTGCAGAAATGCACGGAGGTGCAGAGTCGCATTCCTCATTACGCGATCACGCAATGACAATTGCATGCGGGATGTGGGTTCTTGGCGGCTTTTCCTCAGTGTAGATAGTAGATCGTGAGGCTAAAAAGAATATTCAAGTTTGCGTAGGCCGTATATCGACATGATTGTCAGACAATTGGGGGATGAAGATCTGGTCTTGTGGGATTCGATTCCATGGGCCATTTTGCAGGCTCTACAAAAACACTAGGCGAACATGGACATGTTCATTTCTATTTGTCTTCTGTCCAGGGATTCTGGACTTCTCCGGCCAACACCAGGATGTGGAGGTTCGTCAATGCCCAAATATGGAGACGGTTTCTTCCGGGGAGCTGGTCCGGAGAAGGGATCCTGTTCCGGGAACCCTGGTTAGACTTCTGACATACACCGCCAACGGCTGAACTCTATTTCGACGGGGACTGACTCGCAAGTCGTTAATATCGTCGTCGTGATTGGCTAGAGCTCGAAATTGTTATTGTGCAACTTGACGTCCTGTGCGAGTACTTACGTGTATTGATGAACATGGTTACAGTTGCATAGATTGTGGCAACCCCGCTTCCATGACGCGTTTTGTTGGCATATGGGTTATTCACAGCAACGCTTTGAGGTCATAGGCAGGATGGTGCGAAAACTGTGAATAGGTCTATTTCAGATTACACATTACCACTCGATGGGGTTAGAAGGAATAGGCTTATCGAAGAAAGACGGCAACTGAGAAACCTCCACCTGCTCGCTTGCGAACGACGGGTGATCGTCGTAGGCCATGAACCCGGTACCGTCGTAGCAGCCCACATATTCAGCGTCCATCTCCTCGCCCTTCAGGATTGCGCAGTCGACCCAGAGCAACAAATCACCTCCCTCCATCACCCCACCGGGCCCATACGCGGCGAAGAAGTCCTTCCTGAGCTTGACGTGGACCTTGTCGTATCTGCCGATGTACTCCATCTTGGAAAGATCCAACCAGAACAGGATCTGGGCCTGGCGGATGTAGTCCAGGCCAGGGAAGAGAGATTTTGAGACACCGTCGGTGTGGCCGTTGGTACCGTTGACACCGTTCGTGTGGCCGTTGACACCGTTTGTTCCGTTCGTTTCCGTGTGGTGTCCGTTGAGGGTGACACCGTCGGTCGCGCCCGGCTGCTTCTTGCCAGCGAAGCCGTGGCAGGCTCTGCCGTTGACCATGCCCTTCTCGGGCCCGGCGGTCATGACGTTAGTGACCCATTGCTTGGTGAGGCCGTCGAAGTTCTCGTTCCAGTGGCCGCGCTCGTTGTCGTTCATGTAGCTGTAGTCCTGGCCCTCGACGACGAAGTTGATGTTGTCGGGGAACTTGGAGAGCCTCACCCTTCCGGATCGGATCTTGTCGGAGAGAGGTCTGGGCGTAGGGACGGAGGAGAGGGGGGACTCGAACTTGTCTTCCGGGGAGTCGGGAGTCATGCGCGATCGGTAGGCACCCCAGTAACCGGTTTTGGAGGTGAGGGGGATGGCTTCGCCGCAGTGGCCGAAGCCGGAAGCTTGGGGCTTGTTGGACTCGTACATTCCTCGGGTGGCCGGAATGCTGACGGTCTCTCTCCAGAAGCCGGCGTCGGCGGGCAGAGACGACCAGAAGGCCGCGGTCTTGGGGCTCTCCCACCACGTCTTGAAGGCCTGAGGCGAGGCCCAGTAGCTCATCCAGACCTTTGAGGGGAGGTCATTCTGCTCGAGCTCCTCGACGTGGATCGCCGCGCCCTTGATCAGCTCGTCGAACCTGTTGATGAGGGCGAGCTTCTCTGCCGAAGGTGAGTCGGCGTGGTATTGGGCGCCGAAAATGGACACCGTAAAGTGGTGGGCGGTAGGGAACTTTGAGCGAAGCATTGTTGTGGTTATTCGGCTGGGATATCGACTGATAATGGCGAAGAGTAGCTTTGATACGCCATCGTAGCTGGGCGTCCGGGCCCCTTAGGCTTTATACAAGTAATGTTCCATGTTAATCGCGGGTAATGCTCACCCGCGATGTGCCCTCCAAACCCACCGCTTGCGACCATTGGTAATGAGGCTTTCCTGACTGGAAAGGCGTGCCATCAGGTCTGCGGTCTACGAGCCTGGGGTAAACCCTTTGTGCATTCACGCATCAGGTACTAGTGGGTGTACAATGTGGTATCGCCGGTGGGGGGTCGAGTTCGTGAAGCCGTCCATGTCAGGCTCGACCCCTCGATCCTCCAGCTTCTGTCACCGCCCATCGCCAGGCCAATACGACAAATGCCGCGATGCGCGACCAAGATAGCGGGGCATAGGATTTCAACCCATTTCTGGGAGATGCTCCCGCTGTCACATCCCCCGCCCGACTCATGTACGTACATTGAGGTTGAAGCGTCTGTGGGCCGGCCTCTGGGGTTCGCGGGAGAGATCAGCGCTTTGACATACCAAATGAGATTGCGATGTGGGGATCGATTTGTTGTTTGGGCCTTCGCTGAAATTCTTCAACAACTCGTTTGATAGACGAGCAGGGCTCCTCGGACTCGAGTTTGAGAATGTCTGCGATAAAATTGTGTCTGGGACCAGCACAGTTGCAATGCCTGCCGACTGGAACGGTTGTTTGGTTCATGGAATGATACGCGAGAAAGTTTGAATGTGGAAGGACGTAGGGTTTGACGTGTCCATCCGATCTTAGTCAGTCTTTCCGTCGCCCCAAGTCCCTGTGGTGAGAGTTTTGTGAGTGAGAAATGCACAACACTGGCAGCTTTTTCTTTTTGTACTTCTCAGTGCTTTAAACTTCTGAGTACTTGTGTTGTCATGCTATGTCAAGTGATTCACGTTTTCATATTCATCGCGAAATTGAGGCTGAAGCTGAAGATCATTGTGCTCAACGCAAGACCATTCCTGGATTCATCACTTGACAGCCCGCTGCTGTCGATGCAGCCATCCGCATGAACACAAGTCCACGTGCCTATATCCCAAATTCTCTGCGGGCCGTCATCCCGACACAGTGTTGTCTTCACGACTCAGTTACAAACATGAACGAACCTGACGTTGAAGCGAGTAACGAGGGCTCATACTTCACCCGGGACCTAGTGTCATGAACGGGCCGCTCCTACAATGTCCCGATCGATGAGAACCACACACACCAGTCACCCGCCCCTCCTACGAGAGGGAGCAGTGTGTATCTCAGAAGAGCTTAGTGCAGGGTGAAGCGGATAGTCCGTCGGTGGCGCAGACTTGCATGTTTGCTTCTCATTGCGGTTCCGTGGCTGATGAACCACTGCTCTCCTGTTTGAATGAAATAATCTTTACAGCAATGCATTTTTCACTCGCCTTCACAGCAGGCGTGAAATTACGACTTACTCACATCTTAAGTCGGAGTTCGAATTGGCTCAGTCTAGAAGAGTGAGTCGCTGAAAAATGAGGCGAATCGCGAGTGTGTCACAGCCCCACCATCTCAAGGCATCTCACAACGGCGATGCCTGATTTTACCTTACCCGCCAGATAGACTCGAAATATAGATCATATCACAAAATCTTCACAACGACGTAGAGTTTAACACATGCAAACTCATGTTCATCGCTTCACAAACCCCATTTGGCAAGGCATCGCGCCCGCGAACGTGCATCTCGCGACCCAACTGCCTGTTCGGTGCGCCATGGCGCCAGTCTGCCAATCAGATCTCGCGATCGGCTGGATGACCCAACATGGTTTAGCATCAAAACCTCCTCACAGGACTGAGCTGAAAGTATCGTGGGCGCCGCCGGTTCCGATGGATTTCCTCTATAAAAGATGATGAAAATGATGAAAACTTTGCAGTTGCGTCGATTCAGTCTCGTCTCACCGATCATCATCTCATCAAAGTTATCAACGGGTATTTCCCAACTGTCTCATCCACCATGTCAACTACCGGCGCGTGTCTCTGCGGCAAGATCAAGGTCGAGATCACCGACAAACCTCTGGCAGCTGTAAGTCCATACATGCCCACCAGTGTTCTCGAGGCGGTCTTATGTGCTGATCAATGTGGATAGGCTTTGTGTCACTGCAACGACTGCAAAAAGATCTCTGGGAGCGCCTTCGGCTTCAACTGGGTTGTGCCGATCAACAAAGTCAAGGTCACCGGCGAGCCGAAGACTTTCTCGACGACCGCCAACAGCGGAAATCCCGTCATCAGCCACTTCTGCGGTGACTGCGGCGTCACATTGTGGCGAGATGGACCGGCGACGAATGGGCTCATGTACCTCAAGGCCGGTATCTTGGATGCGAAGTATCACAACGCGCAAGCACCTGTTGCTGAGATCTTCACCGTCAAGCGGTTGTCGTGGTTGACGGCTGTGTCTGGCGCGGCTCAGAAGAAGGAGATGGAGTAGGGAAGGCGATGGGATGCAATCAAAAGTATTTGACGTGAGTTATGGACTTCGCGTTTTATGAAGGATTTGGTTATCAGGGCTAGTCTTCAATTTATTTCTAAACCCATTCCTCAGCAGAAGCCTTGGGGATTCCAAAACGCTCGCTCATAGTAACCCAAGCGGCAACAAATAGCAAGATTCTGAACGCCTTAACATCCGTCTTCTCACCGAAACCTTTATCCAAAGCATTTTCAACCTGAGCATAATCCACAAACCCCAAGTTCTCGACTTTCTCCTTCGTAAGCGTCTTCTGAAGCATTGTGTGGAGAGGTCCGTCCTTGGGCCACACAATGGGTGCCGTAAACGGATGTTTCTGCCTCTCATACAATTCCTTCAAGATGAACGGCTTCGCCGCTTCCCTCAAAATCCATTTCTCAGTCAGAGCCTGTGACGCCACGCCGATGCCCTCCCACCATGGGCCCTGGTGACGCTCGGGAGGAATCTTGTCTGGAGTATATGCCATCTTCAGGCTCGGCGGGAGGTTATTAACGTACTCCGTCAACTTGTGATCCAGGAACGGCGTCCGGGCCTCGACGCTGTGCGACATCTCCGTCAAGTCGCCGAGGCAACTCAGCAGGATATTCGGGAGGGGGCCTTTGCTGTAGATGTACTGCGCGGTGTGGAGAGGATGCCACTTCTTCTGCATCTTCTCCTGCACAGCCGGCTTGAACGACTTGACGATGACGTCCCTGCAATCGAGTTGGGCCCACTTCTCGCTCTCCTTGACCCACGGTGCGAAGATCTCGAGGGTCGGGTGCCAGGCGAGGATGCAGGGCGTTAGAATCGTGTCGTTGACCTTCTTCATGGCCGGCGTCGACTCCCAGCCGTGCTCGAAGGCTCCGGCGCGTGGGATGAGGAGTTTGATGTCCCGCTCGGTCGACCTCTGCATGTTCTCGCGAAGCGTGGAATCGGCAACCAAGGGCGAATCCGGCATTGAGAGGTCTGGTTCTCGCAAGAGATCGGGCGGGAAGAAGGCGTATCCGGCGAAGTGCTCGTCGGCGCCCTCTCCGGTCAAGACGACTTTGACGCCGTTCTCATTTGGAAGGGACGATAAGGCGAATTTCCCCACGCAGTTGAGGTCGAAGTGGTGGTGTTCGCAATGGTATGCGCAGTCGGCGAAGTTGGCCGCCAGTTCAGTCTCATTGATTTGCTTCTTCTGGATTTGGACGCCGAGGTGCTGAGCCGTCCTCTCCGCGATGTCTATGAGATTTCGTTAGTGCTCGGAAAGGGAGTGTGGATGATGTTTACATACCAGACTCGTCGAAACCCGACTCCTTGGGGAACTCAATAGTGAAACAACTGATACGACTCGTCGCATCCTGGTTTCCAATCTTGATGCCTTCATCTCTGACCAAACGTGTCACGATACCCGCGACCAGAGACGAGTCGATACCGCCCGAGAGGTAGATACCAATGGGAACGTCCGCGCGAAGTCTCAACTTTATGGCTTCGGTCAGTCTCTCTCGAAGACCGAGAACCATCTCGTCCACGCTGCGTGTCTCGCCTTCGGTCTATCGAGGTATCAGCAAAGCCCAGGAACATTGACCTCGAAACCGCATACCTTATCCTTGTAATCAGCGTCCCAGTACTGATGTATCTGCATCACACCATCCTTGGAAATCTCCATCCAGTGCCCGGGCGGCACTTTCTTGACGCCTTTGAACAATGACCGGCCGTCTTGCATCCACCCGCCATCGACAATCGCCTCGACGTCCCACTGGGGTTTCCATCCCAGCGGAAGGAACGCCTTGGCCTCCGGCGCGACGATCAGTCTGTTCCTACCATCTTCCTGGCGAACAATCGTCCACAAGAGGGGTTTGATGCCGAATCTGTCGCGGCACAAGATGACCTTGCCCGCCGTCTCGTCATACAGAACGAATGCGAATTCACCTCGGAGATGTTCGAGGAAGCGGGGCGCACCATAAGCCTTGTACAAGGCGACGATGACTTCACTGTCGCTGTGACCTCTAAACTTGTAACCTCTCTGTTCACACTCTTGTCGGATACGATCATGGTCGTAGATCTCTCCATTGACCACGGCATGGATCGTCTCATCGTCACTGTGGATTGGCTGGTTGCCATCAGGTGTCAAGTCATTGATCGCCAGACGACAATGACCCAGCCCTAAGAAACGTTAATCATCATGATGGGGGCTCCAAGCGGGTTCGTGGAAGCACCAACCAATGAATCCATCTTCGCTAACCCACACCCCCTGCGAGTCCGGACCTCTGTGGCTGATCGCCTCGAGGCTCTTGCTCAACTGCCTTTCCAGATCCTGAGTCGACTTCGAATGACCGTTGGTCTGAGCTTCCGCCGTCCCGTTGGTGCCACTCGCATACCCATTGAGGGCCTCGGTGTGAAAGTGTTGCCCAGGCTGGAGCGTCAGACAGGCCGAGATACCGCACATTGTGGAGAATGTTTGATGAAACTTGGAATGAAATCTGAGTCAAGAGTTGAGCCAGGACGTTTGATCCGTGCACCGGTGAATTAGGCCAGTTCCGCCAGTGTAGATCAGAACCGTGAAGCTCCTATATCAATGGCGGGTGTCCCCGCACGGTTGCGGCCCTAGGACTCGGCGTTTTCGGTGATGTGGGGCCGGATAGACCCGTTGCGGACCTGTGCCGTCGGGCCGGGACCGAATGCGGAAGGGCCGACCCTTTGAAGTTAAATCACTGGAATCTGCCCAAAGAGCGACGCGATGCATTAATCGGCAGTCCTCAACAGTCTTCACATGTGAGTATAGTAATGGGAGATCGATCTCATGCATGCCGTCAATGCCTAGCGGGAGCCATTATCGCTGATTGGCAACCAGATCTTTTCGATCAATATGCGCGAAGTGTTCCGAAGTGAACGGCATAATGTAGAGGGAGTCTTATTCATACTAGCGCGCGTCTATTCGTATGGATCCAAGGATGTATGGTCTCTACGCATCAATCTCAAGCAGCCTGCAACATGGCCACAACGCCAGCCCAAGTTTCCCTAACGGTAGCCTGGATCTGACTGGCAGGAAGACTGAAGCCGTACGTACCCCTATCGCGAAGCTCCAAGGTGTAAGTGTACTTGGATTTGGCGACACCATGGATGTAGTCGGTTCTAGAAGAAAGTCAGAATTAGAACGTAGTGTTCGATATGAGGAGGGCATGAATGACTTACGAGTCGCCGGTGGTAGCATAGAGAGCTCTGCAGGCATTACCAATGGTGTACGAAGTGCCAGAGACCCCGCGGATGCCAGTGGCACCGCGCTGAGCCATGGTCTGAAGGGCAGCATCATCGGGAGCGACGTAGTTGCAGTCGTATCCGTAGGCTGTCACGGTAGACGTCAGCAAAACAATCGGACAGCAAATGCTAAGAATAACTCACGCCAGAGAATGTACTGTCCGTAGGAGTGGAAGTCAATGTAGAACTGAATACCCCTGCTGGCGCTGAGGGAGTCAACCTGGGCCTTCAGACCCTTGATCTCGGGAGTATCCGCAGGCGCAGCTCCCTTGTAGGTTTCGGAGCAGGGGCTGGTAGAGGCTCCGCCAGTGACCTCCCACTTGTAGGGCCAGTTGCGGTTCGGATCACGGCCGACGCAGGTACTGCCAGACTGTGTCTGACGGTTCTTGCGCCACAGGCGGTCAGTCGACTGAGTGTAGACAAAACCGTCAGGATTGACAACTGGGGTGATATAGCTAGGAGCTTTTTGTTAGCGACCGCATTCATGCTGACGTGTATAATCAATCCAACAGCTCATGTACTTACAAGTCGAACTTGTCTACAAGAGCCTTGACCGCGGAATCGGTAGAGTACTTGGTCAGAAGCTGCCAGGCCATGTACTCGGTAGTCTGAACGGTGTGAGCATAAACCATACGTGTCCCAGGGCGACAATTCTCACCATGGTGCTAATCCACTCGCGAGCGTGAACGGTGCCGTGGAAGATGACAGCCGGCTTGGAGCCCTTTCCTCCGCTTCCCCAGATGTGGATACCGGTCAGAGCACGACCTTGGAATGAGGTTCCGGCAGTGAGAATCTCGGATTGACTAGGAAAGCTGGATTGAAGGTCTCTGAGGAACTGGAGGTGGTCCGCATAGCTGTGGTAAGCGGTAAACCACGTCTCGCTGGGGACTGGCGAAGTATGAGTGTTAGTGAGCTGATACAGCACATGAAGAGCTCAACATCAGCCCTGTTGGATTTCTTGCTCACCGGCATAGACGGTAGAAGTCTCCTCCTCGGCGAAAGCAGCACCGACATCTTCGACGAGAACGGTGGTGTTCACGGCCAGCTGGGAGATGGCATCGACGACGTCAGGTGAGGCAACGACATCGAGTTGAGCCTTGGAGCCCGGGTTGAGGATCGTCGCAGCGAGCTCATTGATCTGGTCCGCGACGCCCTCGGCATCCTCAGGTAGTATGACTCGGAGACCCTTGAAGCCGGTGTAGTCGACCTTGGTCGACTTGGGCACCACTGTGGCGAGAGCCAGAGGCAAAAGGCCAGCCGCCGATAAGATTGAGGCCTTCATGGTGAAGTGAAGTATGAGGAGACTCGGACAACCAACTTATCAGGCTGAAATAAAGACTGACAGGGTTGGAAATCCCGATCTTGGCACCAAGAACAACGGAAGCCTTGGCGGAGGATGCGCCGTTGCGATGCCTCCATTTTATAAACAGCTGGTAGGTGACACTTCGCTCTGACATCCAGCTTCCCGCCTTCCCATCAGAAGCTGAACAAGCTGCCAGAATATCCCTCGTTAAACGGCGGAACGATAGGCGAAAGCGGTAGGTGATATCCAGCCGGGGCCAGAACAACGAGTTGGATGCTACTTCAAATGCTGCCAAGATGGAAATCGCACCTCTTGGCAACATACCATACCAGAAGAGGAAGCTGCTTTTCTCCCGCCAAGGCAGCGACCGAGCGATTAGGTAGGTGATAATGACTGCCATTTGAATAGAAACAAGTTGATACCTTTTGAAGAGGGAAGGTGCTCTCTACTTGAAGAAATTGTTGATATATGAGTGGGAAAGAAGAGTGTCTTTGGGCGCCCTGGCAGCCAGCTGGTGCGGCAATGGCGTGCCACCTGCCGAGCACGGGGTGGATCTCCGTATGGATCTCCGGGACCTTCCCGATCCTGTACCGAGTGATTGCCGGATCACGTTGAAAAGGGGGCTGATTGTCGTAACCGGTCGGTAAGCTTGGCTTTCTCTCAAATTCATTATAATGAGTCGTTCTATTAAACTTTCAGTACCTCAGAAGTATCCCATTCGTCTTGCTACCCCCAAAGAAACCGCAGCAAACAGTATTATTCCACTCATGATCCCAAAGAAGGCATTCAAGTTCTCGACATCGCCCCATGGCACCTTGACGTTCATACCAAAGAGACCACATACGACGTTCAGCGGTACGATGACAGTTGCAATGACCGTCACTCGGCTGAGGAATTCGTTGGTCCGATTGCCCATGTCGATGTTGTCAATGGACAGCTGGGCAAGGTAGTTGCTGTGTGAACGGGACAGCATGGTATCGAAGTGAATCAGACTGTTCATCATCGTCACCGCGTGGTCTTGAATGTCGCTGAGGTACAGAGCGATATCCATCCGGGGCGTGACGTCATAGTCTTCAGTGCATCTCTTCGTGAATGCACGTAGGACGTCTGCTTTGCCGCCGAGAAGACGCATGAGACTCATCACGTTCTTCCGCGTGAGGCCAATTCGCCGTAAGAACAGTTGATTGTCCTCTGGTCTCGTGATGAAGACTTGATCTTCAATTGCGTCGGCTTCGTGCTCAATTTGGTTGATGCCCGGGCCGAATGAGTCTACGATGTCGTCACTTGGTGAAGGTTAGCCAGGTTCTAGCGTAAGTCATCCGTTTATATAAATTGAAACTCACATCAACGCATAGCAGATCCAGTCACTGCTGATTGACACTTGCTCCTTCAGCTGTGAGATACGGAACCGGACCCGGGATGCGTGCGAATTCGGCGTGAAGCTGAAGCTGATGATCCCCTCTCGGAAGACGACGACGTAAACGTTGAAGGGATGATAGTCGACCCCATCTGGCTCTTCCACAGATGCAAAGGACCTGAAGCAAGCGAAATAGTAAGACGGAAATAGTTCAATCTTTTCACGGCTTTCCTTGTGGATGATGTCCTCGATCGTCAAGGGATGGATCCCAAAAGCCTTGCAAATGGTCCACACCTCGCCGCCAGTAGGGTTGTTCATGTTCAGCCACCAGACGCCGTCTGGCTCCTCATCTGGGAAGTCAAACAGTGACCGAATATTCTCTCCAGGCAAGATCAGATCCCCGAACTCGGCAGCGTGGATGGTCGACTCCAGCGCGGACGAGAAGAAGTTGAACCGGCTTTGCTCGGGATACTGTTGGCTAATTTGAATGGGTCCACTCTTTGCATCGCCCCCCTTCTCCTCTGAGATGGAGTGGTGATCGGTCGCGACATCGATGAAGTCTCCATCCGCGGTGAACATCGGTGCATTGTTCGGCATCGCGCTGTCTGGGAGGTTGGCAAAGTCGGCACTGACCGGACGTTCCCCATCTTCCGCGTTGATCAAGGTCTCGAGATAGTCGAAGTCGATATACAGCCTGTCTTTGTGCGGTCCCCGATGGCTCCCCTCGACCTCCGTCGTCGCCAAGCCCAGCGAGTTGCGGTGGCCACATGTGTTATGTGATCGGCTGTGGCAGCTCCGACCGCTGCCAAGAGGCGGCTTGTCAGCGCTGAAGTCGCCTCCATCGTCGTCGTCGTCGTCGTCCTCGTTATCGCTATCCTGCCGCGCCTCCTGCCCGCGACGTCGTGCCTGCGCGAACGCCTTGACCGAGTTCGGTGGCGAGACCGTGCGCCGTGTCGAGTCGAAGGTCGGACGGCGGCTTAGAGGTGCCATGGTGGGCGACTCGATGAAGACGTCGAGCATGTGGTCGCGGGTCGAGGCGTGGTCGGCGCTTCGGCCGCGGGGTCGCGGGCTGGTGCCGAGCTGGTGCGCGCTGAGGGGAGAAAGGGGAGCCGAGGCGTCGGTGCCGCGGGCGGGCTTTGTGGTGTCCTTGTCCGACATTTTTGGGCTGTTCGTTTTCGCCTGATCAATGTTGTGGAGGGATTGAGACGGAGAGTGTTTGTGAGTTGATCATTCTCTTTCGAAATGATGTCGCTCGAGCGTTGCGATCCGATGAAACAGTCTTGAAAGGGGTTCTGGAAGATCCTTATGGTGGTTGTCGAGAGGCGTATGCCATAGTCGGTGGTGAGAGGAAACGTCTAGTTATTCGAGGTGATGGCGGAGGTGTGGTTCTTCAAGGTTGGTGATGTCGTCTCATAATGGGAGGGCACCCGAAGATGAGACTAGCCGCTGACGCCGGGAAGTAGTTCACGATCATTTACGTGAAGTCGAGACAAAGATAATTATGGAAGCTGAAGAAAATGGTGATCAGGACGATGGTGTTCCTGGCAAGTTTCGACGGTGCCCGACTGGGCGGATGTCATGGACTAATATTTTAGCACAGCCTCAAACCCTGCGGAGTCAGGATAAGGTTTTCAATCATCGGCCAATACCTCATCGCGAGAGATCAACATGCTTGCATTCCGGGGAAATGATGTACTTTGGAATGTACACTATCAACAACCCTGTCTAACCCCAAAACACGGTGACGTGCAGACCGAAGCGTGAGGGAATTTTGTGCCAAGCCAATGGGAACTTCGCCTCCGAATCCTGGCTGAAGAAGAGAAGAAGAGGTGGGAAAAAGTTGAACTCTTCTCAAATGAATGACACGACGCGACGACGCCTCACAGGAAATGCCTAGCCAGTTCCAGCCAAGTCACCTCCCGTTCTAATCGCCGTTTCTCACATGCAACGTGGAACTCGTCCCATCTTCTGACTCGGCTCCCTCCATCCTCCACACTACCACAGCCCCGGCTCCTCTTCCCCCCATTGACAAGGGAGGATCAGCGACACAACCATCAAATGCCTCATAAAAACCACCACCGTCCAGCGGGCGTTCACGATGCTGCGGCATAACGCATCTGCCTCAAAGGAGTCCTCACTGCCCCCACGAAATCTATCTCATGACCACGATTGCAGATAAGGAGATGCAGCACGTTTTATTTCCAGATTGGAAAGTAATGCCTCAATCGTCCGCGGCCTTTGCGCCTAAGCATAATCTCTACCACACGCAGCTGAGACGCCTGGGCGGCTGGGACGACACTCAGCAAAGCTAGATGCTTAGACTTTTGCATCGTCATCCCCAAATTGGTGGTTTGGACACGCGACCTCATGTGCAGCTACTCGCTGGCCTAGGTACGCGCGCAAATGGTCGTCACCGCCTCCAATGTGTCGGGATCATACTACTGAATTGGCGGGCGGCCTTACGCTTGATTACAAGATATCGTTGCTGCCAAGGTTATTGCTTACAACTTAGAACGATCTGTTGATGTTAATTGTGTAACTCAACTAATGACAAACCAGTTTGAAGGAGTGCACGTGCTGCGACACCGGCTACGGTTGGGAGAGAGGCCACCACATCGGATCGATGCTCTCATTTCATCTGTTGAACTTCCGCCCAACACCATCGATTGTCTTTCCTCTCTTTCTCAACCACGGACTTCAACGTTCAGATGACGATCAAACCGTAATGACATAACTTCCATAGACGATCTTTCAAACTCAATCATTGTATCTTCAGCGACTTTATCTCATAGTAAGCTATTAATGGCAACAAAAGGCCGCAAACTTGGCGAACTCGTCGTCCTCCAACAATTGTTCCATCTCATCAGCAAAAAGGCTGACCAGCAACTCAATCCCTCCATGACTCTTCATAGGCAAAACCATGCAAAGCCTAAAATTTGCGTTGAATGCATCCATCAACGGACGCAGCGACTCAGGCTTGCCATCGTTGTCAAACACCTCGCCCCCGAAGTTGATCTTATCCAGCGGCAGCAGCAGCACCGACGTAATCATGACATCGAAGCCGTCGAGACGAGTGAACGCGTGCTTCAACTTCGTGTAGTCCGGAACTTCCCTCATGAGCGTGAATGCATCCTTCACCAGATCCGGGTTCACCTTGGCCGCCTGTGCGCGAATCTTGAGAGCGACGTCCCGGAGGCTCGTCGTCGGGGCTGCGAGCTCCGCGACTGCCATTGGCACCTTGTTGACTATGACGAGATTTCCCGCGTATGAGGGAGGTAGTGCTGGGTCGAAATCTGGCCGGCCGTCTACCGGCGACTCGAGATAAGAAACTTCATCTGCTGGTGTGGCTTGTCCCGCAGCGATGGCGGCGCGGTAACGAGCTTTCATAAGAGCGCGCCAGAAAAGGGCCAGAAGAGCGTCGTTTGCCGATAGTCCCGTGCCATCTTGACCTTCTCCAAGAACCTCGTGCTTCAAGGCATCAAAATTCGCCGGCGAGATGTAGAAGATGCTGGATTCCATGGTCCGGCTCGGGGCCGGCGGTGGGGCCGCTTCCCCAGTGGGTCCATCCTCCGTATCCGGGGGTTGAAAGCCGAGAAAACCCCATGTGTCGCGGGGAATCTCCGAGACGGGCTTCGCCGGGGCTTTGCTCCACAATCTCTCAAGCAGTGTCCTATCGAAACTCTCCGGAGCCACCCAGCTGCACACATTGGCATCGGGCTGGCCCAAGTTTCGACAGTGCTCAGCCCACGCTCTCATCGCGGTCACCATGCCGGTGGCATCGCTGGCGGAATGATGGAAGCCCGTCGCGAGAATGCAACCGCCGTTAACGAAGTTCGCTTGTGCTAAGAACACGTCCGCACCACCAGAAAGATCAGGGACGAATGGCGCTGCGAGGACCAGCTCATCGTCGAAAGCTGAAAACTCGAACCCCGCATCGCGGAGGTCCTCGAAGTCTGGCAGGACTGGAGAAAGATCCTTGAAAGCGAGTTGCCTGGGGAGCTCGTCTCTGGTGCCGGGACTAGAAGGGTCGTATGAAACCACAATGTGTCCAGGTCTCCACCCGGGCTCGCGCTCATTTCTGGGGAAAATGCGACCGTTGAGAAAAGGGAATTGGCGGAGAGTTCCCTGTAGCCCGGCTTGTAGGTGAGCGAATGCTTGCTGGAAGCTGACTTTGGGCTGCAGCGGTAGGTAGACAATGAACTTGATGTACACGCGCGGCGGAATTAGATCGAATACACTGAGTTGAGTCGTGATATTAGTAGCGGTCTCCTGCGTAGGGCCGAGATCCAGCTGCGTGGTCGTGGCGGCGAAGGTGTTGGTCGCCATGGTGTGTGTTTGAACCGAGCTATGAAAATACGCTTGGGATAATTTAACATCTAACAAACACGCTTTTCAAGCTCGCTCATGGGTCGTTCTATCTAATAGGCTCACCACAGCTTAAATTCCAATTGCTTGCAGGACTGCTGACCCAAGCCTCGGACCGGGGTAAACCATGTTTGGTACGGAACTGACCAAAAGGGGTAATTTCATGCAGCACCAAATAGCTCAACCAGAGGCGGGAAAGTTTGGAGGGGCGTTCAATCTCAATTTTGTTATGGGATGCAAATTCCATATTGTGTGAATAGCTAAAACATACAGACTATGGGATAAATACACTAAGCACTCAGACTGTTGAACTCACGCTTGTTTCTCCGGCCACCTCGTTCGTCTGACCGCCCTGGCGTAAAAGTTCAAAGGACGAACTACTATAAACTCCGGATCGTAAACCACAGCCTCAGTAGAAGCATCTTCAAAGTGATAACGATACGCCAATTTCGCAATCACGCTCTTGACTTCCAGCAGAGCGAGGTTGTACCCTACACAACCCCGAGTTCCCGCCGCAAATGGCGTGTATGACATCTTGTGCCGGTCTCTCACGGCTTCCGTGTCCCACCTGTCAGGCTCAAAACGCGTAGGATTGTCCCAATGAGCCGCATTCTTGTGTATCGAAGGGAAAGTGGGAATGATGACTGAGCCCTTGGGGAGGAAATATCCGCCCGGAAGCACTACGTCTTCTCGCGCGTTACGCGCCGTCTGAAAAGAAGGGTTGTGCATCCGCTGCGTTTCCTTGACGAATTTGTCGAGGAAGAGCATGTCGTTTAACTCATCGTAGGTCCACTCTTTGTCTGGCGTAGCTCCATGATCGACAAGTTCTTGAAGTAGACGCTGCTGATTACCCGGGTATTTCACCAGGGCGTAAATCAGCCACGCAAGCAGCGACGACGTGGTCACAAATCCTGCCCCGATCATGATGACGCAGTTGCTGAGCATCAAGTCTTCCGGAAGCTTTTCACCATTCTCATCAGTCGCGCGCCTCAGGTAATCCGCAACGCAGGTCGCGTGTAAAGCGGCGTCTTTCATTGGCAGATCCCCAGACGTTTTGATGGAGTCCTGAATGCCCTTCGCAACACCGTCCCATAGTAGCTGCCTGACCAAATGAAGTCGCTTGGGTGTGCCGAATGGGAGATATCCATACCAGCTGCCTCGAAGCGAAGTCTTCTTCATCAGAGAGAGGTACTCGCCAAGTAAGCGGATGGTCTCATGAGGCTTTGAGTCAATCGCATCAAAGTGGCCCAGGTCCATGCCCAAGATCACTTTCCAGATGATTTCGCCAGCCATCTTGAACGTGTAATGATACACGTTGAAAGCCAACTCCTTGTCGTCCAACTCATCGAAGACCTTGAACGACCTATCGACGCAAGCCTGCACAACTGGCGTATAGTGACGGACTGCCTTTGGCGTCAAGCTTGGCGGGATGTACTTGTGCGCGAGCTTAAACGCTGGAGCATCGCTATCGCAGGTGAAGAGCGCCTCGTTGTTTCTCATGTAGTACAGCGGATGACTAGGATCCGACGTCGTTTTGGTGAAAAACTGGCCCTCGCGGAGAACTTCACGCGAGACGTTGGGATCATTGGTGAGGTAGATGGTCGTTCCCATGTTAACCGTCTTAATGACAGGCCCATAGCGCTCAAAGAGCCTGTCGTAGTTGCCGAGGGGGTCTGGGTACAACTCATAGCGATTCCCAACGTAGGGCAATGGTTCGGGCCCGGAAGGCTCCCGCACGATTTCGCCGTTGACTCGAATTTGAACCGGGGCTTCACATTTCTCAATGTCATCCAGAGAGGTGAGGATATCTCTCAGGTTGTAGAAGCAAATAGCTTGTAGAAGTATCAGTCATCGGTTCTCTACAGGAAGACTAAACCGTCAAACTCACAGTCAGAGTCAGACACCGCAAAGACTTTCGCGATGCCAGCTCTAAGCTCCTGCATACTCTTAATGCTAGGCAGGCTCAAGGTCTGACAGCGCTCGTATGAGCCATGGCCAATGGTGAACTGTTGTTGAAACATTGCTGGCAGATTCGATGGTTGGAAATCTCTGCTCGATGAACACTGACGAGAACAGTTTTCGGATTTCTGCAGGCAGGAATATCATACCAACCAGACATGAAAACAATGCTATTCGGTGACACAACTTACATGAGTTCGTTGTACGGGGCGTGTCTGCCACTGATGTCAACACAACTTCCCTGTCATTTTGAAGCTGGGATATCCTGGTTGACCGACAACGGGCTGGACCGAAATGGTACACCCGAGAAGCCGAAATGGAGATGCCGTCGGATGTGGCCCGTGAAAGTGCCATTCCCGGAAAGCCGATCCCCATTCTCCACAGTCCGATGTGGAGGTGTCCAGGGATGGGCCTGGCAGGCTCTCTTATCATCAGTGAGTGACCAATTGAGACTTGGTCATAGGCCAGATTCTACCACGAGACGATGCTGAAGTCCCTAACTCGACAATGACAAGCAGCATGATGAAGGTATTCACGCAGGCCGAGCTTTCGAAGCACTACGAAGTTCATGATCTTTGGGTTTCTATCCGAGGAAAAGGTACTACAAGCAAAAGATCTCCCCGATCACGGTTTGTCATTTCTGACGTGCTATAGTCTACGACGTTTCTAGTTACGTAGATGATCATCCGGGCGGAGTTGAAGTCTTGAAGGATGTCGCAGGCTCAGACGGCACCGAGAGCTTTGAGTACGTCGGCCATTCCGAAGACGCACAGAAAACCCTTGCGAAATATCAAATCGGTGTTCTCGAGGGAGAGGTATGGTTCCGCGTCCTAAGATGAATTCCGATGAATTTTCCAACTGATGTGAGGACAGCTGGATGAAAATAGAGTCGAAGGATCGGCTCAAGCCTGGGATGCGTACCGTGAGCAAGTCAAGAACAAGCTGCCCAAGCCTCAACAAGCACGCTGGCATGTGGCAGTGACTCTCATACTTACTGCTGGAATGGTCGGTCGGCGGGCTCTTAAGAAACAAGACACTTCTGCAGAAAACGGCTTCATTCTCGTCTCGCCAACGCCGCCTTGGCACGTGTTATCGTCGTTTTGGGCGGGTGCTATCGTTGCTATGATGATGAGCATGGGAGGGTATCTTTATCTGTACACGAAGTTCACCAAGACGCTGGAGTATTACGGCGAGGTTTGGGAGTATCCTTCGTACTTCAGCTGTAAGGCCAATAGGGCAGACATCTGATGTCGATGCGCCAGACGAACAGAGACAAGAAATGCGTCTCTCCAGCATGACTCGCTCAGGGACTGACTGAACTTAAATGTGATCATTCCCCTCATCTTGACCCCCAAACACCAACGCCATCAGTCGGTCATCACCGTGAACACCAAGATGCATACCTACTTTCTTGGCCTCAGTTTGGTTGGCTACGACTGCCTCTGGGGGCGTATGTTCCGCAGTGGTGTGGCAGGCGGAGTAGGGCAGATCAAAAGAACGAGTGTCTTCCCCAACGGCGATTTCCTCCGGACGAGCTTCACTGGCATATCAAAACTCGACCAGTTTCTCATTCCAGCGGTCATATTCTACAACAATATTTTGAGCAATGGGTCCTCGGCCGATCGCATGTTGTTGGTCAGTCTCTTCACCACCATGCAAACGGTCTCGCACTGCATGATGGTCTTGGGATGGAACAGAGGGAAACGCCCTTGGTTGGCGCCGTTGTGAGTACACGAGTTATGAGACCAGAGTGAACGCTAAACAGTGATAGGGAACATCTCTTTTGGGGAGTCTTCAACCAAGCTTGGGGAGCAGCCGCAGTGTACCCCCTTTACTGCTTTACCCATGTCGAGCGACTCCTCACTGATGAGTCTGCGAATGAAGACCACGGCATCGGTCCATCAGACTCGACGGAGGCGTTAGCACTGATCCCGACTGCTGTCCTCGGCGCCATTACACCTGCAATGCTCCTGTACCCAGCTTTCAATTCGAGTTGCACCACAAGCCAACGTCAAGGCTTGATCGCGTTTTACAGATTCACGCCGCTGGCTCTGACTGCCGCACACCCCTTCTTCACTTGGGCGGCCCAAAAGCTACCTAAGAAGTCATCAAAGAAACACGATCCAAACATCTCAAAAATGTTTGTCACAGCTTCACTGATGATATCCGGCGCCTCTGCCTTGGCCGGCCATGGATGGGCACTTCTTGGGTCAGCAGAGGTTGGATGGCGCCGTGTATTCTGGCCAGAGAATTCAATCGTTGCATCGTCACCCACGGCAATTGCGGATGGTGCCCGCGAGTTTCTACAATTGGACATATTCGTTATCACTGCGGCCTTGGTGCCATTTGCAGACTTGGCACTGCGATCCTCGGCTGTAGTGCGCCGGTTGCGAAAGCGCAACCAGTGGTTTTTGTCGCTGATGGACTCTTTCATTGTGAGAATTGGGACTCTGACTCTTGCGAGTGGCATTCTCTCTCCTGGCGCTGTCCTCGCGTTCTCTCTCGCTGCCAAGGCATATTGTTAAACTAGACAGAAAATCATTCAAAACGTGGTATCACACTTTCGATGATCAATTGATTCAGTAATGAAGGGTTGCGGTATTGGATAGCTATTTGACATCGACCAAATGTGCCACAAGCTTGCTTCTACCAGCAATCTCTGATGCAAGCTTTGAGAGTGGCGAAGGACTCAACAGCTCAAAGACAGACATGTCAGTCTGGAGGTCTCGGAAGATACGATTGCGAAGCTCGACGGCTTTCAGAGAGTCAACTAAAACAAGGTATGTCAGCTTCTACGAACCAAAATCAAAGAAAGTGGCAGAGAGGCACAAGAAACCTACCACCAAAGTCGTAAAACGCCTTTTCTGCGTCCACCTCATCTGCTGCAATGTCCATGACCTGCGCAGCATACATCTTGAGAACATCCTCAAACACATTGACGGCATCTGCCTGTGTTTCCGCTTTGGCCACTCTCTCCGAGATGGGTTGCTGGCTGGCAGATGATCCCGAAGAAGCTGACGAATCATGATCAACACGGTGACTGAACTTTGGATCTCTCGTCCAGGATGCTGCCAACGGCCCCTTGGGCATCGAGCTACCGAGACCCAGCACAATCTGGGGCTCAATTGGTTGACCGTCGGCGGTGCGACCTCGCATGGCAGCCTTCAACACAGCGTCCAGCTCCGCCTGAGTGGTTTGAAGGCCGTCCCAGCGGTGCTCGTACATCTGGAGATATGCGTCCATGTCGAAGTCCCCGGTGAAGTGGGCCGAATCAGTAACTAGTCCCACGTCGATTGCCGTGGTTGCGAGGCTTTGGCTCCGGCGGTAGTGTGCGAAAGCGTCTTCAAACGTGTTTCCGGCGGCATAGTTTGATTGAGCTGCGTTGCCAATGACGCAGGTGATGGATGAAAGAAGTATGAAGAATTCCATGTCCTTTGGCATATAGTTGTGAAGGTTCATGGTTCCGCGGATCTTCGGGCGGGTGGACTTCTGCCATTGATCATATGTCATGTTTTCAAATATGGCATCCTGGAAGACTTGTTAGTATACAATAGTTGAAGATCTTCTCACTGGTATCAGGTGTCTTGCCTCGAGAACCATGGCACACTGAATGACGCCCCTGATACGGCATCCCTTGTTGACTAATCTCTCAACCGCATCTTTCACGTGGGATGGATCAGAGACGTCGCACTTGAAAGCATGCACCCTCGACCCGCGATCGCGGAACATTGTGAGATCAGCCAGGTTCTTGTCGCCTCCTGATCGAGACAAGAAGACAACGTGGCCAGCGCCGTGTTGGAACATCATGTCGGCAATCTGCAGCCCCAAAGCGCCGAAACCACCAGCGAGGACGTAAGTTGCTTCGGAATCCAGGCGGAGATCGGGAAGTCGAGATGGGCGCACAAGAGTCTGAGCATTGCTATCAACATATAGCACAAACTCAGTGGTATCATCATCCTGTTCGATCGTGCTCAAGTCGGCAATAGATCGTGTACGAACTTTGCCAAGTGGCACGACTTGCTTATCCTCGATCAAGGCGAGGGACTTGTCGAATAGTCTTTTCATGATCGCAGGCTTTGCCTCGAGAAGCCGAGATGCGTCAATGGTGGCCATGGTAATGTTCTGTGGGACGATGTTCTTTGAAGACCGGGAGTCGTAGTCTCCGCTGAAATCAATGAAAGTGCCAAACTCAGCGAGACTCTCAAGACTTGCCGCAGTTGGACAGGTCTGGTCGCAATTCAAAACCACATCCGCACCTCTCCGACCCGTTCGTGACAAGACTGCATCACGGATCTCGTTTGAACCATGTCCAAAGATCTGGTCTTCTGAGACGCGTAGTTGCTCGGACAAGGAGGACTTCTCGCGGATGCTTTTGACTGCGAGGAAGATTTCTGCGCCCAGAGACTGAGCAAGCTGAACAGCGGCCAGGCCGATGGCGGTATCGGCTCCGCGAACAATGACTGTTTGTCCACGTTCAAGCCTGGTTGCCTCGAGCAAGGCATATTGAGCTGTTGTCAGAGAAGAAACGAGTGAAACTACTTCCTTTGCCGGGATGCTAGGAGTAAGGAGTCGAGCCAAAGACTCATGAAGGCGAAGCTTGGTTCGACAGGGACCTGATTGTAACGCAACTACACGCTCTCCAACTTCAAAAGATGTGACATCAGGCGAAGTTGCGGATACGATACCGACCACAGTCTGGGCTAAAAGGTTCCCATGATCGCCGTCTGGCATGCGAGTTGTGCTCTTCCGCACGAAAGCGGTTTCAACGGTGATCTCTATCTCTTGCGGGCCAAGAGTTCCCGAGGGCTCTGTCTCGAGCCACACAAGGCGCCCATCATCATCGGTAAGCTGACGAGGAACTTGATTGCCCAGTGTCGTGAGAACAGGTTGCAGACATGGACCATCAGGGTCGAGGTCCATATCGATGTTATCATCCTCAATGAATCTTGGAATGAAGACTGTTCCATTGAGCTCAGCGTACTCCATCTCAAGCGACTGAGAGTCTTTGCGGAGCGTCGAGTTCCATACGTCCAGGACGATTTCCGAGACTCTTTCAGACCCCAGATCGATTGCCCTGCTCAAATCGAGATGTGGCAAGGTAACCTGTGAATACTCGGTGCGCAACACACGCAAGAGACCCTGGGAGGGGGCGAATTCCAGCCCGTCGTGCCAGTTGTGCATCAGGCCACCTCGTGTAATCCATAGGATGTGGCTGGTACTGGAAACCAAGCGCCTAAACTGAGAGAACTCTTCGTCGGTCCAGTCGTACACGAAGGGGGTCTCCACTTCAAGTAAAGAGATCACATGCTTTCCTTGAAGATCATGAACGCTGTCCAGTGTTGCTGGATGAGTCTGACAGCCACTTTCTTTGAGACGGCGGACCAATGATTCCTCCAACGCCTGAGTCTGAGGTGAAAGTTGAAGTCTCCGGAGCAGAACGACTTCCTTGGGGGTAGTCTTTGCGGCCACAGGTGTGGGCTTCTGAGTCAGGATAAGTGCTTGGCGGGAGTCGTTGTCATTGAGGCTGAATCTGGTGATCAGACCATGTGATTCAAAAATTTCTGAGGCCTTCATGTCGATAGCAGAAAAGACGTTCGACTGCAGTATGCCGATGTGGCCGCTGGGATGCGTCACCCCGTACGCTTGCGTCAGAATGGTTGCAAAACCAGCATGGTAGTAGGAATCAATCGTTAAGACCAAGTCAAAGAGTTGTTCCTCAAACGGAAATGAGTCTCTGGAACCAACTTCCCACTTCTTGACGACACTCGATTCCTGCTGGTCTTCCAACTCTTTCTCAACCATGATTTGGGCGGGTTCAGCTGTTGTTACCACCGCAATCCTTTGAGAAACAGATTTATTGCCATTGGCAAGTCTCTTTGAGATCATCATGAGAGTTCTGAAGAGACGTTGGGTCGATTCTGTAGCCTCTGTGACAAAAAGAAGCACCTGGTAGTTTGGCGTCTTGTGATAAAGCTTGTCCAACAGTCCCGACAAAGTGTGCAAGACCTCTTCACTGTGCCCTGAAGTATCCTCATTGCTGTTGGGGAGACCGTGGCTGAGAATAGAGTCCGCGGAGCGTATCAAATCCAGATCTGCCTTCCAGCGAACCTTGGCACACACCTTCCGTGAAGCCGTCTCGGTGGCTGAGGACGAGTCCTTGGATGACGTGACCTGTCTCAAGGCAAAGTCACGGACAATGATTTTAGGACCGCTCCAGCTCTCATCAGAAACGATCAGATCGCCGGATGTCTCGCGACCGTTGGCTCGCAAGCGCTTTGCAAACCCGGTGTAGACGCTGCCATCCCCTTGCGGTAGATCGGTAGAAACGTACATGTGTTTCAACGTGTACGGAACAGCGGCTTCGTCTAAGGACTGGCCATCTGAGAAGGCGATGAACAGAAGATGGAAAATGGCATCCATGGTAGCTGGATGAATGAGATGCGGAAACTCGAAGTTGAATGGCATGGAAGACTTCGTGTCAGGTATGGCAATCGAACCGTATGAACAATGTTCATCTGGTACTGCAGCAGCCTGGAACACGTTCCGAAAGGTCGGTCCGTATTCGACGCCGACAGCTTCGAGATCATCGTAGAAAGACTCCATGTCAAGCTCTTTGGATGCTCTATTTTCGATATCCTCTTTGTTCAAAGATAATTCGGACCACTCTGCCTGGGAAAGGCGCGAATGGTTGCGCTTTTCATGAGCGTAATCAAGCTGAAGATTGCCGTAGCAGTGTCTGGTCCAAGACCCAGTTGCTGTTGTTGAGAATACTGTGAAGTTCCACGCATGAGATTGCGAATCATCGGGACGCAAGCTGATTTCGGTTTGAACAGCCTGATCTCTTGAAGCAACAACCAAACCGCGCTCGAATTTCAGATCATGAAACGATATGCCGGTGAGAGTCTTGCCGTGATCACTCAATTGTCGCGCTGCCTCCATTGCCATGACGATCATACCAGCTGCTGGATATAACGTCGTCCCAGTGATCTTGTGGTCTTCGATCCATGGATTCTCTGATATGCGCAGATAGTTGCGCCATCTGGGTTCCATGGGATTTTGTAAGTCGACCGGAACTCCAAGCAAGTCGGTCCGGGGGCTTGCAGGAAACCTGTTTGAACGAGCTATGGCTGATTCGTGCCAGTAGCCCTTCTTGTGATTCCACGGATAGGATGGTAAATCTGGCAAGGCCATTGGGAGCGACTCGGGAATAATCATGTTGACTCGTGCAAGGTTGATGCTGTGTCCTGAAGCCCACAGTTGTCCCGCAAGCTGTAATGCGGTTAACTCGGCGTCCTTTCCACGAGTGACAGCAGAAAGATAAGGCGCTTCCTTCGCTGCCTTGCTTTGACTGGACTTGACAACCTCTCCGACGGGACTCTGCAATGCCCCGTGAGGGCCAAGCTCGACGAAGGCGCTCCAGGGCGTACGGTTGCGACCCCGTCCTTGAGATGCATCCGGTGCATGATCCAGGAGATTGCCCATAGCTTGAGAGAAGCGGACTTGTTCGCACATATTTCGCATCCAGTACGACCCGTCGAGATCTCTGGAAGTCACTGGTTTCCCAGTGAGAGATGAGAACATCGTGGCGACTTGATCCTGGTCTGCAAGTGGGATGATTACCCCCATGCGATCCATATACTCCTTAGCGACGGTAGCCATGTGAGGAGAGTGGTACGCGGTTTTCACACGGAGCATTCTTGCGAACTTGCCATCGGCGGAGATGAGCTCAGACAACTTCGACACTGCGTTGCGACCACCTGACAAAGTGACGCTCGATGGACTGTTGACGCAAGCAACCACGACTGAGCCAGGTGGCACATGCTTAAGATATGCCGTCGCCTCCTCTTCAGAGAGACCTGCCGCAAGCATGGCACCAACTCGAGGGCTTACGATATCTGCAACCTTGGCAGAGCAAATGCCTCGGAGATACGCAACCTTGACTGCATTGCAGCGCGAAAGAAGACCGGCTGCATACGCCGCACCTGGAAGACCGTTAGCTTCACGCAATGCGAGGACCGGATTAGACTCAATGTACCTATTTCACCACTTGAGTGGCCAACAACGGCTTTCGGTGTAATGCCCCAGGCTCGTAAGAGGTCAACAAGTGCGATCTGTAGGACGGTGCACAGCACTTGGCTGTACTGTGGTAGATCGATGTTGGAATCTTCCGTCTTGGAAAGCTCATCCGTCAAATCCCATAGACAGCCGTAGTGCTCCAGTAACACCTGCGACTTGTTGATGCTCGTTCGGAAGATGCAGTTGTTCAAGAGCTCTCTTCCCATAGCAGGCCACTGAGCACCCTGCCCCGTGAAAACGAAGACGAGATTATCGTGCTTGGATGATCGCTTCAGCTCCGGCAAACCCTTTGAAATTTGGCGTTGGAGGTCCGAGATGGAATCCGCGACTGCGAAACTTCGAAATTCGAAGGGAGCTCGTCTCATCGACAGCGTATAAGCCAGGTCACCGAGAAACCTCGGACCAGATGTGAACTCCTTCTGGGACAGGTAGTCGGCGTAAACCGCACCGAGACGCTCAATTCCACTCTGGTCCTTAGAGCTGAAGGCAAATAACCTCTTGTTAGCATCTTGTCTTGGTGAGTCAGATCCTAGACTGATGCCTGATTCTGAAGAGTCGTCTTCGAAGGTGCTTGTGTTATGATTGCCGTGCAGCCCTCGATTTCGCAGGTAGTTATGAGCATCGTCCAGGATGACGTGTGCATTAGCACCGCCGAACCCGAATGAGTTGACACTGACACGTCGCTGACCAGTGGCTGGCCAGAGCATGTTCTCGGATGGTAAAGCCAGATTCCATTCGGAGAGCTTAAGCTTCGGGTTCAGCTTTTCGATGCCGGCAGTTGGTACGAGGATTCCCTTTTCCAGGCAAACAATGGACTTCAGTACACCAGCTAGACCGGAGCAGCCTTCGGTGTGGCCAACGTTGGCCTTGATGCTGCCGACATACAATGGGCCGCTCTCTGGTGTGCGCCCAGCTCCGAGGGTTGCACCAATTGCCGACAACTCAATGGGGTCCTGTAAATGATTAGCACTCACCTCACATCTTAAGCGCTGTGGTTAACTCTTACCCCAAGAGGTGTTCCAGTTCCATGGGCTTCAAAATATTGCGTGTCCGAGAGCGATAGGCCTGCAGCCTCATATGTGCTTCTGATGAGTTCGGCCTGGGCCTCGGAACTTGGCTGGGTAATGCCCGGTGTCTTGCCATCCGCGTTCGTGCCGGTACCCCTGACCACCGCTCGAATAGTGTCACCATCTCGCAGTGCATCTTTCAATCTCTTCAATATCAGGCAGCCGATGCCTTCTCCTCGACCATAGCCATTGGCCCTATGATCGAAAGAGTGAGATATGCCTTCCGGGCTGAGCATGTGCATCGACGATAACTGATGCATGAAGTTCGGATGAAGGATAAGGTTGACACCAGCCACCAATCCCTATTCAAAATCTCAGTCACTCATACCAAATCTGGTGATGCTCCCGACTCACCATGTTAGTCTCTCCCTGTTTCAAGGACTGGCAAGCCAGGTGAAGGGCGTATAAACTTGATGAACATGCCGTATCGAGAGTTAAGCTGGGTCCTCGCAAACCGAAAAACCAAGAAACTCGGTTTGCGGTCATCGCTTCGCTCAGTCCAGATGCAGCAACATCGCCTACATCATGAATGTCGTGCGTTGAAAGTTGCTCGTAATCATTTGTCATACATCCAACGTACACGCCGGTCTGGGAATTCATCAGAGTATCCACCGGGATTCCGGCTGCAACTCTTGTTAGCGACGGTGAGCCGGAGACGAGATGTCGGCCAGAATTCACCATTCTCAAATCCCTCATAGCTCACTTCAAGCAAAAGTCGTTTCATAGGATCCATCCCAGCGGCCTCTCTAGCTGTCATCGAAAAGAAAGGGGCGTCGAAAAGCGATACATCTTCTTGGAGAAAGTATCCATGTTTCACACTAATCTACGCATTCACAGTTGTCAACAGGTTGATCTGAGAGATCGAAAATGGCAACTTACAGATCCTTTACGATCTGGATCAGGATGATACCAAACATCGGCGTCCCATCGAGAGAAAGGAACCTTTCCATGAGCACTTTTGCCATGGCTGATCATGTCCCAGAGTCTGCTGAGTGATGTTGCTTCGCCAGGCAAGCGGCATGCTGCACCAACGATGGCAATTGGCTCCTGGTCTCTGCACGGACTCATGATGACTGTGATATCCGTCGTTGTTGATTGAATAATGGTGATGGCTACGTAGTGTAATCGGAACTGCAAGGAACTACTGTAGACTTGCGCAAATGGCTCAACGAACTATCGTGAGTCTTGGTAGCTAATTGACGTTCAACGTAACCAATCCAAGGTATCTCCATACTGATATCCGTACCTTGAAGCTTTTCCGAGGACGGCACTTCCTGGTCAGAAACCACATCCAGTAGCGAGTCACCATCCCAAAATGGCCGCCGGATCCGTCCCAAACGGTACAAAAGTACACAAATTACCCGATTGAGACAGCCGACTTACCGATACCGAGAACGAGGAGCTTAATCATTCAATTCAAACTTCACGATATCAGTCTTTCACGAGAGTTTTCTCTTCTTATCCTGCATACAGGAAATTGTAATTTCGAAATTACTTTCGGGTTGCCTTCGACGTTACCGCTGTCATTATCATCTAGCAAACATGAGAATTCTTGCATTGCATGGCGTTGGCAGTTCTGCCAAGATTCTGGAAAGCCAGCTGGTTGGCTTGATGAGATCGGTTGATGCGAGCTATGAGTTTGTCTTGGTCGATGGTCCTGTCCCATCACACCGAGGGCCTGGTAAGTTGATAGCCCGGAAGCAATTATGTCTTGCATCCTGCGAACTCCTCGTGCTAACGGCGTAATCTTAGGAATGAGCCCTGCGCTCCCAGGTCCGTTCTACTCTCATACTGCGGGGTACTCCCCACGAGAGATTGAGACGGCACATCAACACATCGCAGCAACCGTTGATGAGCTCGGCCCGTTTGATGGCATCTTAGGCTTTAGCCAGGGTGCTTCTGTCGCGCTATCCTACATTTACCACCAACAAGTCAACGGCGAAGAACCGGATTTCAAGTTTGCAGTTCTCTTCTCTTCAGTCGTTCCTTTCTCAGCCGATGAGACATACTGCGAGACTGAGATTGAGGATCTCTGCTCATACCGACGCAGCGGGACGAGCGCAAAGGATCTTGCCCCACGACAGCAGGTCTTCAACGACTGCCTCGTCCGGACTTTCCAGTCGGCATTGAAGATCGGAGCAGTTTTGCCAACCTTCAATCAAGACTTTTTCCGTGATGTGGGAGGCGTTGTACCCCGAGTTCTGCACCCGATGTTACTTTCCGAGCGCATACACATACCGACGGTTCATGTTTCCGGGAGACGAGACTTTCCTTTCATGCATGATATGCATGAGGTTGGCTATCAAATGTGTGACGCCCGTATCTCAAAGAAGCTTTATCACTCTGGTGGTCACCACCCGCCCAAGAAGGATTCGGAGATTAAGGCAGTTGTGAGAGCTATGGAGTGGGCCGTCGACCAATATTATAGGCAGCCACCATCGTTTTTATGATACCAGTTTTAGAAGAATAGACATTACAATCATTCTCGTTCGCACCCATATAAATCCAAAGAGCCTGCTTTACGTCAATAATGTGGACGCATTCCATCTTATCGTATCTTACAACTTGACACTGCGGGAGAACTCAAGTGATCAAATACGGGAAAGTCACGTTTGATTGATCCATTCTTACATGAAGACAAGAACTTCTCGGTATGAAAGTAGAACATCTACATCCCAGGTGAAAAACACATAATCCAATTGAATGAATTGAAATCGCCTCGAAATGAAGTATCCCATATTCTATCCGAACTAAACTCCACAATGCTCCATGTCCGACATCTATCTATCGCATTTGCCTCCCCCGTGCTTTCTTCTTTTCAGACCGTATCGTTCCGTTTGTTAAAGACATCATTTTTGGTGGAACCGGTAGGACTTAAGTCCTGCTGTTTCATTTCCATTGCATCCGCTGCTCCGCTCATGGTGTCCTTGCTCCCACTCTCGTCGCCAGCGGCTGGAGCGGCCTCTTGCTTAACCGTTCTCCACTGAACAAGTGCACTCCCAACGATACTTGCACAAGCAAGAGCCAAGGCCACATACCACGAGTTCGTCAAAGACTTACTGTAGAGACGCAAAACCGCATCCAGTGACTCCGGTGGTATGACACCTGGCATTCTGATGCTGTTCGCACCACCATCCACAATGGCGGTAGCGTTGATGTTCGGAAGTTCTGACGCCAATCCAGCTCGAAGCTCGTTGGTGAAGACGTTTTGAGCCACCGAGATGAAGATTGCCCCTCCAAAGGTCTGTAAGAACATGACCAATGCCGTTCCGAGAGGTATTTCTGCCATTGGAAGAACGGTCTGAACGACCATCAATGGGGTCTGCATGCTCTGACCGGATCCCATACCGTAGAGAACTTGATATCCTATCCATGCCTTACTTGGAACGTCCGGTTTCCATGTTGTCAGAAGGCCGGCACCAACAGACATGAATAGCGTCGCAGCAATCATGAAAGGGTTGTAATAACCGATCTTGGTGATTCCCACTCCGCTCAGAATGGATGCCAGAGCGGTTGCAAGGATCAACGCCAGATTCATCAGCCCGGAGTCAACAGCAGATACGCCTTTAACCGCCTGGAACCAGATTGGTATGTACTGCCGCAGTGTGAAATCCGCACCAGCCGTGCAAACCGAGAACCAGCACGCAGCCGCTACACTTCTCTGAGAGACGACTGTGAGGGGCAACGTGGCGTTCTTTCCGTTGCGCACCTGAATGATGACGAAGACGACGGATAATACTCCGAAGAGCACGAAAAGAACAATGACCCGGGCATCGTTCCAAGGGTAGATCGTGCCTCCCCACTGCAACGCCAGCAAGAGACAAATGACGGCTGGCATCAGGGCAGCGGTTCCTAGAGGGTCGATCTGAAGGAATTTCTCCAGTGGTGTGATGTTTGCGTCTGAATCTGGGCGAGGTGGGGACTTGAAGACGAAGATCATGATGACGAGTGCTACTGCGCCAACCGGAAGGTTGATATAGAACTGAGAACCGTTAGCTTTGGAAGATGTGTCGGTGTAGATCTCTTCCGTTAACTTACACACCATCGCCAAGTGACCTTGTCAGTAAACACGCCGCCAAGCAGAGGACCGACAACGGAGGCGATCGCGTAAACACCCCCGACCAAACCAGTGTAGGCAGGGCGCTTAGGCAATGGGATGATAACGGCAATAATTGTAAAGGTTCCGGCGAGAATGCCTGAACATCCAATACCCGCGATTGCACGCCCAACAATCAAGACGGCAGACTGAGGAGCTGCGCCGCATATGGCTGACCCTATCTCAAAGATGAGGATTGAGATCAGGTAAGTGAGCTTGATGGAAAATAGAGTATATAGTTTGCCGAAGGTGAGCTGGAAGGTGCATGTTGTCAGCAGGTAGGCACTGCCGTACCAGCCAATATCGTTGATCGACGAAAACTCGTCCGTGATCCGGGGAATTGCGGTCGATATGATGATGTTGTCCTATGTTGTGGCTATGTCAGTGACAAATGGTCACGAGCTGCTGGCTCTAGGAACCCATACCAATCCAACTAGGAATAGCGTCAAGCATAATCCAAATGTGATTGCGAGTAGCTTCAAGCCAGTCGGTCCATCGGCACTTGGATCTAGGGGAGGGCTCTCAGGAACCGGGCGCTCTTCGACGGAAGGCTCATCGGATTTCAGGCTTGACTTGCGGTCGCCAAATTTGGCCCACTTAGACAAATTTCCCGTGGAAGGCATTTTTACTGAAGGGTGGTGATCTTGACTGCTGTTTGATAACGTTGCCTCCAATGCGACAGTACAATCGGTGAGAGTTGGATTGCTAAGATGTGACTGGAGATACTTGAGGAAACAATGTTTTCTAAGGCGCGCCGTCACCAAGCGGCAGGACTTACACCACACTCAATTCCAGCACCCCAACCGGATTACAAAATTGTCCGCTTAGGTGACTAGGTAAGGTTTCTTCTGTTATTGGCATCCTATAGACTTTGACGGTTAGAGTCGCGTATCACCCTTAGCCCATCGTCCAAAGTTACGCTCCCGTTGACACCATGAGTCGTGAGGAACCTAGCCCCTATAGTTACCTTTCAAAATCCATGATCCCGGTTCGACATTCAACGTCCCGAGCAGATAAGGTTGCCGGCCATGGGACGTGACTTTCCGTGTGAAGCTTTCCCGCATTAAGCGCCGAAGCGAACGGCGCTTCCCAAAAGGGAAACGTCTTTGGAAGCCGGAAAGATCAAAGACAGTTCCACCATGATCAGCCGGAAGAACCCATGGAAACGTATTCGGCGCAGTCGACTCGGTGTACGCCTTTTCGGTGATGCCGGTTGCTCAGGGAGCTGACCTTCGTGAAGACATTGACCATGCAAATTTGGCACAAGATCTTCCAACATAATTCTATCAACACGGCGCTGAGAAGAGTCTAGTCGATACGTAGTGCATGTAGAACCCCTTAGTAAGACCGTGCTTGCTCATTGACATATTCTCCGGTCTCGGATATTCCATCTATCGAGATTCGAGAACCCACACAAATCCGACATCACAGATCGATATTCTGTGGCCCGTGTTCTGTAGTAACAAAACCAACTGAAGACTACAATCAACAATTCACTATGGCACCCTACATGAGTCATGTATCCTCAGAGTTGAGCTCTCCTGTGGACAGCATTCAATCGCCTCGAGGAGCACCAGTAGAGCCAATTGCCGTCATTGGCATGAGCTGCAAGTTCTCAGGAGATGCTACAACTCCTCAGAAATTATGGCAACTAGTTCTCGAGGGAAGAGATGGATGGTCAACCATTCCAAAGTCGAGGTTCAACTCAGATGCATTCTACAACAAGGACCATGCAAAAACTGGAATGGTATGGACAAATCAGAAACATGATAGCAAAGCAATCGTGGCCAGCTAACGATGATTCATCTAGTCCAATGTAGTTGGCGGTCACTTCATACAAGATGACATCTCCAAATTTGACGCTTCCTTTTTCAACTTTACCGCAGAAATTGCCAACGTGAGTTGAGAGACAAACTACCTGTAGGTGACAAGATATTGACCTGTTTTGGCGTAGGCAATGGACCCTCAGATTCGGTTGCTTCTCGAGTCTGTATTTGAAACATCTGAAAATGGTAAGAATGGTCGGCTCTAACACTAATACGCGAGCTAAAATGGAATAATAGCCGGTGTATCTCTTCAAAGACTCGCAGGGAGCGATACGTCTGTGTTCATGGGCTCTTTCTCGAGAGACTATCATGATAGCCTCATGAGAGATCCGGACACACTGCCACGAACCGCTCTCACTGGCAACGGTGTCGCGATGATGTCAAACAGAATCTCTCATTTCTTCGACCTTCGTGGTCCTAGTTTAACGACAGATACGGGTTGCTCCGCGAGCTTGGCTGCCCTTCATCTAGCGGTTCAGAGCATTCGGAACGGAGAGTCTAGAATGTCTATCGTCGGGGCGTCGAATCTGCTGCTAAATCCCGACCCCTTTATCGTTATGTCAAGTCTTGGGTGAGTAAATCATTAGTCCATACAGGCTGTTGAGATATGTGCTAACAAGTTCTAGCGTTCTAGGAGCCGATGGACGGTGTTTTGCTTGGGACAGCAGAGCCAATGGATACGGCCGAGGAGAAGGCATTGCCACGCTCCTTCTCAAGCCGCTTCGTGAGGCTGTTGCGGATGGTGATCCAGTTCACGCAGTCATCCGAGAGACTGCTATCAATCAGGATGGTAAAACACCAACTATTACTTCGCCGTCCGCAGAAGCGCAGGAGGAATTGATTCGGGCTTGTTATCGACGAGCCGGTTTGGACCCTTCCAAGACAGCCTATGTCGAGGCCCATATGACGGGCACACCCACAGGAGATCCCATCGAAGCCACTGCTATCAGCCGGGTTTTCAGCAAGAGTCGCAGCAGTCATGATCCTGTTCTAGTCGGATCGATCAAAACCAATCTAGGCCATTTGGAGGCCTCCAGTGGAATTGCAGGCGTGATCAAGGCGATCATGATGGTCAAGCATGGAGTTATTCCCCCGAGCTTGAACTACGAGAAGGCCAATCCCAAGATCGACATGGAAGCTCTCAGAGTTAGAGTACCCCTAGTCACCCAAGAGTGGCCTCAGGGCATGCCTCGCCGGATTTCAGTCAATAATTACGGCTATGGTGGCACCAATGGTCATGTCATCATCGACGGCCCGCAGGAGCATCTTCAAAATCTTCCTGAGCCGCCAGCTGGTTCAGATGAGCCGCGTCTCTTTCCTCTCAGCAGCAAAGACTCAAGTGTCACTTCCCAGATGGTGTCAGATTTAAGATCCTATCTTGAGGGCAAGAAGTCCTCAGGCGACAAGGTTAATTTTGACGATCTTGCCCATACGTTAAACATGAGAAGGTCGCAGTTTCCCTGGAGAGTGGCAGTCTCGAGTCTCACTAGCCTGGACAACCTGATGGACTCTCTCGAGGATCCTGTCAAGAAGACGGTTTCACTCGCCAAGGAACCACCTCGCATTGGTTTTGTTTTCAATGGCCAAGGCGCTCAGTGGCATGCCATGGGACGTGAGCTCATCTCAGCCTATTCGACTTTCAGAAAGGCAGTCCTTCACGCCGACGTTGTCTTGGCGGACTACGGCGCTGACTGGTCCTTGATCGACGAACTTCAGCGTGACGAGAAGACAACTCGAGTGAACGAGCCCAGGCTTAGCCAACCAGTCTGTGTCGCCCTTCAGATCTGCCTAGTCGACTTGCTCAAGTCTTGGGGCATCTACGCAAGTGCCGTAACAAGTCACTCCAGTGGAGAAATATCTGCCGCCTACGCCTCAGGAGCACTCACTTTTGAGGAGGCGCTCGGTGTGGCCTACTTCCGCGGCGTCCTCACTGAGAAGTACCACACATCTTCCGCTGTCCCAGGGGGCATGATGGCTGTTGGACTTGGCTCGGAAGCAGCCTGGTCGTATCTGGCCGAGCATGGGGTTGACAAGGGCACCGTGACAGTTGCCTGTGTCAACAGCCCGTCTAGCGTGACGCTGTCTGGAGATCTGGACGCGATAGAGCGACTCGAGAAGCAATTTGCCGAAGAACAGATCTTCGCTCGCAAGCTGAAAGTCAAGTCTGCCTATCACTCTCACCACATGCTTCCCATGGCCGAGGAGTATCTCAAGACGTTGAAGGACATCATCCAGCCGAAGCTCAAGTGGAACAAGATCGTCTACTCCTCTCCGGTAACGGGCGATCTGATTACCACCCCCGACAAGCTTGGGCCGCAACACTGGGTGAACAATCTTTTGTGGCCAGTGCTTTTCTCTCAGTCATTTGAGAAGATGTGTGCTCCTGGATCCGACGGTACCAGTCCGAAGGTGGATTTCATACTTGAGGTTGGTCCTCATTCAGCACTGGCTGGACCGATCAGACAAATATGCAAATCCGCTGCGCTGAAAGATCTCAACTTGCCGTATGCGTCCTGCTTAGTTCGCGGTCAAAATGCAGCCATCTCGATGCAAACAGCGGCTGGTTCTCTCTGGTGTAAAGGATACCCAGTCGACGTGGCTGCTGTCAACGACCAGCATAACCAAAGCAACAGGCGTGTCATTGCAGACCTTCCCTCTTATCCTTGGAATCACGCCACAAGCTTCTGGCAAGAATCTCGACTCAACCTTGCACATCGTCAGAGACCTCACGTACGCCATGAATTACTTGGTTCTTTGCTTCCGGGCCCTGCGCCAACGAGTCCGACTTGGAGACACTTCCTCAGGCCCTCTGAGCTTCCGTGGCTCCGGCATCACTTGGTTCAATCGGACATCGTCTACCCTGGCGCTGGAGGCATCACGATGGCAATTGAGGCTATACGTCAGATTTCAGGCTCTGCTGCAGACTCAATCGATGGGTATCGCCTGAGAGACATCCAAATCAGCAATGCCTTGGTCATTCCAGACACTGAGAGTGGAATCGAAGTCCAGTTGTCTCTGCACCCATGTGATAGCAAGAACCTGGAGCCTGGATGGTATGAGTTCTCGCTCAAGTCAGCCCGTGCTGATGGTGATTCATGGACCGAACATGTTCACGGATACATCTCAGAAAGAACAAAAACAACCACAGTTCTTCCTCTGAGTCAGCCTACCAACTCCTCCGAGTCTATCCAGGACAAACACTTGCAGCCTATGGATGTCGAAGAACTATTCAGCCGTCTTAGGAAGATGGGACTTCACCATGGGCCTACCTTCCAGAATATGCTCAGCATCCAGTCGCAGGAGCAGGTGTCTGGTTCTAGATTTCAATTTCAAGTTGCGGACTCCAATGCTGCAAGCGGTCATGTTCTTCATCCGACGACCTTGGACTCGGTCTTCCAGGGAGCCTATTCGGCACTCCCCACAAACGCCTATCAGAATTCCATGGTCATGCCACGATCTATTCAAGAGATATTTGTCTCCAAGCTCATCGACTCGGCTCCTGGAACCCAGTTTGACGCTCTTGCGACTGTGACTAAGGAAGACAGATCAGGCTTCCAGTCAACAATCACCACTCGCGCCACGCAAAGCTCAAATGAGGTGCTTCTAGAAGTCAAAGGTCTCTTCTGCCAGGCTGTCGATGGTTTGAACCCAGTGCAGGGCCCAGACGGAGCACCTAAACTCTTGTTCAAGATGCTCTGGCACCCGGACATGACCATGATGCCAGTGGAGATGATCAAAGAGCCGCTCAGATTTCACGTCGACGCTCATGAACTCTCTATCAACAAGAAGCTAGTTCGTTCTGCATGGCACTTCATCCAAGACGCTATTCAAGACATCGGCTCAGACGATCAGGCTCTGCTTGACATGGAATGGTATCATAAATCGCTTTACGATTGGATGAAGTCCAACTACGACGCTGGGCTTGTCGGCACTCTTGCTCGTGGTAGTGCATCTTGGGCTAAGGCCAGCAAGGGCATGAAGCATATGCTATTCGACGAAGTCTCGTCTCAGAGCGTCAATGGCCGCCTCTTATGTCGCATCGGCCGGAACCTGTCAAAGATCCTTCGGAAGCAGGTGGCACCTCTGGAAGTCATGATGGAAGGTAATCTTCTCTATGAATTCTACGAGAAAGCCCTTCGCTGCAACCGATCTTACGACCAAGTCCAGCAGCTTGTGCATCTCTATTCCATGAAGACTCCGCGAGCAAAGGTTCTCGAGATTGGGGGAGGCACCGGTGGGTGCACCGGTTCTGTTTTGAAGGGACTGTCTGACGACACTCCTGATGGCAGCTATCGCTTCTCATCCTACACTTTCACTGACGTTTCTACCGGTTTCTTCGAGGCGGCTGCCAGGAAGTTCGCCGACTATGGAAACATGATGAGCTTCAAGAAACTTGACATTGAGGTGGATCCCTCTGAGCAGTCATTCATACCTGGCTCCTACGACCTCATCATTGCTTGCCAGGTTCTCCACGCTACGAAGAACATGGAAAAGACGATGAAAAACGTTCGGAAGCTTCTCAAGCCCGATGGGAAGCTCATACTGGTCGAGACCACCAAAGACACATTGGACGTCCAACTCATCTTTGGAGCGTTGCCTGGTTGGTGGCTCGCAGAGGAGGCTGAACGTAAGGGTGGACCAAATCTTACCGTTGACCACTGGAGCCGGGTGTTGAAGAACAGCGGATTTTCGGGAATCGACATGGAGGTCCGCGACATGGAAGATGATGCCAATTACTCTTTCAGTGTCATGACCTCCACTGCAACTTCACCACACTCTTTCCCGTCTGAAGTTTCTATCCTCTGCCCTACAGAGAAGGTCCCAGTTCCATGGATGGATGGTCTACAGGCTGCGATTCAAGCGAAGACCGGCGCTTCAACGCTTCTCGAAGACTGGAAGAAGATCGATGCCACCGACAAAGTGTGCATTATGCTCGTCGAAATGGTCGTCCCTCTGCTGAGCCGTCTCGCGAAAGCAGAGTTTGAGACTATCCAACGTCTCTTGACCACCGCTCGGGGTATTCTGTGGGTCACAAGAGCGAGCCTCACCAAGGGTCTTGAGCCAGATATGGCCTTGCACTCTGGGCTTCTTCGAACCCTTCGGATGGAAGACGCCGGACGGCGATACGTTTCTCTCGACCTCGAAACGACAGAATCAGTCTGGGCTGAAAAGAATACCGACTTCATTGCAGATGTCTTCAGTGCTTCGTTCGACTTCGCACGGAGTTCTCAAGACATTGACACGGAGTATGCTGTCCAGCATTCGCTGCTTCATGTGTCACGCATCTACAATGACGATACCGAGAACAAAGCTCTCAGTCCGGAAGACGCCATACCACACCTGGAGATCCGAGAGTTCGCGACCAAAGATTCAGGCACTGCCCTTCAAATGGAGGTTGGAACTCCTGGTCTCCTCGACACCCTGCGTTTCCATGAGGTCGACCGGGATGGATCTTCTCTTGCACCAGACCAAATTGAGATCGAACCACGCGCCTTTGGTCTCAACTTTAGAGACGTCTTGGTTGCTCTTGGCCAACTCGATGAAACCATCATGGGATATGAGTGCAGTGGCGTTGTCACTAGACTCGGCTCAGACGCCCTAAAAGAGAGTGGTTTGAAGGTTGGCGACCGTGTTTGTGCCATTCTTCGCGGGCACTGGGCGACCAGAGTTTCCATCAACTGGCCATGTGCCGTTCGCATCCCAGACGACATGTCATTTGAGGATGCTGCGTCAATTCCTATGGTCTTTGCTACTGCATACCACGGACTGTACGATATCGGCAGATTTGCTAAGGGTGAAACTGTGCTCATCCATGCCGCCACCGGCGGAGTTGGTCAAGCTGCCGTCATGTTGGCTCAACATCGAGGTGCCGAGGTCTTCGTCACGGTCGGCACTGAGGCCAAACGCGATTTCGTCATAAAGGAGTTTGGCATCCCGCAAGATCACATCTTTTCTAGTCGAGACGCTTCCTTCGGGCCTGCGATTATGAAAGCTACCAACGGCAACGGGGTTGATGTGGTTCTCAACTCACTTTCGGGTCCCCTACTGCAGGAGACTTGGGACTGCATGGCCCGATTCGGGAGATTTGTTGAGATTGGCAAGCGAGACATGGAGGCTGCTAAGCACCTGGACATGAGCCCGCTACGCCGCGCTGTCTCTTTTGCTGCGGTTGATCTTTTCCAGCTGGGCAAGTACAAGGGACTCGTTCTTCAAGACGTTCTTTTGGGTGTCATGGCAATGTTCGAGCGAGGAGAACTCCGAACTGTCGCGCCCGTGACTACTTACTCCATCTCGGATGTCGACAAGGCCTTCAGGTTCATGCAGAGTGGCAAGCATCTGGGCAAGATCGTGGTGAAGCCTCAGCCAACCGACTTCGTGAAGGTAAGAATGATTGCAAGACCACTACGACTTCACAGTTTACTAATTACCCTAAAGGTTATTCCTAATCCCAAGCCTGCTCGCCTGTCTCCAACTGCAACTTACGTTATTGTTGGCGGCATGGGAGGCATCGGCCAATCCATCGCTCTGTGGATGGCGCGTAGTCTTGGATGCAAGAATCTCATCATTCTTTCTCGAAGCGCTCGGTCACATCCATCTTGCCAAACTCTCATGGCGAACCTTCAAGCCGCTGGATGCAAGACTCTCGTTGAGAACTGCGATGTGTCCAATGAGGCAAATTTTAGGCGCGTTCTGGAACACGCGAGACATAACCTCCCACCCGTTCGTGGCGTGATTCAAGCTGCTATGACCTTGAACGTAAGTTTATTCCCATGTTTGTCTTGGTTGGGCGGGAAAAGCTCACACGCTGCCAGGACTCCATTTTCCCCAACATGACTTACGACCAATGGCTCGCGGCCACAGGGCCTAAGATCGCGGCCACGTGGAACATTCACAACAACCTTCCAGACCTTGACTTCTTCATCATGCTCTCATCCTTGACAGGTCTCGGCGGTAACACCAGTCAAGCCAACTACTCGGCCGGCGGAACATTCCAGGACGCCTTCGCGAAGTATCGTACATCCAAATCCTTGCCAGCTGTGTCCATTGACCTGGCGAGTATTCAAGAGGTTGGCTTCGTCGCCAATACTGAGGGTGTTGCGGAGCGTTTGACCAAGACTGGACTCGCCGACATCGATGAAGCGCAGATGCTGAAGATCATTGAGACAGCCATTCAGCGTCCTCACCGCCCTGTTGATCTCAGTCAACTTATTACAGGCATCTTGGAGTTTGACGAGTCGTCGACCGTTGCTTGGGTCCAAGACAAGAGGTTCACCTCTGTGCAGGTCAACCACAACACCACGAGCGGCCCACGTGGCCGAGGTGACAACCAGGGTGCCACTTCTGCTCGGCTGTCTGATTCCTTGCAGTCTGCACAAAACAGCACTAGTGCGGTGGTTCTCATTTTGGATGCCATCATCTCCAAGTTGGCGGAGATGTTTGGCTTGGACGCTGCAGAGATCGACAAAAAGCATCCCGTGTCCAAGTACGGGGTTGACTCGCTGATCGCCGTTGAACTCAGAAATTGGCTGGTATCCAGCGCAGGAGCTGAAACGACAAGCATTTTTGACGTGCTGCACAGCCCAAGCTTGACTGTTCTAGCCGAGAAGATCGGAGAGAAGAGCAGATATGTGTCAACGATGGTTAAAGCTACATAGACTTGAATATTTGTGTGACTCCGTACACCCATGTTCATAACTGAAGTGTGCCGAAATATTTGCTTTAGTTGTTAATGATCAACCACATACATTAAAAGTTCACTTTTCTCTTCTTATATTCTGAAGCCTTGGTAGTTCGCTTTGTAGATGCCCGCGTGTGAAGCAATTGCATTACGAAAATCTCATACATGCTTTTGATCTCGGCTTGCGGCATATCATCAGGTCATTTTTCATAGTGATTGGTTCTCACTTTGTTGCCTAATGAAGTAATCATCTACTGCCTCCTGGCCTGCAAAGTGATGGAACTGCCCCGGTCATGGGAGGTCGAAGGCTGGTGGTGTGGTGGACTTCAGAGTTCCTGGGTTCCTGCTGAAGGTTCGATCTGATCGATACTACAGGAGATGAAGTGGCATGACCCTGCCGGCTCCCATTGCTTGAGCAAAGTTAAGACAGGCTCAAGCTTTTGACGGGAATACTACGCAGTACAGCTCACGACGCATTCGTCTCAAACCTGGAACTCAAATCCCGGACCATCAGCAACATGCAGCTGCATGCACCGACAAAACCAATTCTGCAGGGATCACCACGTCGATTCCGGTGGGTGAATTACGACAGCTCAAGTGCGAAGTCCTCGGAATTGTTGATAACGTGAGTCCAGATATTTGGTCTATGCTAATTGCTACGAGTCGCTGCTGCCACTTCTTGAACCTCTATGACTTTCGCACTGCATCAACATCGTCCGCATGCATTGAATCTTCCGCTCCGCTCCCAATAGCGGTGCCAAATGTGCTTTCCTTGTCCCAACTCGTGCCTTGATTTTGCTGATTAGTTGACAAAACTCTGTCAACTGGCTTGTGACAAGGCACCTGAGAACTTGGTTTCGCTCAGACGCACTCTCGATCTTGTACGATCTGAACCACATGGACGCGCCACCAGCTGTAGGGTTTGTGGGCTGCGTCTGTTGTACAACATCCACGTAGCATCTGACCGTCTTTTCGCAAATGTTGCTGAGATACTGCCCCGCCATGGCGAGGAGCATCATGCTTTCGGACCGCGACTTGCACAACTTGCAGCTCAGTATCGAGTCACAGCCCTTGATCGCCTCTCTGCAGCAATTAAGAAGTCCGTCCATCGTGGGCTGTTCCGTGTTGGCTCCCTCGTTTCCGAGTTGCTCTAGAAGGTGTGCGGCGAGCCGTAAGCAACGGCACTCGCTCTTCTTCTTGAACGTGTTCTCGGCGGTTTCCAGTAGGGCGGTCATCGGACTCGTAGCCGGTGCAGACATCCTGTATGACACCGGGGTCGGTTTACGGCTTGGCTGTGACTTGCTGGAAGTGGGTGGGTCTGGCAATGCGTTGCTTGTGTTTGCTGGAAAGTTCTCATCTAATAGCATATCCAAACTCGAGGCCGACAGGCAAGGCGTAGAAGAAGAATCGTCAATAATTTCGTTGGTATCTGGTTATTTAGTTAGTTATTGTTACAGAAAGTCGTCATGTTACGAACCATTCATATCAAAGTCTTCGAGCTGAGTCCCTTGAGAGCTCGCACCGTCATCACCACTATCTTCCGTGTTATCGAAGTATGACGTCTCTTTTCCAGTATCTTGCCAATTCGTACAGAAGTCTCCTGCCTCGAAGTTCGACATCTCAATTGTCCCGTTTGGAGACAACAAGCTGCACGATGCAAGCCACTGGTCGATCTGATCTTGTTCGTGTTTTTCGTCCTGGCCGTTCGACAAATCACCAAGCATGTCGGTCGGACATTGCAGGAGATCCATCGCAGGGCTAGGGAGGGGGTTATGCTGTTGTAACTGGCCCAAGGCCACAGTATTGTCGACACCTTGACTTCGCACCTGCACCATCAAAGTTGGATCTATCTTGAAGTGGTCCGAGATTGCTGGAGAGCGCGGTGTTGTGGCGTTTTCGAGAGCTGAAGGACGCTGTTGAGGCATGTCCTTCACCGAGGCACTTGATTCCTTTCGTTTTCGGATAACACTTCTGTTGGTCGGATACTTGCAGACGTTGGAGGCTGTTTTGCATCTATCACAACCGTTCGGATTCCCGTTACACCGAAGCTGCGAGATTCACAGGTTAGCACCGGGCGTGCAGTCTAGATGACTTCATACCTACCTTACGCGCTCGGCAGAATTCGCATGCAATGTGCGGCTTGCCTCGTCGGTTTCGGTTTATGACGGCTTCGGGATTGTTCTCGATGAACGTAGGCTCGTTGTGCTGTAAATCATACATCAAAGTGCCGAACATTTTGCTTTCGGTCCAGTAGAACGAGGGATAGTTGCCGATCAGTCTTCAGGAGGAGCAAATCATAAGGCTGATGTGGTGGCTTTCGAAAGTTCGGTGTTAAGATTACCAAAAGTTCTTGTGAATTCTCGTCGTCTGGACTAGAAAGGTTTAAGTGACTTGAGGCCTCATTGGGAAAGGCACCTTCATAGTTATTGGGTGTCATCAAACACTACCCTGAACGGTTCGCAGAAATCTTGCCGTAACCTTTGAGGGGGCAGATTGTGATGTGTGAAAAAACCTTAGCAAACAAGATTTATCCGAGGTTGACCGGTGAAGGGAGTGGCATGCTACCAGCATCGCCGGAAATCTGGTGGAACATTCTTCTGCATGTAATACACCATGGCCCTGGCCGGTGAAGAAGAAGCTCTCGTCTTGCAGAGCGTAGCGGTAGGCTCCGTCAAGAAGGTTTTTCAGTCCCCCCAAATGGGCGACTGTATCCACGGAATCCGACGGTTGGCACTCTTCTAGATGGCGATAATAGAGTTCGTCTGCATAGAGTCAGGGTCCGTATTTCGAGGGGAAAGGTCCAGCGAAGTCCAGCCTTACCGCGAGCTTCAGCTGAAACCAGACCCCTGAGGATACTGCCGATAACATCACAGTCTGGCGGACGGAAAATGGCGCCATGAACACAGGATACGTCGTCGGAGGGTATTGTCATTGGCTGTATTGTGCCGGTATCCCGCGTGGGGACAAGTGGTGACAGGACCTTGGTGCCGGGAGATGCACGTTCACTCGGGTCGTGGGGGAGAGACTGGTTGTACGGGAATTATTCACTCTCATGGATCATGGCGCGAGCTTTGGGAGCTCAGCGTCAAAACACGCGAGCTATCATCTAAAGTTTAGCTGCAGGCGCCGAAGGATGCAAGATAAACCAGCTCTCCGGACCTCTTCGGGGACGTTAGCCGACATATGCAACGGCCGGGTCGAGTCATGTGTTATCGGGGTATGATTCAATGTTCAGCTAGGCATCTCAGAATGTGACGACACTCGGCATGTAATACAAGAAGCCCTGAAAGAATCCTTACAGCACAAGAGCTAACCTCAGTAACCGAAATCTATCACGGAAAATTAACCCGTACTCAAAGACGTGATGATTTAGAGGGATGCTTCGTGGCTTAGGCAGCTGAAGTCCGTTTAAGCTTGAACGTACCTACACGTGCACGTGAACCAAACAACCGTTACCGAGTAAGCAATCCTGAACCCGTGGGTGACTGCTGTTGATCCTAGTATGCAGCAACTGTCGGTAGTTGATCGCCGGTGGGAGACTCTTGCTGATAGTAAAGCCATTGTAAATTCTCCGGTCCGGCAAACGTCAATAGGTGATGGCTTGTAGAATCAGAACTTTATCGAGTCCCCATCGAACAAGTCCCAGTTAACTCTCAAGTCCGACCATGACTTGTTGGAAACCAACGCCGATAGCGCGCGGCAACCGCTCACGTCTCAATAGAATGTACGGATATTACGGCAGCATTCGGCGGCAAATTTTGGGTAGGAACAGACATTTCTGTCAGTCGGACTTCGTTGATCTCCTCTTGTTGTTTCATGGAGACCACGTTCCAGCAGCTGAGGCAGGGAATTGACCCTGTGGTAAAAACCGAAACCGAAATCTCCGCCCGAAACGTTCGCGCGAAGGTTACATGCGACAACTTCGGGCTTGGAATATGAGATGATAAACTTTCGGAGTAGCCCAGAAAGGGCTTATGGGAGTTGGGAAGTTCGAATTGGGGAGCACCGAAGCTCCTTCGTGTTCCCGCCAGGAATCCCCGTTAGCGGGAAACGTCCCTTTTTGTCAGGTTCTCAGAGAGCACCATCTACGGAAGAGACAGCTGTCGTTGCCTGCTACCGGGAGTAGCCGATGGCGGAAAAGACAATGAATAGACTATGGCTTTTGCGATTCCTCGAATGTTGTCTTCGAAGCTAGCATAGAAGATTAAATGAATATTTCTGACAGAGACTAGTTGAGGAAGAAACTAATTACACACTGAGAATAGTTCATTGATGTAAATCAAGAAAAATGGAAGCAGCAACAAGCCCCTTTCAACATGACAAGATCGACGTGATCTCGCTGCCTTGGATCCTGTATCCGTCATTCGATCGTCTCTCATGGGGAATGATTTCCGTATATGCTATATCAGTGGTAGGGAAGAGTCGATATTACATCAACCAACATGGTTTCTCGCTAACTAGCATTGTTATCTTCAACTAGGTTATTGGAGTACCGTTTCTTCTAGCAGTCTACAACTACTTCTTCCATCCCATCGCTCATGTGAAGGGCCCCTTCATTGCTGCTATATCGCCTGTAGGTCGCGCACACGCGTTGGTTTTGTCTGCCACTAACTTTCGTCGTAGATTTGGCTCATCCAGTCTGTTTCTGGTCACAGACTCAACAATGACATTGAACAGGTGCATGCAAAATATGGTAAGTTCGGCGTTCCTGAGACTCGTCAGTTGAAGATGGGCTGATTGTCGAGATGAAGGGCCTGTTGTGCGTATCGGTCCCAACGAACTCTCCTTCGCGACAGAAGATGCCCTCAAGACGATCCACAACCCAGGACCCAATGGCGGACACTTCACGAAGCAGGGCACAATCGAGTCACTACTGGCAAAGCTCATTTGGGCTGCGCCAAACCTATTGACGACAACCGACAAGACGGCACACAAGCGGCTACGAACCGCCTTGCAACCAGCATTCACCGCCAAAGCGCTGATGGAACAAGAAGACATTGTACAACATCACGTCAGCAGGGCCGTCGAAACCTTGGGCAAGGCCCTTAACAACGAGAAAAGCATCAATATCAGCGATCATTTCTCCAGAATGATCTGGAGCATCGTGGGCGATTTGTCTTTCGGCGAGCCGTTGCTTCACGACCAGATGAGTAAAACTCTCGGAGCCGTAATTCCGCACGCATGGAGCTAATCACGACAATAGGTGCCTACGAAAAGCTAAAGTACACCTACGGCAAGGGTGCGCCGCTCCTCGAACTCTTCCAATTCCTCACGGAAATCCCAATCTTTGGCGGTCTGGCCAAGCTTCCCGTCATGATCGTACCACACATCTTCAGAGTTCCGAAGAACTTTTTGTTGATGAACCAGCTCCGAGGGTAAGTAACCTCCGGAAATCATTCACCGACTCTGATTCTCTGACGTAAAATTGTAGGTGCATCGAACGGCAAGGAGGGCGTAAAGATTTCCTTACCGCCATCCTGGCGGCCAAGGAATCTGCGGGTTTGACTCAGGCTGAAATCCTGAGTAACTCAGCTTTATTCGCGTTAGTGCCCAATCATCTGCCGCGTCCGAGGCTCTTTAAGACTGACTTTCTGGCTGCTCCAAAGTATGGTCGGGTATGACACTTCTGCAACAACTCTGTCTGCGCTCTTCTACCACGTGCTCCGTGAGCCGGATCACTACCGAAAGATCCAGGAGGAGGTCCGGGGCACGTACTCTGCGCTCGGCGACATCTCTGCCCAAAGCGTCCTTCGTCTTCCGTACCTGAATGCTTGCATCCAGGAGACCCTTCGCTTGCTGCCGCCTATCAACGGCCGAGGCTCCCATCGCATTTCTCCAGGAGCTATGATCGACGGTCTCTACGTGCCCAAGGGCGTCAACGTCTCCGCGGACATCTGGACGATTCAGCGGCGACCTGATTACTGGGCGCTCGCTGACAAGTTCCGTCCTGACAGATGGATTGACAATGGCCCAGGCACCGTCTTCGAGCATGACGTGCGGACCAGCTACCGACCTTTCCTCGTGGGCCCGAGGGTGTGCATTGGTCGAGAGATGGCGCTGCAGTCTATTCGTCTGACGGCGGCAAAGGTTGCTTTCGCCTACGACTTGGACATGGCCAACCGCGATAGCTTTGTTTGGGAGAGGGATGCTGGCAACGACTACGTGTGGCATGATTACAATATCATAGTCGAAAGGTCGACCTGAATAAAGTTTCATATGTTCCGCAAAATGGAACAGACAGACAGACACATTCATTCTTGTTGTGCCATTGTCCTTCGTGTCACATGCAGTCTTCCACAGTACTTGGGAGCTTCCATACTTGCAAGCGCCATCATTCATGTGTTATTTATGAGAAACGTCGCAAGCTCCATTCTTTCTGCCCCTAAGCGCACCATCCCTTTTGTTGAGCTCTAACTATCTGATTGGCTATTGAATCATTACAAGTAGGTTCATCTCATTCCACGTGATATCCCCTTAAAGCTCTCGTGTTGGTATGAAATGGCCACTTTAGCCTGGTTTTCCTCGCGGTCGGGTCTGTCCGCCCTCCTCGAATGCTGAGGCCCTGTCTGATCTCGATCCTTGAACCACTGTCTTGGATTCTTCTTCCAACACACTCTAGAAAGCTTGAATGAATTTTCCTTTATGCGAGTCAGCTGCGATCGAGTGAATAGTAATCACATAATATCAACTTACTCAGTTGCCAACGGATGCATATCAGCTCAACCGCCGAATGAGCTCTTCACTCAAGTACTCTGCCGCCATCAAGCGAGCCTTAGCATTATCGTTGTCTGTGATGTCTGCCACTGCTTTGTCCAGGTCCCGGCAGTCTGTGAGGACCAGATGCTTTCTGAAATCCTTGATGTTTCCTTCCCGATTGACAGGCACCGCCAAACGGGCTATAGTGTCCAATTTGCCCGCCGCGATAAAGGTCTTGAGAAACTCAACACTTGCTTGGGCGGATGAACTCGTGCTTTCTGAAACTGGTTTGTTGTTGGGATTCTTCCTTGGCGCCGGTCGTTCATCGACAATCTGAATATCGCTATCATTGTCACTCTCCTGTTTGACTTCGGGCTCGGTGATCCTGATGACCTCGGTCTCGGTTTCCGCACTCGGCTCGCGTCTCTCTGAAGTACGTGGACGTTTCTTACTTGGTCGGGATTGTGATTCATGACTGTCGAGAGATCGTCTCTTGTGCGATTGTTGCTTGCTTGACACGTCCGAAGATTGTGTATGAGGACGTGTAAGCTCCGGACGCAGGGATTGCCTGGTTTGAGGAGCTACCGGGGCTCTTTCCGGGGCTATACGTCGTATCGCCGTTGAATCCAGCGTGCGTTTTTCTGCCAGGGCTTTGCGAGCTCGTTCAGTCCCCAATGTGACTATGCGGCTCTGTTTGGTGTGAGAGATTGCTCCTGAAGGAGATCTTGGACTGCGGATTGGTACCTTGACGCTCTCCTCGCTCCTTTCTTCGGCGTCTGAGGCTTCCTCATCATTGGGTTCGCCTAGCCGAACGGTGATGCAGTCCTCTGGACTTTCGTCCTCGGACGTTTCATTTTCCTCGGAATTGGAATCACTGGAGTTGTCGATTGTTATCTCTCTGTCGTCCGTTGATGGAGAATATGTAAGGTATGTTGTGCGAGGACTTTCTGGTGGAACAATTTGGTTTCCGGCCGTCGTTGCGTCACTATTACCGTCCTCTTCAAATGTATCGCTATCGTTGATTGACGGAAAGAATGGGGTGTATGTTGTGCGAGTACATCGTCGCGGAGCGTTGCGACGTCCAACCATGTTGAGAGTTCGCTTGTCCGACACCAAAGCCTTAACTTGAAGACGGTTTTCTCGAGAGACGTGATTAAATCCCAAGTTCTCGTGGTTGACGTCAGGTTGTGTTGCTGCCAAAGGTGAGTAAGGTGCTATGGGGTGAGGTTGGTGAGATTTACCTGAGGCTGCTCCTTTCGCAAGCCAAGATTGTCGATAATCACAAACTGTAGGAAATAACCTCACAAGCGTTTTCCGAGAAAAGTAATATGTGTCGGAAGTGGTGATGCCAAGTTGCGTCTCTTCACCGAATCATGTGCCGATATCAGAATCCTGTGAAGTGACAACTTCAGGAAGCCTGACCAGCGCAATCGATGTGGCTGGGGTAAAGATAAAAGCAATTTGTTTGGTATGAGAAGGCCTTTTTATATAGTGGAGTTATCAAGGAAATAGAAAACTACTTCACACTCCCGGTCTTTTATAAGGGAAGGCGCGTGAGAGTTCAACATTGGTGAAATAGGAATGAACGCGTTGAAAGCTTTGCCGTATCGTAGCTTCCTTTAACAACTAGAATTCACCTTTAACAAGAGATAAATCCTTCCTTCTTGCCTTTAAAGGGGTCTTCGTATGCCTTCAACAGGAACTCGGATGTCGCTATAGCGGGCAGTATTGGCAATACCAGATTCAATGTCAACAATTATAATTACTAATAAATAAGACTATAGCCATCTCATCATTCACACAAGAGCGAGAAGCTGAACAGGCAGGTTTCATGTTTCTCTTCCTAACACAGCATTACGCCGCGTTCACCCTTAAAGAGGGGGAGCATCCGGATCTTCCATGCACTGATCGATCCGCATGATCTGCTTCCCCGTCGCCTTGGCCTGCTTGATGAACTCTGGGAAGTAGTTCACCGTCGTGTTGTACGAGAAGTGCATGACCACGAGATTTCCCCCCCTGGCCACGTCGGCGTTGAACGAATCGACCTGCTTCTCGGGCGTGCTCGTCTCAGCCCAAAGCCAGTCCTCAACATCAATGCTCCAGTTGACGATGTACGGATTTCCTCCCGCAGCAGCAGCCCAACGCTGACGCATACGTGCGCCTTCGACGCCGTACGGGGGCCGGAAGTACTTGGACTTCTCGCCGAACATGTTGGTCATGACTCTGTAGTCTTCGTTGTATTCCCAGTCGATGTTTTCGGTCGTGAGGCCCTCCATTCTCGGGTGCGTGTAGGAGTGCAGCGCGATTTGGTGGCCTTCGCTCTTCAGCTGCTTGTACAGGCTGGCCATGCCTGTGGCATCGTTCTCGAGCACCGCGCCGACGGCGAAGAAGGTCACCTTGATTCCGGCGTCGCGGATGATTTGCGCGAGTCGGGCTGCGTATTGCGGGTTGCCGTCGTCGATGCCGAACGCGAAGGAGTTGGGCCGGGTGCATTGGAAGACAAGGGTGCCAGAGGGCAGCTTTGAGGGTATGCTGACGCCGGAGGGGATTGACGAAACGATCTCAACCTTGGTGAGAACTATGGGCTCGGTACTGTAGATCCCCCTGATAGCGACGCTGGTGACACGCTGCAGGTTGATGTTGAAATGAGAGATGGGGATATAGATATCATTGCCCTTCGCGTACCGGGCGGCTTCCAGACTGTCCCGTGTCTCGGGGTACGGTGCCACGGCATCGCTGCACTGCGAGTTGTGCTGCTGCAGAGACACCGAGAACTTTGTATGGCCTGAGAAGGCGATGTGCAAATACGATCCACTGTGACCGCGCATGTCTCGGCAACCACCGCTGACAAGCGTGGTGAATGCGTAGTCGGGGCCAGGGGCAACGATAGAGACACGGTTGGTACCCCATGTGAGATCTACCTCATCGCCGCCGTGCCAGAATCCCAGGGAGTTCGAGCCTGAGTTGCTGAAAGTGTCGATCACGAAGGGTGATGCCGTAGCAGATGGTGCCGGGACGGTCGATGTCGGGACTGCTGGGCTGGTACCGGATGGCACAACCCAGGCGCTCGGAGTGCTTCCACAGTACAGTGCCAACGGACCCAAGGTGACCGGATTGTTGGGTGCTGAGAGCACGATCGATCTCAACAGGCTCGGTCCGCTGAACTTCGACCACGGGAAGCTGTAGAGCTTCTCGGTTCCGTCAAAGGTCCAGCCCAGTTGAGCTGTCGTTTGGACTGAGCTTGATGACGCGCCGTCGCATGTGGATTTGGACGACAGCTCCATCTTGAATGTCGTTCCAGCCGGTGCCTTGATTCGGAGGGCAACACCGCCATACTTCGTGGTGTCTATACAACCGGTCTGACTGTAGAAGTAAGATGAAGCAGACTTTGGCGTCAATGTCACTCGGTTGTTGTTGTCCACGAGGACAGATTGCATTGTATCATCATCATTAGTCGGTAGAAGAAGTGAGTTGTATCCCAGAAAATCAAGACGCGACTGAGAGGCCCAGTCATCCACCAGGAGGGGTGAGCAGGACGCAGAACCTGCTCGGCTGGTGGTCAATGATGCTGAGCTAGTTGTTGTTGTCGAAGGAGCTGAAATATGATCAGTGGGCTGACAATTACACCGGCAAACTCGCAACTTACGCGTACTCTGACCGCACACGAACGAGACCTTGTCCAACTGCCACTGCTGGGTAGATGAAAAGGAACCAATGACCACGGAGACTGCAGCGCCGAGGTTTGCTCCACCAAAGCTGCTCAACGGAACGCGCAGCGTCTGCCATTCACCAGTGAGGCTCGTAGCCCGAAAGGACGTCTTCGTGGTAGTTGTTGTGGCCGAACAGCTCGAGGCCCAGTTCAGTTCGGCTGTCAAGGCCGCGCCCGAAGCGGGAGCCTTGATGTCAAACTGCACATGAGTGTACGAGTCGATCGCCTGGCAGGGGAATGTCTCGTAGAAGTAGGCTCCGCTTTTGGGGGTGAAGCTGAGGATTCCGCCGGACGCGGAGATGCTGGTCATGCTTCCATCGTCTATCAAAGTAAGACACTGCCTGAAAGCTGTGGGCTGGTGGAAGAGTCTTACCTGACGTCCAGGAACCTAGATTGTTCCGGTTTGTGGAAAAGTTGGATAGGTCATCCACGAGGAGGTCGGATGTGCACGCAGCAGCAGCAATTGCTACATGAGCCGCTGCCAGCAGGCAATGAGCCTTGAAGTTCACCATACTTGCGAGGCTCTGCTTGACGAGCTTGAGGTGGAGGAATTGGGGACCTTGGCAAACCCTTGTCCGACAGATGCTACGGCCGGCGGAAGACCTCCATCCTATATGTGAGTGAGACCATGACAGACATTCGCAGCCTTGCCACGAGAAACCCGAACCCCGTGGTTCGGTTCAGGAACCCCTCAGCTGAACATACGACCCGGGCACGAAAGATATCGCCAAGCAGTGACATGGCGGCCCTCTCGGTCGCCGCAGACGTGGCGTCGCTAATGCGCTCTTCCTCAGGGGCGCTAGAGAACTTCAACCTCTCACAACCTCGAGAGCCGCAGCTGCGGCAATTGGAACCCCTGGCCCCGTGCGCGCTTGGCGTTTTTCAACGGTTCTCTCTCCATCCCTCCAGCTGGTGATTAAAGTAGGTCGATCGCGGCCAAGCATCGTATTCCGAGACTATTGCTCGCTAGCGCCGTGGCATGCCTTGCAGGCTCACATAAGCTTAGGGTGGATTGCCCATCATCGGCTGAGCTCCATTTCGCGTGTTGGGGGAGAGAGAGGGGCAAGCGGTCAGTAAACAACGTTGGATCGCCGGCCCGGCTTACAACGGAATGTTACACTACCCCGAGCAGCTCTGGTCCGGGGTAAGACGCGGTGCGGCGGGAGAAACACGCCATCGACTCCAGCTCTCGGTAGTCAGCACGGTGGCCCGCCATTTCTTTTCATTCGCCGCCTTACTTCGCCGGTGAAGGCAATGGCAGCTACTTGCATGAATATGTGATGTTCTCGTATTTGTACAGGATGCGGGCCAACGGTTTCCTCCAGTGTTGGTAGGGAAAAAGAAACTGAAGCACGCCGAACAGGGCTTGAGACCTGGGATGGGATACCTCTTTTCGGAAGGTGGCGGTACTAATAAATATGCAGTCTAGTGGTTTGCGGGGTTACAGCATGAGCTGGGATTTTCTCTTCTCAATTCTAGACTTGGTTATTGTGATCCATAACTCGACGCATATTCTAGGGCAATATGATCTGATACGACACAAGCCGTAAATAGATCGCAAATGTCTTCGTCGCTTGAACCTTCCATATCACGTACACGAGCTTTCTCTCGGGCGGACTTGTTGTTGGGAACGCCAAGTTCCTACTTCGATTCCAACTACTTCTCTAACATACACAGCAGGTCAACGTAGCACATCACCGGATTGAAAAAGTCGTGAAGGTCAGCTCATCATAGAATTACTCTATCTGCCACAATCACAGAGAGAAGTCCTTCAGCCCCTTCGTAGCGCCGTCAATGCCCAGAGCCTGCTTCTCATCATCACCCAAGACCCCCAAAGCCTGTCTCCGAGTCGGGGCATTGGCATCGTAGTACGGCTTCTCCGCGAGGGAGGTCACACGAGTTCCATGGCGAGGATAGTTGCCCTCGTAGTCCCAGCTTGCGTTGTGAATGGTGATTCTGGTAGATGTCAGTTTGTAGCTCCAGCATACCGGTGATCTCAACTGACCTGTTGTCCCATAGCGCACTCGTGTTCGGAGTCCACCTGAACCGCACCTGGATATCCACGTTCTTTTCGAACACGTCAAAGAGGTAGTTGAGAATAACATCACTCTCCGCCTTATCCAGACCAACGATGCGGTCCGTGAAAAGACGGTTGACCCACAGCGCCTTCCATCCCGTCGCGGGGTGAACGCGGACCAGCGGGTGCGCGCGCTCGATGTGCTTTGGCCCGGCCTCAGGTTCGTTCTTGTCCAGGTACGCGTGGGCGGACTTGTAAATGGCGTACTTGCCGTCGATGATCTTGCGGAAGTCCGGGGAGAGCTTCTCATAGGCACCGTAACCGCTCGCCCAGAGGGTGTCTCCGCCGATGGGCGGGACGGTGTCGTTGTGCAGGTGGGTGATGCCGGCCGGCTGGAGCTCGTGGACGAGATCGGTGTGCCATCGGGAGGCCCCGCCCGGGTTGCGGAAGTTGGCCGGTCGCTCCGTGGCCCACAGGGCGGGCCAGATGACTGTGGCGCCGAGAACGCCGGGGACTTGCGGGACTTGGGGCTGCGGGGGGGCTTCGTTAGTATATGGGTCACTTAGTGGATGTGTTTGTGAACACTTACATGAACTTCGACCTCTCCGTACCAGTCACCCAGCTCCTTTTGCTGTTGCGGGGAAAGATCCTGGTCCCTGAAGAAGACGACGCTGCGCTCTGCGATCAGGAGCGCGAGCTCATCCTTCTGCTCGGGCGTCAGGTCCTTGAGCTGAAGGCCCTCGATCTCGGTACCAATGTGGGTGGTCAAGTCGGTGACCTTGGTCGCGGCACCGAAAAGGTTCTTCTTGGATTTATCTGCTCGAGACCCAGCATCGACGTACTCCCGCTCCTTGCCACGGATGTTGATAGCGTCTTGCAGGTAAAGCGGTCTCGACGGCCGGTACGGGTACCCGTTCGAAAGGTCCACGCCAGCTTTTGTTAGTCTTGCCTTTGCGGCATCGGGGAGGCCGAGGGTATCCTTCCGCGGCTCCGCTACCTCGGTGATGGATGGATCGATGGGGGCGGGCACCATGATTATCGATTTGGCTGGGCGGTGACCTTAAGTTGCGGATTGCTGTTCTGCTGGAGTGTGAAGGTAGTCGGATATGATAAACTGGATGTTTTCACTCTTTAATCACAAAATTTCGCTCTTGGTAGTCGCGACCGCCTGCTTTTATGCTCCAACATCACTCCCGTGAAACGTTATCCAATGGCATGATCCTCGTTTCCGACCTTCACAAACACCAACCAATGCTCACCAATCCAGCTCTGATTACCAATAATCGCGGGGTAGACGGCCATTTACAAGACTTATCTATGGTTCAATCTGCATCGACAGTGACGAATTCCGGCGTCGTCGAACCACTCGATTCACGGATCTCGGAGACATGAGTGGAACCAAATCCTCCAGACAGCACGCAATGTACGCTTTCCCTACTACACAGAAATGCGACCATAACTCGAGATGGTGTCGAGCCAACCCCGAGTGAGGGGTTTCTCAGCTCGATCCATTGGACGCGTCTCCGCGTGCTGGCGGATCCGGGGGTTGCTGGTCGGCCGCGAGTGGGGGTTACGCGATACAAGGGCCCGATTGTGTGCTCGACGACCAACGGCGGTCCGACCCCTTTTAAGAGGATCACCAACCAGACAGACAAAAGCACCCCGGAAGCTAGTTTTCTGCAGGAAACAGGATTGCAGCGTGGTTATGAAGGTTGTTATCTCCGTGTCTTCGCATTACTGGAGTTCGGTCCTTGAGAGCACCATGCTTGCTACTAACTCCTCCAGGATGCGTGGACTGCGGAATTATAATTTTCAGATTGAGAACTTGGCACCTGAGCCAACATAATCAAGCTCTTGCCCAGAGTTCGAGACCTCTTAGCATAGAGAAAGATCCGTTGGTTTCGGACCGTGCCGCTGAGCCATATTCTGACCTCGCCGCTTTGCCTACCTCAGTTGCTTAACCACGCTTAGATTGAGAGGTCGTCGGATGTTGCCCGCTGCGAGGGCTGAAAAGTAGCAGCACGCCATCGTATCCAGAATCATCGTCAGCGCCAAACCCAGTTTTCCTTTGCCTCGCCTCCCAGACAATGTCCGATGATGCTCCGAAAAGACCCTGCTGCAGAAGATGGAAAAGGCGCATCGGAATTCGATTCAACATATAAACCGACTGCTGTCACACAATGTTTAACTAAGTCTAGACTCTTGTCGATCTTCTCGTTCCTGCATTCATTTCGTCCCTCCCGTCTTCGAATTCGGACCCAGAGGCTGTTGGTCACAATGGCAGTCACCGAGATCAACGAGAAGACGGCCGCCGTCGACTCGCCCCGGTCCAAATCGCCGACCTCCACCGACGAAGACTCGGCCGCGGGCCATCTCGTACAGGAGACGCCAAAGCTGACCTGGAAGTCGTACATTTGGGATACCCTGGACAAGTCCCCCGAGGAGCGGAAGTTCATGTTCAAGCTCGACGCGGTCATTCTCACCATGGCGTCACTTGGCTACTTCATCAAGAACCTGGATCAGATCAACATCAACAACGCCTTTGTGTCGGGAATGAAGGAGGATATGAAGCTGTTTGGTAATGAGTTGAATTACATGCAGACGTGTTGGACCGTTGGTTACGTTCTTGGAGAGATTCCAAGGTAGGTTTCGGTTATCTTACCAGTTGTGAGGCGCATTGGCTGACAAGGAACGTCAGCAACCTGCTCCTCACCCGAGTCCGACCATCCATCTGGATTCCCGCCTGTGAAATGACGTGGGCCGTCTTGACCATTCTCATGATCAAGTGCACAAACACGACTCAACTCTACGTCTTGCGATTCTTTATCGGTCTCGCCGAAAGTACCTTCTACCCTGGCATGCAGTATATCATCGGGTGTTGGTATAGAAAGGATGAACTAGCCAAGAGATCGTGTATCTTTCACGCTAGTGGTTCAATAGGTATATCTCACAATCATGTTTTGCTCAATTGGGTTCAAGGCTAATCATGAAATAATAGGATCAATGGTATTCCTTCCGATCTGCTCTGTTGACTCGAAATACCTGCTAACAGAATCGTAGTTCAGCGGATATCTTATGGCTGCTGTCTATAACTTGGATGGTGTCCACGGATGGAAGGGCTGGCAATGGCTGTTCATGTAAGTCTTCAGCCTCTTTGGCACGGTTCCGAAACTTGCTAATTGTTCAAGTGTCGATACCGTCATATCCCTTCCCATCGCGCTAGCCGGCTTCTTCCTCCTACCCGACGTCCCCGAAATCACCAAGGCATGGTACCTCTCGAAAGACGACATCGCGCTCGCGCAGAAGCGCATGCAACTCGAGGGACGCGCGACCCGCCAACCCTTCACAAAAGCCAAAGTCAAGAAGATCTTCACCAGCTGGCACCTGTGGACTCTGACGCCGCTGTACATCTTCTTCAACAACGGCTGCGGACTCCTCGGCCAGCCCGGCTTCCAGCTGTGGCTCAAGGGCGCCGGGTACAGCGTCAAGGACGTGAACACATACCCGACCATCACGTCCGCCATCGTCGTGATCACGACTCTCATATACGCGTGGTCGTCCGACACCGTCTTCAAGGGGGCCAGGTGGCCCCCGATCGTGTTCTCGGGTGTCGTGCAGATTGTTATTTACTCCAGCTTGGCCGCGTGGAACATCCCCATCGCGTGGAAGTGGGCGTGTTTCCTGCTTGCTGGGTTCGGCGGCGGCATTAGCGGTTTGACGTTCGCGTGGGCTCATGAGATCTGCAAGGACGACAACGAGGAGAGGGCCCTTGTGACGGGATCGATGAATCAGATGGCTTATGTCTTCCAAGCTTGGTTGCCGCTTCTCATCTGGCAACAGGTTGAGGCCCCGCGGTATCCCAAGGGCTATCCTACGATGGTGGCTTTCAGTGTGGGTCTTATTGCGACGTGTTTTGTGATTAGATATCTCCATCGGAGGGAGCTTGGGAAGAAGGCTTTGAACATCGCGGCGTGAGGCACTGATCGTGGATGCCGGGTTGTAGGAAGTAGCTGTCGTTACAATACACTTTGCGATGAACTCACTCCCATGAGCTTCATAAAAAAACACTTGAAGGATGAGACAGTCACATCAAAGCGAAGGCCAAAGTTGAAACGGTTGCAATCGAGGCGTTTTCTGAGAGTATTAGAACCTGAATGGTGTAGATCTGGGCGTCTGCGACTGAGAGCACAAGCCGTGAGAGAGCGATCGCGGATGTAGCTTGTGATGCTCATATGAGTCTGACTGAGTATTGGATATGTTGAATGAGTGAGGTGAGAGGTCTCTCATGCTCTCATACTCTCATGTTGAATTCGAACTGTGTCTCACAAATCTCACTGAATGGACTGCATTGAGTTCAGACTTTGCTCTTCTCTGCTGCCCCTCCTTCTCACGACAGCTGAACTTTACCCCGCGGTGACCCCACCTTTCCGGCGTTCTCACATCTCACTGTGAAGGAACATCACCAAAACCATCAACCAGTCATCAAAACATACTCAACTGGGCCGAAACAGGCAAAAAACGACCCTCGCCGGATTCGAACCGACAGCCTTCAGCAGAACTGGAAAGATAACCGGAAGCTGACGCGCTACCATTGCGCCAGAAGGCCGATTGTGGCGGTGAAGCCTGCAAAAGATATTCAAGATCCAACTCAGTGGGTGAGTGAGCTGTTTGAGTGGGGATGAGAGCTTCAAATGGCACCGGAACTCGCTGTTGGCAATGCGTTTTGCTTATCAGTTACGTAAGATAGCGCGCACAGTATTGATGTTTGCACAAAAGCTGTGGATTCAAGTGAATCTCGTCCTGCAACTGGCCGAGAGCACGTACCGTTTTTGATATCGCGGAGTTCTTCCGCGCGGTGGCCCGTGCCATCACGTCAGCAGCGCCTTCCGTCTTTCTTGCCTCCACTCAATCTTTGGAGACTCCAAACTCTTAATACTTCGCCCGTTTCTTCGACCTCATCCCGACGCAGCTCAGATCGTGACATGAGAAACCTCACCAGAGTCATGAGCCGAGTCCCAACAACAGCGACCGTCGTTCGCGGCGCCAGCGTCAACATCGTTCTCAAGGCCGACCAGCCCACCGGCCGCACGGTTTCCGGGACCGTCCAGGATATCCTGACCCGCGGCAACCACCCTCGCGGAATCAAGGTACGGCTTGCCGATGGCCGAGTCGGACGCGTACAGTCGCACGCGGGATCTCAGCAGTCGGGCGCACCTGCTGCGCAAGACGTGGTGGATGTGGACGGAGCACCTGGTCCTGCCGCTTTTGGAGATCGGCCACCGCGACGCCGACAGGGACGACGACAGGAGCAGGAGGCCGAGCTGCCTTCGTCGCAGGTTGGGCTTGAGGCCTACATTCGACCTGCGAAGCAGAAGAATGGTGGAAGGGGTAGGGTAGCTACCGGGGCGGGTGGCGTTGGTGAAGACTCGACGTTGAACGTACCTTCCGAGGTTGTCACTTGTCCTGTTTGTGGCGCCTTTGAGGGTGATGCGTCGGCCGTGGAACATCATGTTGCCAGCCATTTCGATTGAGAGACTTCTCTGCCGCTACGATACACCAACAAAGCCGCAAATATCACGACAGTCACCTTGACATTACGAGGTCGACAAGCAAAGGCAACGGAATCTCCCTCAGGAGAGACGAGCAAGATATTCTACTCAGTCGCCTATCACGATTGTGCTTCGCGAATTTCGAAGAAGTCCATGTTTGCGGCATCCAGCCACGGTATCATTACTACACCAGCTTCTGGGCAGCATCTACGGATATTACCTCATTTAACTGGCTCATATGACATCGATCATCTGATCTGATGAGAATCCACTTTGGGACCGATCACAACCTGTATCGGAAGCCGGCCGTCTTCCAGTCGGTCACATCCTCATAATCCTCAGGCCTCAGCTCGACTTGGTCCATCATGTTCGCCACATCATTCGCGTTTCCGTCCGCCTGCATCACCTTTCCGCCACCAACGGCGCCAGCACCTCCAGCGCTGCCTTCGAATCCCTCCTCCTTGGTCCTCTTGGTGTTCATCCACTGCAGGTAAACCCTCAGACAAACAGCGAGAACGACGACAAGCGAGTAGCAGATCATGATGGTCTGGAAAGCCGTCTGATAGTGGGGCTCCTCGCTGGTCTTGAAGAACTGAGGCCCGGCGATGTTGCCCGCGCAGTACGCCAGGAACAGCAGCGCCGACATGGTCATCTTCTTGGTCACGCCGCGGTAGTTGGCCTGTACGAGAGACATGGCGAGGGGCATGGCAGCAGGGCCCGGAGAAAGGAGGAAGTAGGCGAAGAGCGTGACGCCGTTGCTAACGTGCTCGCGGGAGTAGATGATGGCGGCTCCCGTGATGCAGGGCAGCACAATGAGTGCGATAAGAATGCAGTTCATCTTGCGGAAGCGACCGGCGATATAGCCGGTACCGGCAATGATGCCTGCGGACAGAAGCGAATACGGGATGTTGATGAGCGTCGACTGGAGACTCGTGAAGCCGAATGACTTGATGACGAGGTTGGCGAAGTTCTGCGTGCCGCCGTTGGGAATCTGCGAGACGATCTCGAGGCCGAAGATAAGCCACGTCTTGGGGTCAATCAGACACTCCTTCATCTGATCCCAGTTCCAGTGTGTCTTCTCCGTGCGGCCGGTGCCGGCAATGACAACGCGGTCGCCGGCGTACTGGCGCTCCTCAGGGTTCAAGAACCGGGCGGTGGAGATGGAGTCGGGGAGCCACAGCCACAACACGAAAGCCCAGACGAAGGTCAAGACGCCGAGGATGATGTACATCCAACGCCACGGTCCGATCTTATCAGAGATGTGGCCTACACCAAACGCCAACAGCGAGGCGACAAGACCACCGACAGAATTTCCTGCAAACCAGATACCCGTGCGCGTGGGGATCTCGTCGCGCGTGTACCACGTGGACGTGAGATACATGAACGCGGGAGTGATGGTGCTCTCCGCGACGCCGAGGAGGAACCGCACGGTGAGAAGACCGCCGTAGTTACGGCAGGCCGCGGTCACGGCCACCACGGTGCCCCAGAAGAAGGTGTTGGCGGTCATGTACTTGGCGACAGGGAGGCGGGCGATGAGCAGCGTCGTCGGGTATGTCCAGGCGAAGTAGCCGAAGTAGAAGATACTCGAGACCCAGCTGTAGTTCTGGCCTTTCAGGTTCTATTGATGACTCTTCAGCACAATGCGACAGCATTTCACCTCACAATTAGACGACTTACGGTGTCATCGCGGAGACCAAAGACGGATGCGCTCGACAGGATCGTCTTGTCCATGAAGTTGAGCATGTACGTGACGAAGAGAAGCGGAATAATCGTCCGATCAATCTTCCACAGAATCCTCTTCGCCATCGCGGCGTCGACGTGCTGCCTCTCCCCGTCCTGCACCTCGACAGGCGCTGGGTTCTGCTGTGTTTCCGTCGTCGAGCCCATGTTGTCGTCGGCTAGCAAACTTTGCCTTTCTTCGTCGTCGCGAGAACTCGATGCCTCTGCGGGGACACGAGTCGTGACATCGCGGGAGGCTCGCCACCGGGGAACGACCGCCCTTTTGAAGAGTCCGGTCATTCAAATCGTCGTGCCGAGGAAGCTCCCTCTCTCCGCGGGAAGACAGGCAGGGGATAAAAAAAAAGGTCGTCTTATCTGCCGATCTTCCCCGACGCAAGACGCGTTCGCCTCCCCCGACCGACCAACCACCGCGAACCGGAATGCCAGCGGGCGGCAGATAAGCAACACACAGACTGCAGCGAACGCCTGCTCCGCATCCGCTAGACTCCGCTGAATAGACGGACGGCAAGCGCAGCGCTCCCTGCACGGAATTGTCGTTCCACTTCGTCGGCGAATATCCGAACCGCACACAGGATGCGACGTTACCACGCTGCCTGAATCCAGTAGTCGGCGCCGTCTTTTTTGAAAATCGGGTTGAGAGATGGCTGGGAAGAATATGAATGGACGGGTGGGAAAAGTAGAGCCGCTTTGATACCGGCTGGGCGGTTATGGTTGGCCGATGTAAAGGGTTCGACGGGGGAAATCCCTTAACAATTTACGGGATCATGTCTTATCGGATCCTTCACATTTCAAGCACCCCACAGTGCTGCGAACATCGGCCGGCGAAACCCCATCGAATTGGCTTTGATTCGCAAGGTGATTCACGTCTTGATTTACTAAGAGCCCGAAACTAGACCAGTTGAGTGATAGGTATTTGTCGCAAGACAATCCGAATAATCGGGCTATGTCCGACGCGGCGGGGCTACCATTCACGCTGCCCCGGCCGATCGGCCACTTTCCATCCTGGTTGTGAAGATATCTCGTCGCGCCGTGCCGACCTGTCATCCAAACCTTCAAGCACACCTCCACGCCACCATCCCGTCCACCGGGTTCTCGGCACACCCGTCATACGGCACTCACCTATCCATCCACCATGAACGGCCTCGAGATCTCCCCCTTCATCGCCTCCCTCCCCAAGGTCGAGCTGCACATCCACATCGAGGGCACCCTCCTCCCCTCCCTGCGCTGGAAGCTCGCCAATCGCAACTCGGTACCCCTCCCGCACGCGACCTACGAGGACCTCCTCCAGTCCTACAAGGTCTTCTTCAACCACCGCCCCGAGATCAACGGCCGCGTCCCCGGCATCCCCACCTTCCTCGAGGCCTACTTCGCCGGCTGCGAAGTCCTCAAGACGGAGGATGACTTTTACGAGATGTCCATGGACTACCTCCGCCGCTGCGCGGAGATGAACGTCCGCTACGTCGAGCCCTTCTTCGACATCCAGGCCCACACGCGCCGCGGCGTGCCGGCGGAGGACGTGCTCAACGGGTACCTGCGGGCGCAGCGCGACGGGGAGAGGGAGCTCGGTGTGCGGTCGAACTGGATCTTCTGCTTCATCCGCGACGAGAGTCTCGAGGACGGGCTGGAGGCGTACGAAGTCGCGAGGCCGTGGGCCGCGGGGAACGTCGAGGGCGGGAGGGGCCTTTTCCACGCCGTCGGTCTGGCGAGTAACGCGTACGAGAGGCCGCCCATGCTCTTCGAGAAGGGGTACGAGTGGGCGAGGAGGGACGGGTTGCACGTTACCATGCACTGCGACTTCGGGCAGAAGGATACGTACGAGCACATGCGGGAGGCGATCTTCGAGGTGTGTGGCGGGAAGGGGGCGGAGAGGATCGACCACGGGCTCGATGCGGCGGATCGGGAGGAGTTGTTGGAGGGGCTGGTTGAGAGGGGGATCGGGTTGACACTGTGTCCGCATGCGTATCACCGGCGGACGGCGACGGAGGTGCTGTTTCCCAAGATCCGGAAGTTGTGGGAGCGGGGTGTGAAGTTTTGTATTAACAGTGACGATCCGGTGTATATGCATGACGTGTGGGTTGATGGGAATATGCAGAAGGTGTATACCTACTGTGAGATGAGCAAGAAGGACATGGTCCAATTGGCAAGGAATGGGGTGGATATGTGTTGGGCGAGTGAGGAGGTTAAGAGGGAGTTGTATCGGGAGCTAGATGGAGTTGATGTTTCTGAATAAGAATTGGTGTATACGAGTGAGGCTATGGTTTCTTCTTGACTCTGAGAGAGATCTAGCACTTTCCAAGGCAACTGCTGTTTCTTTAACATTAGATGTTGAAGTGGCACTGACGTAAACTGGATATGTAATACAGGTCACGACAGGTAGCCGTCGCCCTCGTTTATGTCTAGATAACGGATATATGGAATAGTAGCCCTGCTTTGAATAAGAAAGCAGAATTTTCCATATATAAGATAAAACTGACATGGATATACTGGAGTTGACTCGGCTATCTACTGCTTTCCGACATTTGACATACGTTAGGTAAGGTAGCTCCTTCTTCTAAATAACAAGACCTCACGCGCAGCTCAATGATTCCGAGCCGCTACTGCGACTTCGAGGCTGATTACAACTAAGAAGCTCTATTCCGTAGGCAGCTATTGAACTGAGCTTTGTCTCATCGATCCCAAATCTCTTTCGCTCTTGTCTAATTTTCTATAGACTATGGCCAGAAGAATTGCGAGTCGTTAGTACGCTTGCTTCGAACCCTTCGTATATAGTCGCCTTTAGGGATTAGTTTGGCCGACTTAATCCCAACCCTCTATGACAGTATTTTCAGGATATCCACTTCACAACAACTATCTGGCCCTTGAATAAGTCTCCGTCAAGTATCTTGAGGTCGACTTATGCATAGTCTAACTACCAAACATCAGGCATACCTATCTCACGTCTATCACCAGCGGCATCGCCTTCAATTTTCCAGCGTTCATTCAATTCTGATCTTCACTTTGAAAGTTTAGACGAAGATTCGTCTGTTCACTGCCGACGTGATATTCTCAAGCTGTCATCTTTCTCCACAACTTCTCGACTACAACACAAGATCTTCGTTGCGATAGATACAGCTACCCAAGTTTCAACAAACCAGAGAATGTGGCCAACAACAAGGGCAAAAGAGTTGGCAGAGAACCCCACCCTCACTCCACAAGGATACCGCCAGGTGTCCGCAGCAGTTTGAAGAATACCATTCGACTCTAAGGCTAGCCTAGGAGTCGAGTTCAGGCTTCTACCACGGATACCGACAGGACACCTTCGCAGTGGACTCGGGTCTACTGGCATGGATCAGAACAAAAAGCTCCCGGCTACGAACGTCGAAAAGGAAGAACCCTCACTCGAATGATGGAGATAAGGCTTGGAAGCGCCAACGACAAGGGTGTAGTCACCAGGAACTTCTACCAACAACAATGACTCAGCAGTTGATGATCAAAATACTGGGATCCACGACGAGGTCTTACTCGACGTACCGGACCTCAACAGTCTAGGGGGCTCAGCAGAGACAGTCTCTTCAACGAGAATGACTTCGAATATGTTGCAATTGTCAGATACAGTTTCTCGCCTCAAAAAGCTGCTTTTAAGCCAGCAATTAAACTATGCCTGAGATGGCCAGTAGCAGGGTGCTGGGTTCGGCTGCATGAGGACATGGGGGCGGCTGCGGCCCATCCCATTCAATGTTCAATGTTGTAGCGCCAACCAACAAACAGCAAACGCGGGTAAAAATAAAATGAGGCCCCCCCCACTGTTTGTTTCCAAGAGTTCGGTTCTGCATATAAAGGCTTGGGCTTCCCCCTTTCCAGACTTATGAGACCATATCCTACTGTTCCGCAAAAAACAACGCCGAAACCCGGGCCGCGAGCCAAGCCCAGGATATTGATGCGCATACATGTTCAGTTCACCATGGGTAATGTCGCCGAAGCCAAGGCCGAGTCCCGCTCCACGGAGCCGGAATTTTCCTCCATGGACGCACCACCGCCCGCATACACGCCGTATGACAGCGGCGCCGGCGCCCCGTCGTCGAGCGCCGTAACGCCGCCCGAAGCCCAGACTCCCCTCGCGCCCATCAACATGAGCACCTCCGCTTCTCCATACCGCATGTTTCCCACAAGCCTGAAACTGTACTATCAACAATGGAAGATCAGCCGCGTCTTCCACCTCGGGGACAGCTCCAACCACAGACTCTACGCCATCTCGACTTACGCCGGATACTCCGGTAGAGGCCCCGGTGGACACTGCATGATCCTCCACAACGGGCCCAGCGACAAAGATGCGGCGCTGGCCGTGGCCAGCGAGGAGAAGGACTGGACACCGGCGTCGCGGACCAGCATCATCAGCCTGCCGCCCTTGGATGCCCCCGAAGCCGGTGCCGGCACCTCCTCCAGCCACGATCAGGTAACGCACCCCGTTACGGAGGTCATGCGCGGTGAGTCCTCGCCTGGCCAGTTCACCCTCGTCTTCCGCTTCTCCGTTGAAGTCGACCGCCCCAAAGATGATAGCGGCGGAAGCGGGCTGCGTCGTGAAGACTTTGAGTGGCGAAGTATGAGCTCGGAGGAGTTAGATGGCCTCAAGGGCGGATTCAGACTGTTTCGTATGGGGCCGGGGGCATTTCCGCGCAGCGGCTGCGGAGCCTGTTCGTGCACCGGGGCTCTTCACGGTTCTGGTGGAGAAAGCAGCCAGGACAGGAAGGACGTTGAGGTTGTCGCCTCGACCGTTTTCAAGGGGACTATGAATATGAACAAACCCTTCAGCATAGATTTTATCGGAACTGGTTTGACCGGAGAACTGGGGGATCGATGGGCTGTCATGGCCATCATCACGGCTTTAAAACTTTGGTTTCTTACCCTACAGGGGAGAACAAAGTGAGGATATTCCTGTTTTACTTGGCAGTGGGAGTTTGATGAAACTACCCATAGAATAGTTCATTGTTATTATGTCCTTCTCCGATGGTGTTGAATGCCTAAGTTCTTGCTCGGTACAACTACCTGAAATAAGACATTTATAATGTGCAAATGATCAACTTATCTTCGTATTGTAGCCATTTGATGCTCCTGGTAATATCCAATTCCCATCTCAACACAAATATGTGCCCTCCGCCCCCTACTTCTCCATGACATATCCAGGGATTTCAGAAGGAGATGGATCATACTGACCCCAGTTTGGGTGCCCAAGCTCACAGCGGCTTTATAGCCTCATGATCAAGCGCACAAGACCACATGAAGCTCTTCAGGAGAGTCACTTTTTTCTGTGAGGCTGGAAAAGCTCTTGGGTTTCTGTAAATTGTCACTTAGTTCTTCTAGGCAGTGCCAAGGTGGTTGTATCCGAAGACCTTGCGGATGCTGATCAACGCCGCACTGATTCACGCTCGAAATCCTTCTGGGTGATACATGTAGTAAATGGATGGCCTGGGTAAGTGAAGCAAGGAAGGTTGAAGGTATAGACAAATGATATTCGACGTAAATTATTATTTGATATTTCTGTTACTCGCTCTTAACAAATGGGTTGTTGATTTATTCACTGTATCCGGATGGAGATTCAAAGAACGAGAACTATCTGCGCCGCATTGCAACGGAATATACAATGGGGACAGAAGCAATATTCCTAGTCAAATAATTCTCTGTAGCTGCCAGAAAATGTTCCTGGAGTTCTATTACCTCCAAAAACCCTCAAATACAGAAAGAATCAGGACTCAAACTACAACGAGGGGCCTAAGCCCTAGTAGCTCTTCAACAACAGGCGCAATCCAACCCAGGTATGGCCCGTAGCATCCCACCAGTCTCAAGAATTGAACTGCCTGCGAGGTACATGACCTGGTTTGTCCGTTCATTGTTGTCCCCTTTGGTGAGAGTCGACTGCCTTCCGTTGTCACTAATAGAGTCGTTAGTCATTTCACTGCACTCATTTTTTGTCATCCACATGTGGTCTATGTCCCTAGAGAATCCCAACCCTGCGCTTGGTCCGCATGTTTATTAACGTGGAGGAGAGAAAACTCCGTCGCAGTGTGATAAGAGTCGGGCTTCGTGCCTTGCTCGTGGGAAGTACCAGGGGTTCCAGTCGGATTTCCGCTGCGCTTAAAACCCCCAACCTAACACATAGGGGGGTGGAGTAGGCTGTGTTCAGCGCGCCTGATAGTCAAAATGAAGACCGTCACACAATGTGTTAAGAAAATTATGGGCAGGCGGACCGCCGCGGCCGTGATATCCGGATATCTCATGGAATTCCTTTGTAAATAAGGGTTCCCTCTAGTCGTAGTCAGGAACCAACGCATCATCGCGCATGACTTTGAATGCTCATTGGTTGTTATATGAAAACGGATCAACTTTCGCTTGGCTTCAGGGGGAGAATGTGGCACAGTAGAGCCGAAATGCAGTTCTCATGTTTGTTAATTTCGGGGTTCACCACTTTGGAACCAATAGGTGTAATACATCCATGCCGAGTCCACGAACGTGACATGGCCCCCTCCCCCAATGTGAACCGGAACTGTTACCCACCACCGGAGCCGCAGGTTGAGCAAACACAACCGCGGCTTCTTCTCATCTATCACACCACAGGAATCGTGAAAAGCCCCATCGGACCTCGACTGGCATTGACCCCAGCTTGATGACACGCTTTGGGTCCGTAACTGGCAGGATAGTCCACCCGAGTGTGCATCGTGGCACAGTTATCCCACAGGAGCAAATCGCCCTCCTCCGCAGGCGGTACCAAGATGTACTCCGGCCTCAGTATGCGTGATTGAATATCAAGCAGAAACCGGCGAACCTCTGCGACGTCGTCAACGATCTTGACCTCATCCCCGGGATCCTTGCGAATGAAGAGCTTCTTAGCAGCATTGGCCTGCACCTGAAAAGACCTCCGGCCTGTTCCCGGGTTGGTCCATACCATCGGATACTGAAAGCTCACCACGTCAGTTTCACCTGGGCGCGTTGCTGGCATCGTCGGGATGCCTTCAACTCACCCGCCGTATTTTCCCCGTGTCCGTCCCGATAGATCTCAGCTCAGCATCGGACAGTTCCTTGCCCTGGCTGACGAGGCCGAGTCCGGTCGGGAGGACCTTGCAGTTCCGATTCCACTCGTACGGCAGCTCCGCGTACTCGACCCAGCTGTTGTCCGCGACTCGTCTCTCCTGCTCGTTGAGAAGCTCCTCGTAGAGCTGCGAGCAGCAGAAGAAAGGCGTGCGGCCCGGCGCGGACTCCATGGACAGCCCAGACCCATCGTCCCACCGGATTGTGACCGGGGGCCCCTCGGGCAACTGCACCACGTGGAAGGCCGTGAACCACGGCGGGTCTCGGCTGTAGAGCGGCGCGTCAAAGTGCCAACCCTGGAAACGCGTGTGGCCCCTCTCGAGCTCCTCGTGCGGGAGCGGCGGCAAGTGGTTCTCGTACGAGAAGGACTTGTTTAGGTTGAGATCCTTCAAGCCGTAGTGGTCGCCCACGAGGCCCTTGCCGACGACGTGGACATTTTCGGCGGCCGGGATGCCGGTCACGCCTCTCGCTTTCTGAGCCCAGTTTGTTATTCAACGATGCGGAGAGTGGCAAGGCTGGGTTTTCACTTGCTAGGATCCCGCCTCCATGCGGGTGAAAATCGGCCATGAAAAGCTCCGGGCTCTGAGGTCCGGCCTCTGGATCGAGCTTCGTCACCAGTTCCCATTGCTTGACGGGATCTAGCTCATCTTGGTCCTTCACTATAAGGAGTTTGTGCTTCCACACGGACTCTTTGAGTGAGACAAGTTCGTCATCTTCAAGTTATCATGCGGTCCGTGTTAGTTAGAAAAAGACTTCTTTGCGCACTTTGTACTAGCTTGTTGACGCGATCGAGAGACGAACCTGAAATATTATTGATGTCGAGCCCGGTCACTTGTGCACCAAACTACCCATCATGATTAGATTGACCATGAGAAAACGAGAGGTCGAGAGATGTACGTACGTGAACCTTCTTGCCCGGTTCATGTTGTAGAGGTTCGACATGGAATCCCATTTTCTGTCTTGTTTTGTTGACTTTGTCCTGTCTTGTCGAGAGTTCTTTTCTTATTTTCAACGAAATGAGATGATCATCATATCAGAAACCCGATGGTGCTAGTCAAGGTCACTTGAGCCTCACTTCGTGGCGGTTATCGGCTCATGGCGTTTCGACTTTTCCCCTCTTGCTTCGGGGCAAGACAGAGGATTCCACTCCAACGCTAATTCAACAAACGTCTGTTCAACTCCGCCGGACCGAGGCATGAACTCGTGTGTCAATATTCTCTAGGTATGTTGGGCTCCAAGACAACCTTGATACTTTCGTCAACACGATGGTGCGGCTCGATCGTGCGTGTCCCCATATCTTGGAAAAGCTTCAAGCAAATCCGGCGAAAGATGACTCTTTACGCGTGTCCTACACGCGCTACCCTGGGAAAGGCTGTCTAAGTAGCTCGTTTGAGCAGGTCGGATATATCGGTTCAAGGGATCCTTGCTTTAGTTATGAGTGCTCTATCCCAGTAGTACTGAGATTGACGCGTTGGTAGCCGCACTTAAAAGTGACACTAAACCTTACTGCGTGTTCAATGTCTCTTTGTGTTTGTGTGTGTAGTCGGAGCCAGCTCGAATCGGCGCCAAGAGCCCCAAACCATGACCAATCGGGGTTTCGCCACGAAGGCTTCGACTCAGTGGTTCGATAAGGTGTGCAAGAAACGCGTGCCGCGCCTCCCGAAGCTGATGGAGCAGCCCGAAATCTCAGCGCTTACAGAGTTGGAGTAGAGCCTTTGCACCAGCTGCTTTGCACTTAGTGTCTCGAGTGGATCAGCTTCTAAGGGTCAAAGAAGGGATTTCACACATTGGTATCATCTTAAGTGCGTAGCTCCATCAGGAAGTAAATGAAAATGATGGAAGCATGAGCTTTGAACTAAGAAGCATGATCTATGGCGATCATGACTTATTGTTGCGCCAATTCTGTTCCGTCATCAAAGATATTTAGACAGCTGTAGGTGATCGTCTCCGCCTGGCTTTTAGTTGAAATGGATGAAATCACGTTATTCTAAGACAATAGCGACTACATACGCTGTTCTAATCCCGTCTTTTCCTGATAAACATCTTGGCTTCTCTATCCATCATCACTGCTGTTCCGTAGTATCTCGTCTGCGGCCGATCCTCAAAGTCCAGGCTCATGTCATACTTCAGCAGTAAGTGCGCTAGTACGACTTTCATTTCCGCAACCGCAAAGAAGCGTCCAGGGCAGGAGTGGGTGCCGTGTCCGAAGGGCAGGTTGTCAGGCCCCGTTGTTGCGGCGAGATACTTGTTCGGTAGTTGTTCCTGCTCCCTGCGCTTACTAAAGCGAAAACCGTCAAAATTGGCGACTTTGTCGTCGTGCTGAACCTCCGGTGATCTGTGTGCGTGGTACATATCAAAATAAACTGTTGTGCCCCTGGGAACAACTGTTCCGTCGTCAAGATACAAGGACGATGTGGTAACTCGGCCCATCGCAACTAGGACCGATCCGCTATTAGTCGGAACCTGCGAGTCTCAGAGGTGATGATTTGATCTTACCCAAGAAGGGTGCATGGAGTCTGGCTGACTCCCGAAGCAGGCTGTCCAACTTGGAAAGCCTTCTCAACCTGCCCATATCCCACATATCGTCGTTGCTGTTGGAGACGACGGAAGAAAGCTCGTCACGAAGGGAGTCAAAGAGGCCAGGGGTAGATAATATATCGAATATGGCGTTTGTCAGAGCCTGTGAGACTGTGTCCGAACTTGCCAAGGCCGCTCGAAGCTGCATTCTCGCCATCATGCTACTGTCCCGCCCCTTCCAGCCAAGACGCTGCCGGATAAAGCGCATGAGTACGCCGCCATCGACCGAGTTGTCCTTTGCATCGGTCATCAAAGGTTGCAGCAATTCGGCTGCTCGCTTTCGTCTTGCGGAGAATCCGATCTTTCTGAAAATGAACGGGTGAACGAACGGCCGCGCCCAGGGATGCCATCGGTTCAGGGCGTCAAACGCCCTCCGTAAATCGCTCGAATAATTGTACGCGATTTCCTGCCACTCAGTATTTCTCGACAGACGCCGACCTACAAACGCAACTGCATTCATGATGGTCACAACTCGCTTGATGAAGACGAAGGCTGGTACTTCTCTCCATTCCTCGCTGTTGTGGCATCCCAGGGTGTGCTCGCAGGCGTATTCGGCTTCTTCGTGCAGTACGGGAACTAGGTCGCGTATATGTCGCGTAAGGTCGACTTTGATTGCGTTGAACATTTCCGGCATGGGTGTTCCCAAGTCGGTGTATTGCCCTAGGCCTCGCCGATAAACCTCTTTGTTTGCGGACAGCTCTGATTCGGGGGCAGACTTAAGCTTATTGATAAGCTTGTGAGGAAGGATGACGATAGGCGGTTCAGACGGTAACACGAATGCCCTATCTGGATACTAAGGGGTAATAAACTGTCAGCTAGATTAATTCAAATTCAGTCATGACATATGCTATAGGGAATAGTTGGGGTTACCAGTCTTCTGCCTTCCTCCAAGGCTAGTCTGAAGTCTTCGGCCCTGGCAGTGACTGTAGGCAAAGATATTCTCTCTCTCGATCTTTTCAGCATCCCACTGATCAGCCAGAGTATAGCTGATAGTAAGACCACCACCGAAGCTCCCCGAACCAATATGGCATGGTCTTCCAGACTACTTACAAACGAGAAAGAGAAACAAGCATCCATTGTAATTACCGTAGACAAGCTGAGAGTCCAGAGAAAAAACGTGTTGGAAAGCAATCAATGCCGACTATGCCGTGCCGTTTGATTACCACTCGAAAACATGTTTTCTCTTGTGCGGGTGCGTCTTTGTGACTCCATCAGGTGAATTCCGCAGAGTTCCAATGCCGCCTCTGATTAGACAGCAAGTCTGGTTCTGCTGCTGCTCAAACTCTGCATGTCTTCACTTTTTAGTTGCAACTGTAGTTTCTGTTCTGATTAAAACACCGAGACCGAGACCGAAATATTAGATGCCCACCTGCAGAACAGGCGAGCTGTGTGTTGTCAAACTTCGGATCCGCATTAGCCCACACGTGTAGAAGCGGAGTCAAGGCGTCTGGAAGAATTACAGATGACTGATCTGTCCGAGAAACCTTCTTTGTACCGCAATAAGCCTTTTCTGGTAATTCAATATTACTGACTTGTTGCATGGTCTGAAGTCGTGAACGAGCACTGTGTTTGTCGGCACAGGCGGCGAGTCACGTTGGTGGTTGTAAAAATGAGCAAAGTTCAAAGCTCGTGCCTTAGGAAGCCGTTATAAGCGGATAATATATTCCTCAGGCCTGCAATAGACTGCCCACGCCTGCTTTTTCAAGTCTGTACTCCATGAAAAGGAAACATGTCGGATCAACACTCCACTCAGTTTCTCCATCCTTGCTATTGGGGATTATCTGGATCAGAACTGTATTCCCGTCAGCCAGACACCAGAGAGCGACTCGTGCTGAGGCAGGTTTACAGCATACCTGGTCATATCAACTACTACATGGTATGTTGTGCTCGCATGCAGTACAACTTGTCAGATCTCGAGGCCGAGACGCGAGCTCGTAACGCCTGGGTCACTTTACGTTGCAGCCAACCATCAATCGCCATACAATTTGACAGCATCAGAGTGACATTCTCCCCCCTTGCGCCTGAGGATGTGCCCGCATGGGTTGGAGATACCTTTTTCATACACCGCACGAGCAACACGGCGCTCTCGTGGTCTGCCACGCTACAACCAGCCTCTGGTATGCAACTACACTTTCTCCCATACACCAAAGAGATGGTTTTGACGGCGTCACACGAGCATATCGATGGCCATGGGATGGTTATGCTTCTGGACACACTCTGCCACAATATGGCGTTCCCCACGAAACCCTGCTTTGAGAATCAGGGAGAGCGGTTGTCTCCGCCGTTGGACGTTGCCGCAGGTGTTGAGGTCGCTTCGACTGAGACTTGGCAAAGAACGGAGAAGTGGTTGCAGGAGTGGAGAGAATATGCGTCTCGTCCGATATGCTTAGCTCCAGACCTCCCGGGACCAGGCGTCCGGGAGGTCGGCACCACTCGGCTGGTTCTGTCAAAAAAGGATTCTTCGGCGATCTTCACTTACGCAAGGTCCCACGGCGTATCTGTGAACGACTTGATGAACGGCACGGTGGTCATGACAGCAAAACAACATGCCGGTTCTCCAGAGGGCAACTGGGTGGGGGGCGTCCTACTCGACGCTAGGAATCTATGCAAACACCCTTACAACACAGCCCAGCATGCAGCCACGATCTACTTCGCAGCGTATCCAGCCTGCGTCAAAGCTCCCAAATCCATTTTGGACGCAACATCACAGATTCGGAAACAACGTTTGGAATTCCAGGAAGATCCCGATGCCCTTTGTACTTTGCAGCCAATGTTGCACCTTTCTGGGACTGCAACCACGGAGGACAAACACCGGTCGATGGTAACTCAACAGATGGCTCAAGTTGAATACAGCGGTCTAGGAAAGTTGGATGGAATGTTGCGGAAGGTCCGAGGAGACATACAGATTGCTGACTTTTGGCTCAGTGTTGGTCACTGCACAGCTGCGATTGGCGTGTACTGCCACACTTATGACGGACGTCTAGGGTTCACAATCAGTTACAACCCTGGGTTTCACAGCTCTTCAAGCATTTCCTGCTTTGTGAAAACTTTAAGCTCAGTTCTACTTGGAATCTCAACTTAGAATAGAACGAAGCATTTATTCGGAAGCCGAATAAGTTGCCTTGCTAAAGATGTCTTGAATCATGAATCACGATCGTTGTTTTCCGAGCTGCACGATTCAAAATATCAACATCGGAGTCGACCTTTTGGAAATTCCGAAAGATTCTGTAGCCGTGCCTTTGATTGCGTGCTCTTCCTGACTTTATGTTGGTGCTACAGCCATCCCAGCATCTCAAAGATCAGGCAATACCAATTGAGAACCTATTTCGAGCTATTGTATGATAGACTCCAATGAGATTGGCTGCTACCCAGATTATGAGACGCTGAAGTAGTTAAAGCCGGAAAAGCCATACGTAGAATATATATCTTCAGGGTGTTGAAAAACGACTGCCTTAAAATTTGAATTTGAATAGTCACAATTACTTCGTGGTCATCAACATTGGACAACATGGCTTCATCTCTGATTGACGATCACGTACCCTTGGAGTACCATGTTCTTTTTCAAGTTTCAGATAACTCGTCAAGCAACTTGAACTGGGCGTTCGGTTCCCAGTTTTTCCAAGAACCCGACTTTCTTGGGGCTACCGTCTGCCTACTTGGAGCGGTAAGAAACTGCAAACCCATTACAGTTGCCAACTTGAAGTGAATTCTTTAGACTCATATGATCAAAAGCTTTTGTCCGTATTGTTGTACTCCCTAGCTTACAACATCTATTTGGGTCCCATCTCCAATATTCCCGGACCCTTCCTGGCAAAGGTTTCACCGGTCAGTATATTTGCGTCTCCCGTTCTTCCAATTTACTCATCGCTCTCAGTTCTGGCTAATGCGAGCTGCCCTGCGGAAAACGCTCAATCGAGACATTCAGGATCTACACAATAAATATGGTAATAAAGATAGTCTGATGAATAATTGAAACTGCTGGCATCTAATCTCGACATCGTATAGGCCCAGTTGTTCGTCTGTCCCCAACAGAGGTCTCTTTTGCTACCGTCGAGGCACAGACGGCAATCCATCGGCCCGGTGGCTCAGCGAAGCAGAATATGTTTTTCACAAAAGAAGGAACCTTGGAAGCAATGATGGGAAAGATCATTTGGACAGCTGAAAATCTACTGACATCCACCGATCCAAAGGAGCACCAGCGCCTCAAGAGAGCAATGCAGCCGGCTTTCACCGAAAAGTCATTGCAAGCTCAAGAGCCAATCCAACAACGACACACCGACCGCTTGATCTCACTTATACAACAAGAGTTAGAAACGAGTCGAACAATCGATTTGACTCCTCTCATTTCACAAACGACTTGGGATATCATTAGCGATCTTTCGTTCGGGGAACCCTTGCTGAAAGACCAACTCGGTAGCCCACCCCTGTCAAACAAGACCTCGCGGAAGTGGAAGCTATGTACTAAGCGTTTTCAGCAAGGTTTGAGCGTTTAAAGGCGATGTTTTGTATGGCCAGTCCCCTACTGGAAGCTCTCCAGGTTTTGCTGGCTGTGCCAGGAGCTCGGACGCTGACCAAACTTTTCGTTGACGTTATCCCCTTTCTTTTCCGACTACCGACCAATATCCTGCCGTCAGCCCAACTCCGGAGGTGAGCATGTGTGCCCCCCTTACCCAGCTCCATCCATCTGACTCGTTTTCTCTAGCGGGAAAATCCGTCGTAGAGACTGCAAGGAAGACTTTTTGGCGGCAATAATGAGATGTCGAGAACTGGGCATCAGCATGACAGACGAGGAGCTCCTGAGCAACTCCTCGCTACTCGTGTCAGTTAGAACTCAGGTATTATCTCCGAAAGTCTATGATGTTAACACGCGCGTCAGCATGGTCGGCTATGACACAACTGCTACCTCGATCTCCGCAGCAACAAACCTGCTTCTTCGGCATCCGAAGTATCTCGCGGCTCTTCGGCATGAGCTCTTTTCTCGATTCAAATCAACTGCCGAGATGGATGCCGTGTCTCTAACTCAGCTTCCACTACTCAACGGCTGTATTCACGAGTCTCTTCGTTTATTTCCTCCTGCGAATGGGAAGGGCACGAATCGAACATCTCCGGGGGCCTTGATTGACGGAGTTTTCATCCCCTCTGGGATAAACGTCTCTGCTGACATGTACACCATTCAGAGGTCTGTGTCATACTGGGCTCGTCCGAACGAATTCTGCCCCGAGCGGTGGTTCGACAATGGACCGGACACTGAGTTCGCCAAAGACGTCCGGTCCTCGCACTGCCCGTTCTTACTTGGTCCGAGAATGTGCATTGGCCGCGCCGTGGCATTGCAGTCAATGAGACTGATGCTCGCAAAAATGGTGTTTCGATTCGATATGGAGGCAGCTGAGGATTACAACTGGGAGACTGATGTTCCCAACTCGTATCTGTGGATGGATTATCGGTGCCTGGTTTCTTTGCGAGACCTGCAGTAAGCTGGTTATGTGGTCGCATGTAATTTGCTCGGTTTATGTGACGCTCCATTATCTGCATTTTAAATCATTCAAGATCTCGTAGTCACATGAATTGTTACGTTTGCTCTGATTGAATGTATCCCTACGGAAGCTGAAGCTGTTGATGTATCATACTTTAGCAGAATGGTAACATGCCGAGCAATACTCAGCTCAGCAAACCTTCCTCTTCAGCTCTGCTCACTCAGACTTCGCGAATTTTCTTGAGAAAAGTGTCAAGTCTGTATTTCTTAATCGGAATATGTCATTTCTCGCGCCGTAGTAAACAGTCAGAGAGATTTCGGACGCGAGTGAAAGAAATTGTTCATTTGTATGTAATTCAGCTTTTATCTTGTTGTTTCAATCTTCCACAGAAATAGGTCCACACACAAACTTGCAAACGACTTCAATGTGTAGACATCCTCTTCTTTTCAAGCTGGCTCTGTCCATTTATCTCTGATAGCCCGGTTCGACTTACATTTCCTCCTCTTCCTCCAAAATAGTTCATGGAAGCAATCGAATAGGAGCTGCCGATATGATGGGATTTGATCACTGTCCAGGGTTGTAATCCGGGTGTGTCTTCTGATAATTTCGAATGATGTTCATGACGCCTTCCGGAGCTGGTACAGTCTTCACGCCATGGGGCTTTCTGACGTCAGTCTCTACCATGTCTTTTACAGCCATTTCATTGTGCTCTTCCAGTATGGTTTCGAAGTCCCAGCACTTTCGCCAGATGTTTGTATCGGCTATCGGGCGGTTGAATTCTTCCATCCAGCGAAAAAGATAAACTCCAGGATCCTGCAAGCCTGATTTTAGCCGAGATTACCATTTGAAGGTGAGTTTAACTTACTCCCGAACAAGTCAGATGTTCAAACAAAATCATGACGCAGTGTGCAGTGTGATAGGCATGGAAGGGGTTGTCATCGGTGCCATTCGGATAGTAATAATCACTGAAAATTGTTAGCAAGCAATTACAATTCCGGAGCTAGTCTCTTACGAATAAATGGCCTTGCGTAGATAATCAAGACAGTGAATATTGTGATACATTGCGGACTTCGCCATGTACGTAGGTTCGCCGTCAATCTTGTAATTATCTGGCATGGACACAACGACAGAAGGATCTTTTCTCATGGCGGCAATGTCCGACTCTTTCACTGGGATGAGATACTCGGCTGTCACCCGCTCCCAGGCTTTGTCGACTTCGTCACTGGGCTCGGCGCGCCAGATCTCGGGGCCGCCCATGCCATACTGTGCGTAGCTCTTTCGCAGCACCATGGGAATCTCGATTCGATTTAGGAGAGGTGCTGAAATATTAGCTTCCTGTCCAGTGACTGATTTGGTAACAAGCCGACACACTCACAATACATAGCAATGTCTTTGTGGGCAGCGTTGAAGCCATGAGAGTGCTGCCAAGCCAGGAAAAGGCTCCCTACTCCCACTTGAAATAGCATGAAGTTGACCATAAAAGATGGGCTTTTCATCGCCGATCTACAAGACAGCAGCAGTTTGCGGACTCTAGATTGCTTTTTCTTCGACACCAGCTCATCATTCATCAGGGGGTGGTCAGACTCCTGGCTGGAACGGCTGTCTTGCTGGTCTTTCTCCATGTCGATCGAGGGCAGGGAGTGATAGGCCGCACTGGCTTTGTTGTGGCTGAATATGTTAGGCATGTTCGCAAGATCACTGCGGTTACTTTGAATACACGGAGCGAGACAACCAAAGTTGATACTTGAGGCTAATCGAAGGCGACACCGCATGCTTCTCATAAGATATGGACAGGTGAAAGTTTTGGACTCTGCATATATCGGAGGATCCAGAAAGGGAATGCATTCGTCCATGCATTCACTCATGATCAGAATTAACCCTGATCTCTATCCCAAAAAGGAATTACGCAAAGGTCGAAGCTATCGAGATCAGTGCTTTACGCCGACAGAGCTCTCGCGATTCAGGAAGCTTAGATCTGACTCGCTGGAGGGGTTTCCCTATCTCAGTGATGGGATCTTTTGACTTTCGACATGTTTGAGTCAGCCCTACAAGAGTACCAGGATCTACGCAAGCTCATTTTCCGGGCCGAACATGCGGTAGGTGTACCGTAACCTTCAATGGCACAATTTGCAATTGAACAGCTGATCGTTTCACTAGTTCCTCAAGAGCAATGCAACGGATGTTTCTTCCTTCGCCATGAATCTTACGATAGACGCCTTGACTGTACATCCACGGATGACAAATGAGACAAATGACGGCAGGCATGGCTGCTAGCTCCCGGTATTATGAGACTACAGCAAAAAGTCAAATCAAGCAGTTGAATTTCGGTATCGGTTTAGAAACTGGTCCAAGTGCATCTATCCAGCTGGTTGACAGACCACCGGGACCTAGGAGGATTAGTTCCCAATTTCCTCGCTCCTGCTAAACCCTGTCCGGCCCGCGAGACACATTTCTCACGAATGAAATCGAATCTTCGTCAAATCCTCTTCTCTCGTCTCAACTCAGACTGATTGCAAATAAGTTCTCCATGATGATCTCACAAGTAGTTCTCGCCAGTGGGCAAGCAGGATTTTTCTTGCTGCTATTCGTGCGTCATCAAACTCCATGCATCTCATGACTTTCAAGAGTTGACAAGTAACTCTAGGGGCTCACGTATCTCATCCTATCATCGTTTTACAACCTCTTCATACATCCGCTTTCTCGTTTCCCAGGCAAGTTTTGAAGTCAGCTCTCGTTCCATTCTTCTATCTCACGCGACTGAAGGGCCGTTTTCAGGTCGATGTCAGGATCTCTGGGTTTCTCGACAGTGGTGCGTTCACCTGACGTTGTCTACAGCGGTCTTCTCTGATGTGGTACTCAGGATCTCTGGCAACTGGCCTTGGGAGATTGAGGCTTTGCATGCCAAGTACGGCGATATTGTGAGAATCGGCCCCAATGAGCTCTCCTTCGCTCATCCACAATCAATCAAGGACATTTATGGACAGCCAAACATCAAACATCCACAATTCTTCACCAAGTTTGCTACTTTCTACAAGCAGACCGACGTTGGCGGCTCGATCGGTACTGAAGTTGATCCTGTTGTACACCAAGGCATCAGAAAGCGTTTGGCTCCCGGTTTCAGCGTCACAGCTCTTGGAAAACAGAGTGACATCGTGGTGCGTCACATCGATTCATTGCTCGACCAGATCTCGATTTTCGGTCAGAACTCGGAGGGCATGAACATGAGCCAATGGTTCATGTGGCTTGCCTTTGATGTGATCGTGGATCTCTCTTTCGGCGAAGAGCTGGGTACGGTAGAGCAAGGTATTTGCAAGCACGTGTGAAAAGCTGATCGTGGATACAGCTGACATTTTCTAGGCCAGGGAAATGACTGGATCAATATGCTGGCCAACAGTGGCTTCCAGATCGCCCTTGGTTATGTTGTCCGCCGTAGGTTTAGAGCGCTTCAGAACGTCGTCAGGCTCTGTCTTGTCAACGAGAAGAGCAAATCCATGCGCAATAAGTATGTTGCGAATTCTCGCGAGAAGGCCAGTCAGCGGTTGCGGAGGGGAGCAGATGTCGAGCGCTTCGACTTTTTCAGTCATCTGTTGCGAGAGAAGGCCATTGAGGCAAACATCGACTTCTTTGCATCGCAAGGCACCACACTTGTTGCCGCCGGCACCGAGACAACATCCACATTCATGTCTGCTCTGACCTACTACCTACTCCAGAACCCGCGGTCCTTACAGCGACTCCAAAATGAGTTGAGACAAACTTTCAGGCAGCACAGTGAGATTAATAGCGAGACGACAAAGCCGTTGAAGTATTTGAATGCCGCAATAGAAGAAGGCATGCGCGTCTTTGCACCTGCGCCCTTTGGCTTACCGAGAGTGAGTCCAGGCGCCGACGTGGTGGGTGAATGGATACCCAGAGGCGTAAGTGGACATATCCATTGTGTTCATCCGGCGTCAGCTAATATTGACTACCTACTCTGCAGACTGTCGTTGCCACCGCGGCGCATGTCACTTCTAGAGACGAGAGATGGTTCCACAAGGCAAAAGAGTTCCACCCCGAACGATGGCTCCAGTCTGATCACCCGCACTATGAGCCCATCTTCGGCAATGATTGCAAGGAGGCTTCAAAACCGTTTTCCGTGGGCCCCAGATCTTGTATCGGCAGTCATTTGTCGTACATGGAAGTACGAGTTTGCATTGCGAAGTTAGCCTGGGCCTTCGATTGGGAGCAAGTCAACGTCAACGAGGATTTCGTTAGAGACGCCCGCCTTCTGGGACTTTGGAAAGCGGCCCCATTCCACGTCAGATATCTCCCTTTCCAGGGTGTATCTGTTTAGACGGCCAATGCTGGTGCTGAATGATTCTTGGGGGTCGCGAAACTTCGTAATTTGACTGCCTGGAAAGCAAAAGGCATGAAAGGGTCAGCAACCGACATGGGATGTAGTTTTAATCGGTAGCCAAATTGAAGTCATGGAGGAGTGGCCCAATTCAACCACGACCCTGTTGTAAACGCTCGTGCCTAGATTTCACCTGAACTTTCTAAAGACTAAGGTCTCGGTGTATTCAAGGATATGGATGTGAGTACACAGTGTGTCTTGCAGCTGCTTTGGACTTCGGAACTTACTGCAGTATGCTTTGTTGCATAAATAAGACTCCGCGACCTGGTCACACTTTCAAGGATGATATGACGTCCTCATCAATGCCCCTCTAGACGCGCTTGAGGTGATTTTCATATCTAAACCTCTTTTTGGACTTTGGCCGCTACTCCGCTCTGGCGTGGGCCTTTCAAGCTTATTGCGTAAATGATTAGGTGTTGCGGCAACCAGAAGATAGACTCCGGGTGGTGTGACGATGTGTGGAACGACTTGCCGGCTACTGCTGTCGCGAATGGAGCTCTCGGAGAATTCCGTCGGCGCTGTTCTACATGATTCAAACCATGAGAAATAGTTTCTTCGACTTACAGTTTTCCTCATCGGGCTGGTTGCCTTTGAATCAGGCAAGCTCTCAAGTCGGGCTCAGCATGTGTGTTAATTGGTCTTGGACTTAAGCCGACGTCCATCAATCGTGTGAGAGGAAATCTGGAGTCGTGCTTTCGTGAAGGCCTTTTACGTGACGCCCGTTCTTCGTGCAATTTGAGAATACCTTCATCATGGACTCCATCTGGGAGCAATCAGTCGCTGTTAGTGGTGAAGTGGCCGCATCAACGGGCTGCTTTACCACGTTGCCCATTCGCATACATCGACGAAATGATATAGCCGATGACTCAACCAAGCAGTCCATATTAGACTGGGGGGCTCACATAAGAGATGGATGGGAGCATAGATCCGGATCGTCGTGGAGTCCGGTTGGGAATTGGTGTGCGTTCATTTTCCCGGAATCACTTCCTGAGCGTCTTGGTGTCATCACCTATTTAGCAAATATGGGTAATATCCACGACGGTATGGACCTGTCATTGAAATTCTGAATGGGTGTGCAACTAATATGGCTTATAGATCTTTGTGATGAGTTGCCCTATGAAGAGGCCCTCACCGAGCATGCGACGCTCAGCCAAGCCATGGACGTTGGCGCCTCCGAGAGCCGCTCCGGAAACAAATCCGGAGACCGATCTATGAGGATGAAGAGATACATCTCCGAGTGCCTGATGCGAGCCATGGAAATTGACCGCGTCCGTGCCTTGCGCATGATCAACTCCTATCGATCTAAGTGGCTCGATGTGATGGAGAGCCGAGACGTCAATGAGATGGAGACTCTCGACGAGTATCTGGTCTTCAGAAACCTCAACGGAGGTATGGAGTGAGTGGGCTTTTATTCCACACTCTTTCAAACTACGTCAAGCTGATTCGTCACTAGGGCCTTCTGGAGCATGGTGACGTTTGGTATGGCAGTCGACATATCGGCAGCGGATATGAACCAGCTTCGTCCCATGTTCCAAGCGGCGGAGTCGGCTCTTGTCCTGACGAACGACTACTGGAGCTGGGATCGTGAGTGGCGGCACGCTCAGCGAACTCAAAACCCCAGAATCGTCAACGCCATCCACCTGTTCATGCGAGCCAAAGGCATGTCGCTTGAAGAAGCGAGGGAAACAGTACGGCAGCGGATTCTAGCTTACGAGGCCGATTATCTGAGAGCCAAGGAGGAGTTCTATAAACTGAATCCTCACATTCCGTTGCATGTGAAGAGATACATCGAGGTTTGTGGGGTCATCGTTGCCGGCAACCACTATTGGTGCGCAAACTGTCCAAGACACCATACTTGGCGGGACGAGGACACTTCTTCCAGCGATGAAAGCACCTCCTTAGCCGAGTACGCTTCTGAGGAGGGTGTGGAAACGACATCGGGACCATGCAGCTCCAGCTATGCTTCCCCTAAGTCATCCTCCGTAATGACCCCGTCGCTCTCTGAGACTTTCGGATTCATGATGGTTCATGACGAAAAACCAGCAAGAGCGAGCGACAGAGCTCTCCTTGCCCCGTGCGACTACATTCGCTCAATGCCATCCAAGGGCTTACGTTCTTTGATGGTCGAGGCCCTCGATCAATGGTTACTCGTCGACGACAGTTCGCTTGAACAGATAAAAGCCATCATCGACTTGCTCCACAATTCGTCTCTCATACTCGATGACATCGAAGATAACTCGGCTCTCCGAAGAGGCTTCCCTGCAACCCACATGGTCTTCGGGCAGGCGCAGTCGATCAACGCCGCCAATTTCATGTTCGTCCGCGCCGTTCAGCTCACTCAAACTCTGGAGAGCCCCGAGTGTCTTGAAACCCTGCTCGATGAGCTCGAGTGTCTGTTCACGGGCCAAAGCTGGGACCTCTACTGGAAGTTCCATCTTCAGGTCCCGACGGAGGAGGAGTATTTTGAGATGATCGACAGCAAGACCGGCGCGATGTTTCGTCTCCTTGCGCGGCTCATGTATCAAAAGAGTCACGTCATCGCCGCCAGCAACAGCCATCGCACAATCTCCCCATGCGAGACGTTGCGTCTTTTGGACAAGATGTGTCGCCTTTTCGGTCGGTTTTTCCAGATCAGGGATGACTTTATGAATCTGAACTCCACCGAATATTCCGACCAGAAAGGATTTTGCGAAGACTTGGATGAGGGGAAAATGTCATACCCTCTCATCATGGTCATGAGACAGAATCCTGAACGAAAGGATCAGATCATCGGAATATTCAGGCAACAGGCTGCAAATTCATCCAGAGCAAACATGACCGAGCCAGCGCGTCTATCATATGAGACAAAGCGGTTCATTCTGGGTATCATCAAGAAATCCAAAGTCATGCATCAGACTCTTGAAAAGATACGGGAGCTGGAATCCGCCGCTGAAGACTCGATTGGTGAGTTGGAAGGGGCGTTCGGTGAGACCAATCCGGTCATGCGTATTCTACTCGGGAGACTTAGTGTGCGAGATGTTGTTCTCACCTAAGAAGTCATTGTGAAATTCGACGTTAGATCATCGACAGTTCAATCATTCTGGAAAGTTTACGTGCTTCTGAGAGAACTACCAAAACAGCCCGAAATCGTATTCTCATTTGACATCCTCTGCCTACTGCCATCAAATCCAGCCGCATCGTCGCACCCAAAACGTCTTGAGTCTCCAAGCAAAGTGGTTTGTTATTCAGGGTGAATTGAGTAGACATTTATCATGACAGCCGGGCCGTCTCTGATGTACGAGTTGACTAGTAAAAGGACTCGTTCATTTCTCAAATTTTTGCAGATTTGGTTCAATGAGCAAGATGTCATTTTATTTGGTTCTATATGTTGTGTTTGGACGGACTGTTTCGGGTGCGATAAATGATCTCCTGCAAATTGTTGTGCTCCTTCACAGTCTTAGCACCAAGCGGCTTGGACATGCTAAAGGGATTCACTTTCTTCAGAGCAATATTGTCGAACTTCTGCCGAAACGACTCGAAGTCCCAGCACTTGCCCCAAGTGTTGGCGTCAGGCAAAGGGATTTCTGTGTGTTCATACCACTGATATACTGCAGTAGTGTTTTGTTAGTCTCGGTTCAAATTGATGACTTGATGTTTTGCCATTCATAAATCCATTGCCGCACGAAAAGAACCGGGGCATGTCAGTACTCACCATAGACACCAGGGTCTCCAGCGCAGGTCAGATGGTCTAGGATCATGGCCAGACAGTGTGCGATATGCTCTGCATGCATCGGAACGCTTTCTGTGCCGTTTTTGTAATAGTACTCCTTGTAAACTGCCTTTCGAATGTAGTCGAGACAGTGAAGCCTGTGGAAAATGAGAGCGTGCGCCAGATAGGTCTTCTCGTTTCCGAGGTGGTACTCCTCCGGCAGCATCACGGCTACAGAAGGGTCTTTCCTGAGAGCAATGATCTCTGCCTCTGTCACTGGAATAGTAGCCTCGGACGCGAGACCCTCCCACATCTCATCGATCTCGGTGTTCGGATAAGATCCCCAAGTCATGTCGCCGCTGCCGCCGGAGATTACTTGCGGTTCGTCGAACCGCACCGTTAGCGGGATCTCAATTCGATCCAACAAAGGGGCTGCAAAAACAACGCATCAGCTAAGCAGCCTGGTTCTCGCGGAGCTGCAGTTGGGATTGTACTGACAGTAGAAAGACACGTCCTTCAGGCGTTGATTCAGGGGCTGCCGGTGCCAGGCGACCCATAGGACTGCTCCGACAGCAATCATCATGACATGAGTGGCAATGCAGATCTTGAGTATCGCTTTAGTGGTTTTGTAGTGACCCTTCGAGTAGATCTGAAGGCTCTCTGCGTCATCGTCCTCGCTGCCGCATGTGCACCGTTTATTCAATGGGACGTATTTGTGGGTGGGCAAAAACATGTTGGATAACATCATGTGTTGCTTTCAAAGGACTTGGGCAAATATCACGGTCGAACTTGCATGAGAAGGTCTTGTCGTAGAAGATTTGGAAGAACAAGTTACCCGCGCATTGTGCAACATACCCCCAGAAGTGGCAGCAGCTTGGTATCAGCCAATGGTCTGAAGCACCATTACCGCACCTCGCAACCACGTTGAACTCAAGACTCGCGCCTATACTGGCGGATAAGCTGAGTACGAGTGCGTTCGGGCGGAATATTCCTGACACACAACACGAATTTGAGTCAGTACGGGAGACCAGCATGCATAGTCTAGCCACGAGCTACCGAACTCTGTTTCCCCGCAAAACATGCGATTTTCTCCCTCGCAGTTGAAAAAAAGCTGGAACTTGCCGAAAACTGCTCGCCAGTACTATATGTCACTTCAGGTTGTCAGAAGCTGTACTCTGTGAACTCAAATCTAGTCATGCTGAATCGACAACCTTGGGTGTTTCGACCTGCTCTGGATTTCCGCTTTCAGCACCTCCGGAGGTTAAACTTCGACCTACTTCGACCTAGAGTGTCTGGAACGCCCTGTCTTTGGTGGTCATCATGCCTGCATGTTTGTTGTTTTGGTCATTTAGTAGTTGCACATCCTTGGACTGGAAGTAAGTTCAGGGGAGCCGGCAGGGGCTTGATATGATCTAGATACTCGGTGAGCATCTGCATCGGACTGTTGTCGTTTTCCCCTTGTTATTTCGAATCCAAGTACTGAATCCTGGATAATGCCAATGTCGTCTTGAGATAGAGTCCAACACTAGAGTCCAACACTATCTACCAACGCGCTTTCGACTTCGCATTCGGTTCAGGGCACTTGGGAAAGCATCTGTTTTCGTTCCGTTTTTTCCACGACAGCAATCCTAACCTATACTTCGTACAGCTTGGACTAGATAAAGCCTTGATTACATACAGACTTGACTCCATACAGCCGTGATCAGTTTCGATCAAATTTACGGTCTCTGAGTAACGTCATGCATGTCTTGGGTAGAACCGACACCATGCGTTACGATGGTTCTCTCGACCAAGGCCAAGAAAAGGGCCCGGACATTGAGCCCTCGGTTGTGCGAGAGCAGCTCGGTAACGGTACTGCTGTTACTATTACCCATACACGTTGGTGGAAGGACCGAGGACTGAGAAGCCTCAACATGCGCTTGCTTGCCATCTTCCTCACCCCGCTGATGATAGGGTACGACGGCACCCTTATCGGCTCGTTGCTGTCCATGCCCCGTTGTAAGTCCTCAATACCTGAATATAACAGAAGCCCAGGCTTAACACACACACGCTTTAGGGTACCGAGGTAAGAAACGGGAAAGCTTGAGATGGCCCGTTGTCCGTCGCAGACAAACAAGCTAACAACACAAACCAAAACACACCAGATCTCGGTCTGAGCCCCGAGGACGGCAGTCTCGTCGGGTTGATGGGTGCCGGTTACGCATTTGGTGCGATGATCGCCTTCCCCGTCTTTAGCTGGGCCGCGGATACCTTTGGCCGAAGACTCGTGATCATGTTAGGAGACGTCATCGTTCTCGGCGCCGGTGAATTCCCTCCCACACCATAACGGTTCCACGGATGCCAGAGGTTTCTGACTTCTACTCCTAAGTACTCGGACAAATGTTCTGCTATAATGCACGTCTATACGTGCTCACTCGATTCGTCGTGAGCCTCCGGTTTCTCTAAACACTCAAGCTAGAAAGCGCGTTCTAATCAGACATTAGCTTGGCGTAGGCTCCATGCTCGTCGCCTCCAGCAGCCCGGTCCTGCTGACGGAGATCGCACACCCCCGGCAGCGAAGTCTGCTGGTCGCCGGGTACGGCTCTCTGTTCTTCGTTGGATCAATAGGTGAGCCATGCCAGCTTCAATATCCCTCTAACTTTATCTTCCTCTCTCTAGCTCTCCCTGTCTCTTCTTTTGTTGACTATCTTTCCAAGTCGTCGCTTGGGTCTCCTTCGACAGCCTGTACACTCCCACTGAATGGAGCTGGCGGATCCCGACATTGCTGCAAATCATCCCGCCCGCGCTTCAACTGCCACTGACGGCCATGGTGCCCGAGTCCCCAAGATGGCTCGTCTCGCAGAACCGTCATGAAGAAGCTAGAAACATGCTCGTGCGGTTCCACGCGAACGGCCGAAGCGACGACGGTGACGAGGGCGTGGCGACGGAGTACGCCATGATCCGCCGCGCCATCGAGCTGGACCGCCGGGGCACAGCAGGCTGGCTCGCTTGGATACGGGGCCCGGGAAACCGCCGGCGCCTCCTCTTGGTCGTCTCCTGCACCGTCTTTGGGTCGTGGAGCGGCGGCAGCATCATCAATGTCTACCTCTCGATGGCCCTACGGAAAGTCGGCATCACCTCGCCGGCCCAGCAGACGGGGATCAACGGCGGGCTGCAGGTCTTCAACCTCTGTGCCGCGCTCCTCGGCGCCGGCCTCGCCGACAGGCTCGGGCGCCGCCCGCTCTTCCTCGCCTCCGCCGTGGTCATGCTTCTGGCCATGGTAGGCTTCACCGTGGCCACGGAGCAGTTCGTCGAGCGCGCCCAGCCGGCGTCGGGCGTGGCGCTGGTGGTGATGGTCTTTCTGTTCCAGTTCGGCTACGACCTGGGGTATGCCCCGTTGACGCCGATGTATATATCCGAGATCTGCGCCTACCACCTGCGGGCTAAGGCCATGGCTCTTCACTATTTCTTCATGTACGCCTTTAGCGCAGTCGGCCTGTACGCCAACCCCGTCGCGCTGCAGGCGTTGAGCTGGAGATACTATATCGTGTACGTGGGCATATTGGTATTCGAGGTTGCTTTTACGTACTTCATGTTTCCGGAGACGAAGGGTTATACTCTAGAGGAGGTTTCTGCTATCTTCGACAAAGGGGATTCGGAGTTTTCGAGGGCGCACACCTAGAACTGTGTGTTATGTGCAGCGCGCAAGCCACTATGCAGACAGATCAGAGCAGCCAAGGGGAAAGTCGCCGTCGATGGATCGCCGAGAGCCTAATGCTCTTCATATGGCGCTTCTCTCAGGCACAGCTCTTTCTCATAAGCAGAAACCAGCGGCTGGAGCGAGCACCTTGGCTTATCATTCCAACTTATTGATCCTACGGGTAGGATGACGGGGACGGGTAGCTCACTGTTCCTAGGATGAGGGGGTGCCAGCTTACTGTTCCGATTAGGGGGCTGAGATCACTGTTTGTATTATTGAGATGTTATGTTATCCCGTTAACCCCGAGATGAACACTTGCACCATCACTTTTTCCTGCTTATTCAGGTGGGTGAAGACTGAAATGTGTAATCGTTAGGTATTCTGGCGAGATGTTGAATCGACCGAAAAATAAGGGCGCCTGCTTTGTATTGCGCAGCGAATAACATTTGCTGCATCTAATACAAAAACTATTTACTAGGACTTTTATTGGCTTTTAACATAGAACAAGCCGCTGATTGGCTAGTAATTCGCTTCAAGAGATTTAGAGACTCTCATTGGACAAAAAGCATGCAACGAATAAGGTACGCTGTAAAAGTGTTACGTGAGCAGCAGGCAACACCACCTGAGCGCGCGCCTCTATCGCCACTTCCTCCAGCGCGCTCCGCGTTTTTAGCGGCGATCTCCCCGCTGAGTCGTGACGCTGTGAACGTTGTCCAAGGGAAATCTTTCCCTCCCCACCAGCAACACCATGTATCTTGACTTGCAACACAATGGCTGCGTTCGCTCTTGACTCTGACGACGATTATGGCTACGATCTTTCTTTGGAGGACGAAACCTTGCTAAGCCAGCTCATCACCGACGACCCCAATCCCGCTTCCACGCACCCCGCCGCCAGCACTGTTGCCTCCGACCTGGGCATCGACACTGTGGCCGAGGAAGAATTTCGCCTGAACGATGTTCCCTCTGATGCAGTCTCTTTCGAGACGTCTGCTCCGGCAAAGGCGCCCCTGCGGTCAACTCGGAGCCGCCACAGGGCTGCTTTCGGCACCGATGGGAGGAAGCCCTCTTCGTCAAATGGCGACCGCGTCGTCAACTACCCGGATCGTGAGTTTACTGCCGGCTTAGGATGGTTCTCTGAAGACTGACTGACTGGGAAGCGACTAGTGAGCAAGGCAATGTCTAAAGGCGACTCCGGCACCCGCTCGTCACCCTCGAAAGCGAAAGTAGCTCCCCCGCCCGAACCCTCCGATGATACTCTTTCGCCGCTCGTACGGTTCCGTTCTTTTCCAAAAAAGCCACTTTCTGTCACCGATCTGACTGCTGGCGCGTGGTGCGAGCTGCAATACTTCTACACCCTGACGAGATTGCCCTTTGGCCGGAAGACGCGGACGGCGGCGATGAAGCAGGGGACGAAGGTGCATCAAGACCTCGAGGATGAAGTACACACGACAGTCCGAGTCGAGATCGCGAGCAAGGAAGACGGATTTGGTCTGCGGATGTGGAACCTGATCCAAGGCCTGCGAACCCTGCGCGATACGGGCATGACCCGCGAGCTGGAGGTCTGGGGTTTCGTGGACGGCAACCTGGTCAACGGTGTCATCGACGGCCTGAGCTATGAGAACCCCGACCCCGAATTTGAGCTGCAGCTGAGCCAAGAGTCAGGGGACCAGAGCCAGGCCAGTATCACGGACTACTTCCCTTCAGACAAACAGAAGGTCCCGCAGATCTACCTGACGGACGTCAAGACGCGAGGGACTATGAAGGCGCCGAATAGCCCGGTGATGCTACGGCCTGCGAAGGTCCAACTCTTCCTTTACCAGCGGTTTCTGTCAGAAATGGCGGCGGACAAGCTGGACTACTTGCGCATTTTCCGGCGGTATAACATCAATCCCGACGAGCTCTTCTCAGACTCCTTCATTGCTCAGATTGGCAGCTTGCATGACGAGCTTTTCTTCGATGTGAACTCGTCCCCAGATGGAGAGTACGTTCCGCCTTCATCGAGTACGGAGACAGATACGACAACATCAAATCAACCGCAAGTCTCAGCACCAGATTTCATCAAATACAGAACCCTTCGCGAACTCCTTCCTCTACTTGCTTCCGAGCTGAAACAGACCTTCCCACACGGGGCGGACTCCATCGGCAGACTCCTCGCAGTCGAATATAGATACCGTGGAGACGGCTCCCTCATCGACAGCCAGGTATTCCCTATGGACGACCGCGCTCTGAACCTGTATTTGGGTAGCACTATGGAGTGGTGGCGCGCCGACCGAGAGCCGCGGGGCGTACAAATCGAGGAGACGTACAAGTGCCGCATGTGCGAGTTTGCGGGTGATTGCACGTGGCGGTCAGCCATGGACGAGGAGAGGTTGCAGGCCTCGAAACAGCGGCTGGCTAGTCGCAGGAAGCGAGATGCTGCGAGTGGGTGAGTTAGCCCATGACCTACTGCATTTCTTCGATATGTGTTTTTGGCATTCTCAGTTGGCGAGGCGCATGGAATACAGGAGGAGTTCTGGTCTTTGCATACCTACATATTGCGAAGTAGTTCATGGATACGAGTTCACGAATTACGATCTCATTGGTAATTATGCCCAATAAAATTCTTTCGAGGCACTGAAAAACCCACCTTGAGGCCACTCGGCAAACCACTGCCGTCGTCACTGTTATATTGTCGCTATGATCATTACTATGAACCTTTCCCCCAGCCTGAAGTCACGGCGCTACGGTGTCTACTTTTCTGGGGCTGAGAGCCATGTGTTCTGCCCATAGGTAGGCACTAATGGGAGGCAACAGTTGTCGTCTCACCCGTGACTCTTTTTGCGGGCGAAATGCAGGCGGGATATGTATTCCGCAGAGGCTCGAGCATCGTGGGTGGTCCAGAACACGGCCCGGCGCCCCGCGTTGAGCCCCACGGCGCCGGCACCCGCTCCCGAGATTTAACCTTTCCATCCATTCAGAGGCCGTCGGGATAATTTTCGGGTCAAACCCCCCTCTCCATCGAGCACTTCCTGATTCGGGAAACGCATCGTGGCGGAGTCTCCGCCTCAACGTATTCTCGTGTCTCGCCGCCGCTTAGAACGACAGTTTGCATTGGCCTTGGACGTACACGTCGGGAAGTTCCTTGGGGACAGCAACACCTTTTTCAACGAGCAAATCATTTGGTAGTCGACTTTTCAACTTCAAAACTCCCGACTACCTGCCTACCTACCTGACGTCTGGACCATCATCCCCGCCTGAATCTTCAACCTCACCTCACAACAAACCGCAAACGCAACCACAATGGCCCGATCCCAGAAGGACCCCGCGATCCTCGAGATCGCACGCACCCTCAAGAACACGCCCTGGTGCGAGAACTACGAGCTCATGGTCTCCGGCATGATGTGAGCCGCACCGCACCGCGCCTCCTCTCCGTCTTCGTCGCCCGGGGCAGCAGCAAACTCACACGAGAAACAGGTACAACCCCGTCGACCCGGTCCTGGTCGAGGGCCGCCACCAGGGCCGGTGCCTGGCCCGCGACTTCAACGACCTCGACCACCGCAAGCACACCGCCGACGAGGTCGCCGAGAAGAAGTCCGAGATCCTGGGGCGGATGCTGGGGCGCGTCGGCGCCGGCACGTTCGTGGAGGCGCCGTTCATCGTGGATTACGGGTGTAATGTCATTTTCGGCAAGAACTGCTTCGCCAACTTCAAGTACGTCCTCTCACTATTTTCCTTGCCTTACCTTTTTCCTGTTTTCGAAGGGGGATGAAGATACTGACGAAATAACCAGCATGACAATCCTCGACGTGAGTCTCGTCACAATCGGCGATCGCGTCCAGTTCGGTCCCAACGTCAGCATCTACACCGCGGGCCACGACACCTCGGTCCTCTCGCGCATCAAGTTCGTCGAGTACGGGCTTCCCGTGACCATCGAGGACGACTGCTGGATCGGCGGCGGCGTCATCATCATGCCGGGCGTCACCATCGGCCGGGGTACGACTGTCGGTTCGGGGGCCGTCGTGACCAAGAGCTTGCCGGCGTACTCTGTTGCCGTGGGCAGCCCCGCGAGGGTGATCAAGACGTTGAGGACTGTAGAGGAGGAGATGGCGGATCCGCAGAATCCGTACCGGGATCTGCCTGGCAACCTGCCTGAGAGGGATTGAATTGGATCGGGGTGGTGAAAATGGAGTCTGGTGTGGAATCACGGGACGGACTGGGTGTGCGCTGTTAAAGAGAGAACAATGAGTTATGAAATCGAATGCTTCTTTTAGGCTACTTTATGACAAGGCCACGGAGGCAGTAGTCGACTATCTAACTTCTGCATAGGTTGTATTCATTGTGCAGAGCTTTCCATCGCCTGCTTTTTTCTCCGTCTCTACCGCTGCCTGGTATCGTCTTCGCTGTCGCTGTCCTTCACCACGTCCGCCACCTACTAGTATCGTTTGCTGCCGTACTAATACTTTATGTGTTTTTTTCTACTGTCCTTGTGGAATGTTGTCTGTGTTTGTGGATGCCACCCTCACTGATCGTTTATCGTTTGTTGAGACGGGGTGTTGTAGTTCTTGTTGTTGCTGTAGTATTTAACACCCGCTTTAACCCTCTACGAGGGATACCATGCCCACACGCCAGCACCATCACCGCATAATGAGGCATAAAGCGTCCTCGTCGGCAGTCTACTAAGGATACCCCGCGACGAATCGGCCAAAGCTGGCGTCAAGCTCGTGGCATCGATTTATCTCCGCGACGTACTAATTCATCTTTGAGTTTGTGTAGTGACAGACCCCTTCCGCGCAGCAATCTAGCCATTCGAGGGCGCGTTGGCACGCGTACGCGGCTTCGAAACCCTGGAATTCTGTTGGAAGATCGTTGAGGTTGTTTCGTAAAAGAACCGAAGTTAAATTGCACCTCTTCTTTCCCAAACCTGATTGCTTCTTCTCTCGGATCTCATCGCAAATGGTCACAGCCGATTTGAAGGGCCAAAATTCCGTGAGGAATTTTTTCTGATCTCGGTACATGTCATCTGATGCCTCTGCGGATAGTTCGGCTATAATCCACTCTTTGACGGTTCGGGCATGCAATCTGTCGCCCTTGTCGGCATTGAACAGCCTGCAAGCAGTCTCGAGGGTCTTGATCTGTGTACTGCTGTGGTACCACTGCCTCGTGTAGGCGTATGGTGCCGCAGCACCAGCAGCAGGGGCACCTGTGGCACTGGTGGAGAATGGAATGCCGGACATGATGGAGTAGTACTGGGTATCGATGTAAGGTTTGGGTTTTGAAGAACTAGAGCAGACTAATGAAGAAATCTTTGATCTAAAGTTCGATGTTGATGGCGTAAGGTGATGACGGTGGGTTGAGAGATGGATGGTAAGTGGGAAGACATGGGGAATGTTGGGATTTACTTAGGTAGCTTAGGAGACAATAGAAGGAAACAGAGCAGGAGCGAAAGTAAGGAAAGAAGGAGTCAAGGTAGGGAAGGAAGGAACGCAAGGTTGTGATCCTACCAGCTGGGACGTTTGGCTACCTACATTTCCATCCTTCCTTGCCAAAATGAGACATTTGCTATCTTGTTCTTTCTAAAAGCACAAGAATATTCCGCGAGTTTGGAAACTTATTCTCATGATGAAAGACCTATGATACAGCCTGTCACCCTCTGAGATCGACACTCCGATACCGAACTCATGTGGGTTTAATTAGAACCTGGTGTCTTACACATTGTCCCCGTTTTCCCCATTGACTTCATCATCCTCATTATCCTTGTTATCCCAATTACCCTTGTTATCCCCTGTGTTCTTTTTACTGCGGCTATTCTTTTCATAGTTCTCCTCGTTCTCCTCGTTTCTCGTTGCCTTTATTCTATTCGTTGTCCACGTTCTATCCGTCGTCTTTGTGATCAGCTTTGCTCGTCGTAGATGAAAATCAAGTCGAACCTTCGATGGTAATGTTCAGCATATACCCCGAAGAAGCCATCACGATGGACTCATTGGGTCCTTTCAGCCTCGCAGATAGCATACTCGACCAAGGTTGTCAAACTGTAATCATAAACGCAGCTAACTCTATTCAAGATCAATGAGATTTTCCTCCTCGTCCAACCTTACCTTCTCTCCTTTCGTAGCAGTGAACGGAGAATGCCCATCGAGTTTGGGGTCATACTCCTGGAAATCCCAGCAAACCAGCGTGTCTCCCTCATTGGTCTCGCCCTCAGGCTCATCCTTGTATGGGACGAACTCGTGGCCAGTATCCATCTGCCGATCTGCCTTCTTCATGGCCGTTTTCTTCATGGCCTCCATACTCTCTTTCGCCTCTGTAACAGGATTCTGGACCATCCCAGATCGCCACTTCTGTCTCTCTCCATCAATCTCCGCAAGTCCACCGCCCGGATGGATCACCTGCAGACCCTCAAGGAAATCCCACAACATCAGTTTGCGTGCCAACGTCTCTCTGAGCAGCTTCTGGTCTCTGTCTGTAGCCCGCTCTGACTTTGAAATGAACGCGAAGAGCATGCCCGAAAGAACGCGAACGGCCTTGCGCACATCGCTGAAGCGGTCGAACAGGAGCTTGCAGATTTCGTCTTTCTGGCTAGTGAGTGTGGCGAGCTTCTCTTGAGTTAACTCACCTGATTCAAAGGTACTGATCATCAGCCTGGACATGTCGGCGTGGAGATCCAGTCCGGCCTGGAATCTTGCGATTTCTGTGTCGGTGGTGCTACGGAGAGCCTGGAGATGAGCCAGAGCTGGGAGTTCGGAGGAGTTGTTGGAGGCCATGGTTGATTCTGAAGGCTTGCAGGTTTTGTTTTGTTTTTTCTGCTGTATTTCGAGTATCTTGAACGAAACTGGAGTTTGGTTGCAAATCTTGTAGGATGCAGTTTTATTGTGCCGAGATGCAGGAGATTGTGATGCGAGGTCTTGGGGGAGTTAGCCGTCACATATTTATAACACAATTGGGATAGTGAAAATGGTTTACTGTGTTCAATGCTCTAATGTGATCAGTACATTTGTGAGAGACTCTCAGTTCCATCGACTGCAGTTCTTTGTGTGTCGAGGTGCATGTAGGCGAACAAGTCCTTTGTTTGGACACATCCTCATGTTGATAAAGGCCACCATCAGCTCTGGTATTGTGACGCAATGTTTGGAAGTTGACAAAAGAATCCAAGTATTCTTCATGCTTTATCTAAACTGAAAGCTTCCCAAAGCCAGTCTACTTCTTTTCGTGGTCATTCGAGCTGCGGACTATGTCCACAACATTTATGCGAATTATTATCAAACTCAAAAGCCTCCATAGGAATATAATGAGTCTGGTCATGGATTGAGTTGTTCCGTGTGTTCCTTAGCTGTCCAATTGAGTTGGGCCATTATGTGCCACAACCTGAATTCGCAACTCAGCCGTACGACGCTAGAGCAACCACTTCCAACTGATCGCAAACAACGGGACTCAAGTAGGCATAGTCTCTTTGTTCGACATCCATGGTTTCCTCAGCTGATCTTAGTCTTTTAGCCACATTGCTCGTATTTACAACTTCCAGCCTCGAGTGCCCAGCAGAAGACATTGAATGCCCAGCTGAGGAGATTGAAGCGTGTCTGTGGACAGGTGGACAGTGGAAGCAGGGTCCAGCGTCTATAAATGCATCGATGCCGATCCTTTGTATGTTAAATGTTTTCTGAAGTGTCTGGTAATTTTAAAACCAGCAGATCCATCATGGCTTCTTCCTCGGCTCTTTCAACCACTTGCAAGCTCTTCTGGGTCAACGTCCACAACAACGTCGTCGAGATTGACAACGACAAGGCCGTCTGCGACAGCTCTTACACCAATTGCGTCATAACAGGTACCAGCGGCGGCAAGCTCAAAGCAACGTGCGATTCAAAACTACATTTTCCAGACAGCGGCGTTTCTTCCTTCTATGCTCAGTACTTCTGCGCCTGCAACGACAACCCAGTCTCCGTACCCGACATCGTCACCTGTGGGACGTCATGCTACGACCTCAGCACCAAGTTTCCCAACTGCGAAATGGTCAGCCTCTACAACGGCTTCACCGACGCTAATCCCTCTTCGTCCTACAATGAGGCTTGCACTGCTATGACCTGCGATAGCGCGGGACTGCATTGTACCAACGACTCATCGACCGTCTACACTTGCGACAACAACGAGCATCAATCTCAGATCGCTTCGGATTCTACCCATTCTTATGTATGCAACTGCAAAGGGACAGCGAAGATTCCCTCGCCGTATAGCGGATCCGGGCAGAGCATCCAAGGAAAGGGTTGCGGGACGAATGCGGCCAGTGCTGGAGGAGGTGGAGGTGGAGGTGGAAGTGAAGGTACGGTGGCTTCGACTTCCAGTTCCAGTAGTGGAAGCACTGTGACTACTTCCACGCAGCCTGTTTCAACTTCAGCTGAACGAACTGGATCGGCAGCGAGAGGCCAGGTTTCCAGACGCTCGTTGGTTGCCACTGCTCTCATTGTCATGTGGGTGCTCCAGCTATAACAGTAATCAAGTAGGAAACAAATCTATGTTTCATTCGTAAGGTCTATCATATGCAGAATGTAGACTCCAAAATATCCCGATATATCTGTATATACCCGGCTATAGTACAATATCTCCAAGTTTGAGAAGAACTCTCTCGATGAACCTGACGCCCACTAAGATGCCATCTTCATCCTGCATCTCCTCTCCCCCAAACTCCTTGTTGTCCGGGTCAAGACAGGTCAAGCAAGTGACAACGACCGCAGCGTACCTGTCGCCCATTCGTATCGGCAGCCGCGTCTTCGCCAGCTCGACCAGCCGATCCTTGATCTTCGATGTACCTGAGTCGTTTGATTCGAACGCAAAGCCTTCCAGGCCTATACCCAGGCCAGCCCCGGGCAGTTTCTCTTGGTCAGAGCCATCCGTCTGAGTCTGATAGTCGACAAAGCTCTCCCACAAACCCAGCTCTAAGAGACAAACCCCAAGACTATACACGTCGTGCTGCATGATGTATGCCTCCTGGGCCTGGATACCTTGACGGCTCGGGTGCCTGTAGAGATTTCGTTCCCAAGCCTTGTCGCCAATCTTCAGCGTTTGAAGGTTGACGTGACGAAAAGAATCGAAGCCAACAAGAAACGCTGAGCCTAGCTCGGACTTCGTTGAGTGATCCGGGAACACGAGTATCGTCTCCGGTCGTATGTTCTTGTGGACGAAGTCGAAGGTGTGGATGAAGATCACAGCTCTCGCCAGCTGATTTGCGATGTCAAGGACTCGGCTCAAACTGAATGTGCGCTCTTTCAAAAGATGGGAACGCAAGCTGACGGGAACGTTACCAGTCTCCGGTATAGGCAATTGAAAAATCAAGTTCATTGAAATCAGCCTCTTTGTCTTCGAGTCTTTCCGTTTGACGACGCCCTTGCAGGTGAGGAGACCAAAGTAGTTGATGTCATTCTTTTTCAGCTTCTTTGCCATGCTGTCCACAGCGGTTCTCAGGGGTTGAAGATCGTATTTTGGAGTACAATCGATTGTATCGATGGCGAAAACCTTCGTTGAGCCCGTCTTCCGAACGAGAGAAGTGGTCGAATATTCAATAGCCTGAGTGGTGCTCCAATCCAGCCCGTCCTCTGCGAGCGAAACATGCGGCTCGGCAGTCCCTTCTCCCTTCAAACTATCTCGAATGCTCCGAGCTGTTACGAGCGTGGAATGCATTGAAGATACGTAAGAAGGCCTCCGCGACGGTGTGATCGGAGCATCTGCGATCCCGGGTGATTTCAATAGTTCCGTATCGATAAGCTTGTTGTCGATGCGAAGCATTAAGAACCAGGTAGGATCGAAGATAGTGTGCCACGTCTGAAGTTGTGCAACCGCGTCGTCAATATCGTCTCGACTCAAGACGTATTTCAGTTTCTTCACACCAGACCCAGCGCTAGTCTTGGTGACCGATTCAATTTTGGAAATTGCCAAACTGAACTTGCAGTGTAACGTCTCAAGGATTCTCAGATAAACTCCGCAATGCTCTTCCTCAAGTACTTTGAACACGACCCTAGCGAACTCGATTTGTGACGCGGTCTTGCTCCACATAGCCTCCACGATGAGGAGCCTTTCTTGGACAGCTTCGCTCGCTCCTTTGAAGTCGCGATAGGCAGACATCAGCTTTTTCCCGTATCTTGCGGGCATATGTCAGCATCTCATGAAGGCAGGCTGGGCACTGTGACGTTAAGCCTGGTTGAGTTACGTACTTGAGACATAAGTCAGCTGCCGCTACAGCAGCAAGAACAAGTTCTACAGACATTTGATGGTTCAAGCCATCTCTTTTTGATCTTCAAAGAGGGCTGTGGTGTTGTGTTTGGAGAAGAGGCTATCTGTATTCCTCGACCGACCTTTAAGTGGGTGCGGGGTTATATATAAGGTCGATGGCAAAGTAATAGAAACGCCCTCGGAATTTCCGCTATGCGAGTATGCCTCGCTTATGCACGTGTGCGAGCGAAGCTGACCCATTGCGTCATATTTGTATGCACGTGTCTCGTGATCAGGCTGAGCTGAAAAGACGGGAACCCCCTCATCGCCAGTGATCGCAAAACAATGTGTTTTGAAAATCTTTTTCGGGATGCGAAACGAGTGAACTGAGCGTAAGTTGATGTTATCGGCCTATATGTCGCTGTTGAATTGCTTTGCTGACACATGTCATAAACAGAAACCCTCCTCAAAAGTCATGTTTAGATAGACATTCGCGGTCCAGTATGCCCTCCGATTCCGATCTGGTCCAGGACTCGAAACTCGAGACTCGTTTCGGATGGAGCTCAAGCTCAACGATTCACACGTTTTACGAGAGGGGAACCTCAGATCAAGATAGGACGGTACGATTGGAAGAAAAATGGAAGCGCCAGAGGACACTTGGCCATGGTGCTTTTGGCACTGTTTGGCTGGAGACATGCAAAAGTCCTGCAAGACCGAATGGTCCAAGTGTCAGGGCGGTAAAAGAAATCCTTCTCGATTCTACAGCAGCGAACCAGGTAGATTACCACGTAGAGCTGGAGGCCGTAATGACGTTCTCCCATGAGCAGGTATGTTTATTGTATGTCACTAGGAACGAAGATCGTTAAAGATGCTGACAGCGATCAGTATCTTCCGTTATTTGTTCGATCGTTTGGCTGGTTCGACAGCCCCGACGCCATATTCATTGCGATGCAGTACATGCCGTTCGGAGACCTGCAAAAGTATTTGGTTTACCCAATCCCTGAAGACGAGACAAAGATCATTGCATCTCAACTAGTTGAGGGTCTTCTTCACATGCACCAACATGGATTCACACATAGAGATCTCAAGCCGCGGGTAAGACATCGTTTAAGTACCTCTTATCGCACCTTTCGTTGACAAAAGTACAGAACATTCTGGTGGTAGATCAAGGACCGCAATGGCTGGTACAGATTTCCGACTTCGGCATCAGCAAGCGTTTGCGACCCGATGTGGACAATCATACACTTGGGACGATGGAAAGGGGCACGAGGGGCTTCATAGCCCCTGAATTACTAGGCTTTGTGCTTGAGAGAAACTTTCCACATGCTGTGGACATGTGGTCTCTTGGGTCAGTTATTTTTCGAATGTTAACGGAAGAGCTGTTTCTGCCGGACTTCGAACTGCTGGAGAAATACGCCTCCGCAGAGTTCCAGTTTCCAGTTGACAAATTGAAGTCTTTCGACAATTCGGGGCTTGTAACGGAGCTTTTGAAAAGTCTTCTGGCATCGTCGCCGAAAGAAAGACCCACAGCGTCAAAAGTCCTCGGCCATGACTGGTTCTTGGGTGTTGATAGCTGTCAGCATAAACCCGCACATAATCACCGAGAAGAGGACTTGGTCCTAAGTGAGTCCGAGGAATCGGATGATGCACCTTCAGCAACATGGAGCTCCGATTGAGACCTTCCCAGAAAACACCATGAACAATATCTTGAGGGCAGGGGTAGATTACCGTAATCAGCGCTGAGCTTATCTCTCCTGAACTCATGCCCGGCGTACACCATCATCATTAGATATCTTAGGAACAATCATAATGTAGAAGCTAACCTCTAAGGTGTTCTTAGGAGACGTTCAATGCAGCAAAACTCTACATGAAAGCCAGTTCCTGATTCAGCTCTAGCCGATAAGGAACCAAGCTGCGATCCAGAGTTTCCACTGTCAAACACGTGCGCAAGATGTTCCATGTCAACTCAGCAACATCGCCTAAAAGCACCATAGTACCACTTCTGAAAGACGCTGAGTCTGTATCAGCAAGAACAATAGCCTGTGGAAATTGGAAGAATGGTAGCAAATGAGGAATGCAGTCTGGGAAATAAGTAAAGTCCGGTCATGAATGAACCTGTATGCTGTGGCAGAACATTATTGTGGAGGCGCCATCAAGTCAAATACGCTGTATTGAAGTTCGAATTTAACTGCGAGGATGAAACGCAATACGAAGCAAGATTTTCCAAAAATTACATCTACTCAGATCAGACGTCTTTAAGCCAACATATCGTTAGAGGCATCTTAGTCAAACTCGTCAATAGTACTCTCAGGCTTTCTCGCGTAAACACAGTGGCTGCCAAAAGTCAGCAAGAGAAGCAATACCACCAACGATCATACTTACACTCTCCAATAAGCATGAATCTTCCTATCCCGAATCTCCTTCCGAGTCAAAGCGCAAAGAGTGATGACTTCCTCTTTGCTCCAGCCCAGAACGCGAGTAAGCAGCGCCAGCGAAAGCCCCTCGAGTCCCAAGTCCAGATTCACGCACTGGAAGCTACCGAGCTCCTTCAACTTCGGATCCCTGGGCCATGAATTCAACGGCCACTTGTACTCCTTGAACCCGATATCCACAAAGCCGGCCTTTTTGATAGGATCGAGGTGTGTCGACATGCTGACCAGCGGCCGGCCGAGCTTTTCCGAGGCCTCGGCCACTGCGCCGTGCCAACGCGAAATGGCCGAGTCTTTGGTCAGCGTGTCGTCGTCGCAGCCGACGGGTAGAGCCAGGTCGTCGATTTCAAACCAGCCGTTGGGGGAGAGGTTGCTACAAAGAGGGTGTTGTCAGCATGTTCTCAGATATGGTTTTGTTTTGCATGGAGACATATGGGATTTTGCAAATATGACGAAAAGTCGTACTCGTAGAACTTCTGGATCATTGCAGGAACATCGGCGAAGCAGCCGGCCATGCCTCGGCACATGATGAAGTCAAAGGGTTTCGTCCACGTCCACTCCTTTTCCAGATCGTCGATCTCGAAGGAGCAGTTAGGGGGAGTCCTGTCACATCTCAGCTTCATAACGTTGACTTCACAATATGAAAGACGTGGACTCAATACCATCCAGGCTGGATTGGACTGAGATCAACCCCAACAACCTGGGCACATTAGCTTCGTTCCTTTTCGGGACGAGATGGATCACACCTCTGCAGAAGGGAAGGCATCGGCTAGTCGATCATGCATATCAGTATCACTCGACTCGTAAGGGTCGTGATTTGCTTACCGTAGTCGATGGCCCATAATCCGGTCCCCGTGCCGATGTCAAGAACCCGCTTAGCAGTCTTGTGTCCCGGATTCAAGGCCAGGTCACCATCGAAGCAAATGATCCATATGCGGTGCTGCAGATCTACGGGCAACGAGATCAACAAGTTAGCAAATCGTCCCGTGAATGGTTACTGTTGTGGTCTTGCCTCACCTAATCTCTCGTTCTCGCGCTTCCAATTGCCCCTAGTTGTCAGCATTCCTGATATCCTCAAGTAATTATGAACTTAAAGTGTGTTCTTACGTCGTCATTGGGGTAGCTATACTCTGTTCTTTTTGTAAGCACCATAGAATAATACCCAACAATGAGTTGGTTCTCGAAGGAGGTACATACTCCCAGCGCTGAGAGAGTGGTACGTTCTCCCATTCTCCTGCTGGTTCTCTAAGATACTCGATCTCAGAGAAGCCAGACTAGATGATTCATAGCCCTGTCGATCGAAACCCGGTTAGCATATAAGCGTAGGATAGACTATGACGGCCTTCCTTACATCGTCAAGATCCGGCACATTGTTCGCATCGACAGGTTGCTAAGCATGAGAGTCAGCGCTGCAAAAACACCGTAAAAGTGGGTTTGATAGCATTACGTCCTGAGGGTCCTGCATCGTCGTGGCTTGTTCACCAAATAGTAGAGAAATACCGACTTCTCAGATCTGCAATTCCCGTTTCTTGGGCAGATGTCGCGATAACTTCACGCCAAGGAAATGACGCAAAACCCGAAAGAAACCGAAGCAACTCTCTAGGAACCCCAGCACAGGGGGATCTCGCACATAAATACAACGCTTCCCCACCGAATCAAGCCCATCACGTCCGCTGCAGAACCAACAACTTTCGGGAACAACATCCAACATCGGCGTCCGAGTCATTCCGAGATCAAATTCGCCGACATTATTGGATCGTTTGATCAAAGAGTTATGAATGGATTGCGCGGTGCGGAATATGATTCGTGAGTGAAGAGAGTCCTGCACCGGAGACCAGCGACGTGCAGCCGGCGCTAGAAGATACCCCTGCGGAGACCCTGTTCATCAGCACATCGTATCCACTGCGGGATGCCCTGCAACGGTCGTTTTGCTGTTCTTGGGATCCTTGGGGTGTTCCCTTTGAGAGCTCAGCAGCCCATGGATATTAATGACGAGTGGTGTAGAAGCACGCGTGATAGACAGCATTTGATTTTTCTCCCGTCAGAGTTGAATCGAGATGATCACTGCAGTCCTTGTTGATAGCCACACAGTCTCCATAATGAGTCTGCCACGAATTCAACAGCGATACACGAGGTGGCGTTCCATGGTAAACGTTTCCAGTTGACCAGTTGAGAATTAGATATTATGTAGCTATGATGATGATATATATGACAGAGTTCTGGCTTAGTTACAGTCTGGTTTTCCATCAATTCTGCAGTGTTTACGGTTGGGGCATGGCCGGTGCCGCATGCACTGTCGAGCCCGAGGCCCAGGTTGCAAACTCAGCCATCCAAATCCAGCAGCACACGATGGGAATCAAGGCAATCAACACCCACCACAACTCCACAGTCAATCGCCGTCTCAGCCAGCGTTGGCACCTCGCGCCGAGTTTCCTTCGGTGTGAGCACACTGTAGTCCCATAGACAAGACAACCCAAGCCCGGTCGGGATTCACATTCCATGTGCTCTCGTCGTCGCTGCATGAGAAGTCTAAACCCGTCAGCGGTTAGCAATCTGACGCAGTTTTCCATCTTTTCTGACGACAACTCACGGTACGCTGCCTCTACAAAACCGGAGGTCACTGCCGAGATCGCATCGCTTGTCGTTTGGACACTCCAGATGCAGCATCCGGCGCTCCATAAGCCATTCCACCTTGAGGCGGACACCCGTGTCGACCAGGTAGTAGAAGTAGCTGTTCGTGTGTTTCAATGAAAGCGCGTCGGGGTAGATGAGTTGTTTTGAGATGAGCAGATGGATCTCCGGCGGCAAATCGGTGAACGTTGCCAATTCCTTATCACCGGAGGCCTCGCAATCAGCACGCCGGGTTCGGGCATCTGCGGGTCCCGCAGTGGGTCGTCGGAGAGACACGGCCGGCTCCATCGCCGAAGATGAAACGGCGTCACGCGGGGTGCAGGCTAGGAGTTCGGGCTGCATAGGGGGGCCAGGAAAGTAGCGTAAAAACTGGTTCGAATATGACCTTGCTCTTTGTAGTGTGTGTGAAGAAACAACAAAGACCAGAAGAAGACGTTGCGGCGGACTCTGAGCGGCAATCGATACCAGATATTGTAGTCAGAAATCCTGCTGCCTCGAGGTGATGTTTTGGGGAGACCAACCAGACCGTGGCAGCGCTCCTAGCGCGTCAGATACGAAGTTTCAGTCCGTCCGCCGGCGGGGAATTCCTGTGCTGTGTCAGCCAAGGCAGACGCCAGTGTGGCTGGTTTCAGGAACGGCTTTGCCGCATTCGGGTCACGCAACGTGGCTCGGCCGACAGGCGGCAATTCTAGCTCCACCGAATGACCGCGTGCGCTTGGCTCAGTTGGAATTGTAAATAAGGGGAATGGCTGCCTTCGTTCTGACACGTGGCATTCAATTCGCTGAAGACAGAGTTGAGCAAGGGAAATCAGGACACTTCATGCATCAATGCCTACCTTTAGTCTGAACTGCTTTGCGACAGCTGGCAACAGCCGGCATCGAACCAAGGCTTCCGGCCAACGCGTGTTGTTGTTTATGTTGGGATGAGGTTTGCGAGCAGCAGGAGATGTTGATACTGGTGAACTAAGGTCGCTGGTCTTCTCCTTGGAATCTTTTCTGATCTACAGTATGGAATGTTTCTTCTTTTGTGAAGAAGAAGATAAGTTGTTGGTTGAGTCAACTCCTAACTGAAAGCTCGCTCGTGAAGCCAGACCCAGCTTTAGTCTTAAGCATGGAGAACTTCGGAAACATGCTCTTTGGGAAAGAGTCCTTTTGTAGTATCATGTTTATGAGAACTGGCAATCTACGATTTGTTGCTGTTTGTGTCTTGGAAATGAGTATCTGAGCCACTGAAGGATTACGACCAACGCGGTGATATCTCTCACAACAATGCTTTCAACGTGCAAGAACGATCATTGGGATTATGTTTCTGGATTTTTAAAAAGGGAAGACAGAGTACGGATATCCTCAGATCTTCTGAAGCGGCAAGAACTATCTTACCTCGTTCCTCGTCAAAGAGCAACTGCCTCGTCAGAGACTTTAGCGGACACATCTCAATAGCTACTTCCTCCTCGATGCGAGACTTCACACTTTGCACTTACCACAATCTTCTCAAGCTTCACACTGACTATATCTACTGAGACTCTACAGTTGCCGCGTCTTCTTGCCCTCTTCGCACTTTCTCAGTACACGTCGTGGACCTACGCCGATCTTAGCGTCACGATCTTGCCTCGCAAACTCGTCGAAACTGTCAACCCTTCCACTTTTGAGTCTCCAAAACAATTCTTTCCATTCGAAGCAAGCCCGGCTTGTTCTTTCCTGAAGGGCCGCATACTTGCCGTCTTACACACAGCACATTGGCCCTTCCTCAGTCGCAACCTGGCCAAAATCGCAACATCATTGCGAACCAAGTTCCTTCTTCCAATAAATCTCTAACTATATCTTTCTATTTCTAGTGCCCATTTCGGAAAATCACGACGTTTCTCACTACAATGCCCAATATCGTACCTATCGACAAACCTGGCAGCATCTCGGCTCATAGGGAACCTCCCAAAGCATCAAGTAACCTGAAGGTGATTTCAGGTCCTCCAGATCATACGTATCATGGCTTACCAAAAATACAGAGTGTCCGCGGCGCATCGGCCAAGATACCTTCCCGCAAGCAACTCCTCTCGTCACGCGTTAGAGTCGGACCGAGGCCTGGAGTCAGACCCAAGCCTGGTAATCACATCAAACACAACTCATCGAAGGCTCAGGCGGTTGAGATCCGAAAGGTGGCTCCAGTTCGGAAGGTGGTCACCGGGCAATCTGGTAATCATCTCAGAGCCAAGCTTTCCAGCAACCTGACGATCACCAAACCCATTGGCAACGAGGCGAAGGTGGGAGACAAGAGATCACACGCCGAAGTCTCTGGTTCCAAGGTCGGTTCGGCCAAAGCTACGACAGCCCAGGTCACCGAGTCGCCGAAGCCGAAGAAGACGAAGATCGACAGCGTTGGTCACAACGTGGACCGCCCCAACAAGGCAATGGACAACCGCAAGCACGAGGACATTGTCACCGCACTTGAGTTCGCGGATTGGTGCTTCAAGGCGGATGCCGCGGGGTTCATTTTGTCCCACGAGATCAAAATGCAGATCTGCAGCAACCTTACCGTGCCGGGTTCAACAACAGAGGAGTACATGACCAATCTCATGTCGTCTCAAAAGTTCCAGGAAGTGGCCAAGCGAGCCTTTCGGATCTTCAAAGGAGAAGAGCCAGTTGATGATGCTGTCATTGTCACCTTCGTTGTCGCCGATTCGACGAACCCTGACGGCCCAACCTCCAAAGCATGGGTCACGGCTCAACTCGTTGCATGTCTTGCACCAGAGATGGACTTTAAATGGAGAAAGACGGGGATATACCGAGGATACAAGCGGCTTCTTCGGTACCTTCAAGGTTGCAGGAATGATGAATACGCGTTCGACCCTGACCTAGGAACTGTCCTTCTTCGGAAGGCCCGCGCTGGCGAGGGTGTTAAGACGCTGAACCCTCTCAAGCCTACAACGGAGTCGACAAATCACACTTCCGTCAAAACCAAGCCGCTCGAACAGGCGCCGGAAGCCATCGATCAGTCTGAGCATCTCAAGCAATCCAGCAACATCAAATCTCTGCCGACGCATCTTCGCAAGGACAAGGCAACAAATGCCTCAGTTGCTAGCGGACCGCCTCGCGAGAAAGTACTTGAGTGAAGTGTGTTCGCCAATTTTATACGCTTTGCAAGTATAACGACGAAGGCTAGTTGATCTTTCTGGGAGAGGGGGCAAACATTCTTGTCGAGGTTCTTCCGAATAATTATGGCGTCCATACGGGGACGTGAACAACGAATTTGGAGTATGCGACGCAAGGCGCTCTTACGGTATGAAACAAGAGTATCGATGGCCGCGATGGCTTTACATTGCGCAGGGCTAGTTTGAGGCCATGATTGCTTGGTTAGAAGTGCGTAAGCTGCGCACAATCGGGGGAAGGCGTAGTGAGGTAGTCTTCAATGGAATTTGCTCAACAGATCTTCGAATTGAAAGATGCATTTGCTCAACTGAGCAGCTTTTAGAGAACTTGGCTGCATAGTGTGTTACTATCTCCTGTCTCCTTTTGTGATCACTTCGGTCGTTTACACATTGAAGCGCTCCTCTCAACTTTCCATAGCACATGATCCCCATCAACCACATTCTTACGACCTCAGGATGCGTTGTCCTGAATCATAGGCTGCAATGGTTCGAGCCGACCCCCTTGAGATTCTGCTTCTCGCATTCTCTCCTCCGCGCGAGCCAAGTCCTCGGCACTCAAGAGCCGCAGCCAGCAAGAGAAATACGACCCTAAGCCTGTGACTCTTCCATGCCCAGGAGGGCTCGCGAGGCCCAAGTGCGCGAGTCTGTGTCTGTCCCACACCGCGAATCCCAAGGACCGATATGGTTCGAAACCCGCATACTTGATCGGTGAGTGCGCACCCCTGCCCATGCTGTCCACGATCCAGAGACTATCCGTCGGCATTACCAGGTGCGATCTTCGCATCATAGCGGTATCTGGCGTTCGCATTGTTGCAGGTCTGAGATCCTTTAGCGACGACACCGGCGGCAACGGTAACGAATCGCGACGGCTTAATCCAGCGCCGCTCTTCCCGTCTTCCAAGGTCTGGAGGTAGTCGAGCACCGTCATGACCTCATGATACGCGGCTTTGAGATTGCTCGTTCTGCTGTCGTAGAAGCTCTCAAGGTCCAGACTGGCGCCGCACTCCGGGTCCTCAGGCGGACAAAGAACATCCGAAGTCCGCGCCGCCTGTCTCAGCTCGAGGACGAGTTGCACACGCCAGAGTGCCCTAAGAACCCGCTGTTCTTCCAGCCACGACGCGTTCTCCATCGGTTCTTCTCTAGACAGCCACTCGACACGCCCCATTTCTTTAGCAGCCGCCAGCTGCCGGAGGTAGTGCTCGATGCACGACCGGCTCAAGCAGTGGACCTGAGCCGCCGTCCTGAGCACGGCTCGCAAGACGCCGAGGGAGGGAACCTTGGTGGAGTCTCTCGTCGGGAGGTCGTAGCCCAGCTCTTCGCTCTTCCCGAGGACGATGCCCCCTTCTCGGTCCTTGATCTTGCGAATGATGTCGTTCAGGTTCGTCTTCTGGAAGGCGCCGGCGCGAAGTTGTATGATGAAGCGGATGATGTCTTGGGTCTGCGATGGGATCGTGCTCTCGGAGATTGCGGGCCAGAAGATCTCCTTGCTGTAGTGGTTGAAGATGCGGTATGAAGCTGGCGATGAGATGAGGAGGTTCCACACGCAATGGAAGTCGTCGATGTGCGTGAGGATGTGAATGAGGACCTCCGTTGGGAGGTTTTCGAAGCGTGAAGTTGGATCCATACTTTGATTCTATCTCGTACGGGTTTGCCTTGTGGTAGAGAGAAAGACAATACTGATGTTATCGATTCAAATGTGTGAGGTAGTTGGCTTGAAGTTAGGTGTTGATGAGTCGTGGACGTTCGACCCCGCATTCCGCCCCTAGCTAGGTACCTCGGATTCCGACTCAATTACAGCGAAAGACAAGGTTCCCTGTACCACTGCAGATCCACGTTGTGTCTTGACGTCAATCATTTTCATTTCAACCTTCAAGACAACGAACGATAGCTTAGCTCCTTTGTCATCAAGATCCCTGCCCTTCGACCTGGAGGTTGAGGCCATTCACGCCACCACATACGCCTGGAAGTTTATTAGGACGAAGATTTATTCTTTCAGGATGTTAGAATGCTTAAATTTTATCCGTTGGGTATGGCTACATGTCTGAGAGAGCAAAGTGGATGAGTAAAGGTAGCTAGCTGCCTTGTATTGCGCAGCGAATTGCAATTGCTAGCTTCTTGTTGTTCTTCGCCTATAGGTTTTCAGGTTGCCCAGCCTTGGGAAATAGGAGAATAACGAGCTTATTATAGCTGACTTAATATCACTGGAATCTGGTAGAAATGCGTGCTGCTGACCGAGAACGACTGAATTCACACTTCTGTATGCCTAACTTCACCCAACTGCTGCATATTGAGACTCTGAATGTTGAGTATCAATGATTTGATTACTGGATCACACCAATTTCTTCGAAGACTTGAACTTGGAATGGCATCTACTGCTATTTAGTGCGGCGCGTTGATTTGAGAGAAGTTTCAATTTGAGATTCAGAAATGCTTACGTTCAGCTTGCCGTGAGTGTCATCCAGTCCAAGCAGCCAACCTTGCCAATTTCTTACAATAAAACAACATCGCATCTAATCATCATAACATTTAATCTAATTAATGTATCAAAAATTGTCGGTTTCTATGTCATCGAATAATTGTGATTTTCAACAGTCTCGTATTGGCGTTGCGGAGTGAAGGGCTGGACCCCCATGCAGTCCCAGCTATAACACGTGACAGCTCATATGCAGTTTGCAGACACGAGTGGCTTTGTAAAGAACGAGAACTGGCAATGGCAGGTATGACTCGTAGGTGTTGGTTCAAAGTTATTGATCGTATGGTCGGAAGTTTGATGCTTGTTATCTGACCTTGATCCAGTTTTCGTCAAAAGTAATCTGTGCTTTTATTCCTCTGGGCAACCAACTTCATGCATTTTCCGATAAGTTCGGAATCGTCGTGCTTCTGTGAGGATGGCGCAGCACACCAGCCACTTCTGACCAGGCGAAGATCCTCGAGTTCAGAGACATGTCACTACACGTGATTGTTTTGTACGACGAGTCCGACAGACTCGGACTCGGTAAGAGTACGAGATGTACGAGAATACCGGCAACTACCCACTTTGAGGTATTCACCCTCTTGATTATTGATCAAGAGGTATATTACTGAGAGACTGCGCCGTCATAGTTTGCTTCTGGCTTCGTACACCGTTCCATCAGATTTTAGCCATTTTCAAGCATTTGAAAGTGTGGCCCCTGAGCCGTCCACCTAGACTGTGAGAGACACCATCCGAACATCTCGGCAAGCCGTACACAGCGCACACCCTATCGACTATCCGAAACAACAGAAGACGAACGGGGCTGGTGGCCAGCCAGCACGCAACGAATGGCTTGAAGTACAAGCGGGCCAGCCATCGACAAACCTGTCCATGGCCCTTATGACGCCACCTGAACGTTGGTCACCTTCGCTTTCCATCATGGTCTGCCACGGCTTTTGATCAGAGGGAAATGGCACGAAACGGGCAGGAAAATTTCTGAGGCGGTCTAGCAAGCCCTCCCATCTCCGAATCACCATGGTCGACCGTAAGAGCGAGGCAAGACTGGAGGTAAGGAAGCTCTACAGTATATCCCCAGATCTACGTCGAAGACGAGCGCGCCCTCCACTCGGGCCTCCCTCTGAGCTTTCTTGCTAATTTCGAATTCGCAGATCCGTCAGAATGACGAAGGCCCTTGACTCTTCGATATCGCTCATGATCGCTGAAGTCTTCGAAGCTAGCACGAGAACTCGCTAGACCATCTCGACCTCTTTTTCGACATGACCTCCTCCAATCGACGATTCGAAGTCTTCCGACCGACGAAACAGTGTTCTGCGAGCTGCTTGAGAATATGTTCGACAGCTAGAGACATTCCACTGCGGGTAACGACAGTATCTCTCCATGGTTCAGTGGCCCGGAAAGTACATATCACTCGACGACAATCGTGAGCATACTTACTATTCATCAACTCAAATGCTGGCCATAGTGAAATGGCATCGCCGGAATAAAAAGAAGAGCGAGGACGTTGCTGCAAGTTTCCACGAACAAGAACAAGGTCGGGAAGAAGTTGAGGATTGGTTTGCCTATTGATTCGCCTTCGGAATCATAGTTGGGGTTGGGTTGATTAGGAGCTTATCCAAAGCCATTCAACGTCCTTGTCAGAAACAGACCGCCCTGGGAGACCTGGGAGTCTACTTTTGTGGTAGACAATCATGTACAAGATCATGGAGTGGTAACACATTGTATGGAGGAATGTGTTCCAGGGTCAGGCATTGTGAATGGTCATCGCAAATGAGTAGTCAGGGAGACACGTTGCGCTTTTGCCATATGCAGTTATAACAAACTTACACAGTCAGCTACCATCTGTTACAGTTATCAAATACCACACGCGTTCAAATCACACATGGTTCTATGCACTGCCGAAGCTCGTTTGTCACGGACACATATCGCTGAATTCCATTGTAGGATCTCTGATCCACGCGCGGTGCTCGTCGTCTAGCAATCCATACGTCTTTCCATAGAGGTTACTCGACCAAGCGTCCAGCCACCACTGACTGGGCAGCTGCTTAAGAAGCATGCAAAAGTACAAGAAAATGACCAAAGCCTTTTGCCTTGATTCTCGTAGCAGTGGAAGAAAATCATCCGCAACCATCGCAATCCAAACAAACACGTCTGTAATGTCCTGTGGCTCGGTGCACTCGTAGAAGACTCCGTACGACTTGTAAAGCTCGTTGATCGCATGGTTGTAGATGGCAAGAAGCCCATCGTCTCGCTCCGAGGCGTTGATGTTCGCCTCAAGATCCCCGAGGTGCGTGTGGTGGTACGGCCTTTCCCGGGTCTGGAAGTGTCTCGTCGTTCGTGTGATAATAGGTGAAATCAGTAGGTTGTCGTTCGGCTCTCCCACAAGATACCGGGTCCCGCAGAACAACACAATCCAGTCCGGCGACTGCTCCACGCCGGCCAGCGGCGCATCGCTCAAATGCTGAGAATTCGCAAGCACTGTCAAGGAAGCACAAATTAGTTAAGGATCTCCTCAAGAACCAATAAGTACTTACCAATGTAAATGGTCAGCACGGAGAAGATGAACAACTGTGCTTTGTTGCTCTCATGAACCTCCTGCATCAACCCCACTGCCGTTCTGGAAGACATCTCGTGGTGGGCCATAGACTTCTGCAGAAGGTAGTCTTTTCTCTCCGGACACAGATGTCCCAGATGAAGTGCTGCGAGAGAGAGGACGCTACGCATCACATAATCGCACTCGACCCCTAGTTTGATAACATTCATCCGCCAGAACTCTCGCATCAGCGAGTTTTCTGATAGGGTGTACGCCGTAAAGTTGCAGTAGTGATGCAAAAGCTCGAGGTCGAGAAAGTTCAAGTCTCCTGCGTGTTGCGAAAGAGAGAACATCGGATCCCGAGACGGGGACGAAAGGAAGCCACAGGCCACGCCATGCTTGATGCAATTCTTGCATGCTGGTCGTTGCTCGTCACACTACATTAGGTACGTCAGTCATTTTGTTTCTGCAACTCAAACGACTTTAACTTGGAAATAGTTATCCCGTCGGCTTGCTACGCAGCTTCGACCTTTAGGGGCACGGGCGTGGTGGACTCGGATCCGTAGATTGCAAAGCTCCCGGGTTTCCGAGCCGCACAAGCAAGCAGCCAAGTGTAACATTCTTGATAATAAACAAACGCATAAACTGACCTTAATCTTTCTCGATTTACAAGTTTTGCAACCAGTCCGTGTCTTGGGATGGGATCGTCTCGATAGATTCGACTGCATGTTCGTAGTCTTCGTACTCGGGAGTTGTCCGCGTTTCTCTGGGCGTGTACGCGTACAGTCTCGGGACAGTAGGCAGAACCGCGCAGGATAGAGGTTGGCATCTCTGCAACGAAAATAGCCTCAGTTGGCAGGAATCCTGTACCCAGCCAGAAGCTCGAGAGTGCGAAGTCGTTCTCGGCTGTCAATACAAAGGACATGGAATCTCAAGGGCGATTAATAGAGGGGATGCATAATCCACACCGAATCCGCGGAGCCCTTCGTAATATGGTCGTACTCGCACTTCCTCGGGTTTCCCAAGGGGCTAAGCAGGACAGGCTAATTCAATTGGGCAAACCTGGCGCCACATTGGCCTTTTACCTGGCCCAAATCGCCCGCTGATATCCGCTGAGTCATACAATATTGAGCGTAAACAAGGAGGAGGTTCTTCTCCCTATTGCCTTACGGACGGACTACAGGTGTGTGTTGGTCGCCGACTATACCGTAGCTAAAACCCGCCGTCAGCTGCCTCGAACGAGGGATATGCCATCATAATGATACTGCCCATCTGGAATCGTCTGACGGTCATAACTCCGAAACTTAACGGCCATAGCCGTCCAACCAAATCATTGCATACATAACCGTTAAGCTACGGTAGAGCAGGGTCTGAGCGTGTTGAAATCGGCTCGTCTATCCGACCACACCACCTCTTCCAGCTGCAGGGAATCTGCGATCCACGAACGTGCCCAATCTCACGCGTGAGATATGCTAGAAACTCACGAGCAGAAACTGAAGTTCCCCAGGTGTTCGCCTCTTGAGCTAAAGAAAGAACTGCACGCGCCATTGCCTCGGCTTGCTTACCTCTCTTGATCAGCTGCTACCAGAGACGTGAATCTTGGCAGACAGTAAGGCTGCAGCGGTCTGAACCATGAGGCACAACGTCTCATCTAGTGAGCATCACAACACTATTTCGACGCGTCTAGCCTCTTGTGGTAGCGGGACGCGCCATAAGTAAAGACACGGAGAAGTCTGATAGCCTGTGATAGGTCGCTACAGATTTAGTTCGGAGGTTCAGTCGAAGTCTCGAGTCATTGTTGTGCCTACGCGAGACCCCATATCAATCTCTAATCGACGGCCATCTATAAACCCGTGCACAATTTTGGTGGTTTGATGCGGCATTCGCCAGTCTGTGCCGGAGGTCGACCGGGGGCATCGCGCACGTCTAAAGCACGGCCACGTTTGACTGACACCCCCTGGACCGTGAAGCAAGCCACGAGCCACTGACAGAACCTAACTGCCAATGAAGGGTCAGGTTTAAGCAAAGGCTAATCCACCAATTGTGTCAGTGGTCGTTCCGGTTGGAAATCGTGTCAAAAGAGATTGGAGGAAGTATCGATGCCATCGTTCGCTTAGATGGTGGAAAGCTGAAGATGGTGTGTCAAAGCTCGGCCGAGAAATCAGTACGTGCTTGCGACTGGATCATCAGCATCCGGGAATTTGCCAAATCTTGCTGCTGGGCGTGTTTGTGAGTAGCAAGAGCCGGGAACTGTCCAAATGCGGTTAGGTGCGACTGGCCGTGTGTGGTGCTGATCATGGCACTTGTCTTGTTTCTTTTCACGGGATAGAATAAGGTGTTGCTTGATCGATCTCGGGGACCAAGGGCCGTATTACTGAAATTGATTCCGCAAGTATGACCGGTTAGGGTCGACGGCTTAATCGGTCCTTTTGTAACCGAGTCATTTTGCGGGCCAAGGTTTGCGTCGTTTAGTTCATTCAATGCAGCAGTCTAAGAGTAATTCGACCGCAGAATTTGGTGTCTTCGGAGAGAGTCCGGCTGCATATCCGGTGGTTTCCGGGCATATCCGGACGAACGCCGGCCGAGAGTATCCACCTTTATACCGGATGTTATGCAAGTCATTCTTTTCTTCAGCCTAACTCCCCGACACAACTGCTCAATACACTGGCTATAATGAAACTTGCAACAAGGTCCGAGCTCTGAAACCAAAAGGGAACAAAAATGATCTAGCCCGGACTTGAACCGGAGACCTTCAGTGAACCGCAGGAAACATCGTGAAATAACTTCAAGCTGTTAGACTGACGTGATAACCAACTACACCACCAGACCAGTTGATGCGTTTCTCCTTTGTCAAGTCGACTCGATTTTGGACTGCTGGAGGAGGAGTTCGTTGAGATCCGCTCTGGAGGAGTTGTTCACGATGGTGGAAAACATGCCCTAGGTGGAGACATTGGGATCAATTCCCCGCCCCCAATCCCACTTGTATGTACAATTACCAAGCGATTACTATTGGCAAAGGCTGTGGAGGACCTTCGTCCCCGACCACGCAAGCTTGAAGGACTGTCGAGCGTGCTCTGTTGTCGAAGATCGTGGCGGACATAGCTCAGTTGGGAGAGCGTCAGACTGAAGTGGACTCAAGTCCATCAAACTTCAATCAACAAAATCTGAAGGTCTTGTGTTCAATCCACAATGGCCGCATCTTCATCTTTTGCCGTCATGAACAACTGTCGTCGTTGTTGTGAGATACGGTGCTGCTTTTTGGTGGCGTATCCGTACTTAGTTACAAGTTACGCTTTGCCCCAGCCTCCCGAGCTGAACTTCCAGGCCACGGACTTGCCAGATATCTGTACCCAGATGCAATGTGTGTGTTAGTAAGTAAGTATGATCAATTCCTTGGAATAATGGTTTATTACAGAAATAAAAGAAGATTGCGTGGCCATTAATTAACCCAATCACATACCGGACCTGAACAAGGCCAGACGACCGAGCTCTTCCTCGCTCATCAAAAGAAATAAATGGTGCAATTTTGGTGGTTTTATTTAGTTTAGTCAAGTGTGACTAACAACTGTTGTAGTTGCGATGGATATCGCCATTAGTAGGGGCCGGACGAAACCGGTAACAAGAAGCACCAAATAAAACAAAAACATTTAAACGGGAAATAAGGCTACCATTTACTCTAGCGAGATCTCGGTTTGGGTATACTTACCAGATGTAAGCGCCTCTCCATCCATGACACCACTCACATATGCATCGCCGACCAATTCGTACAAACCATTCGTTGTTGGTCTGATGATGAGTGGCACTTCAGAACCAAAAAGCAAACAAACATAATCGCCCTTCCGGCCCTCTCGGGGTATCATACAAAGTCGGCCTTCCGCCGTCGAGGAAAGTCTTCTCGGAGTCGCGGCCGAAAGAATGCTCATCTCAACTGCCTGCCCCGAAACAACGAACCTTATCCTGGCCATTTCCGCCTCTTCCGGGTCCTCAGAAGTCAACCAGACCTCCATGCCGGTGATCATGGTCTTCACATGCCCCGACATGTCGACGTCGATGCGGTCGCTGAGCTGGCTTCTCTCGCACGTCATCGTCTTCCAGAAGGCATCCAGGCGCTCGGCGGACATGTCATTGATATTCTCGGAGCCGCACGCAAGTTTCACGCATTGTCGGTAGTAGTTGAGGGATCTCCAGGCGTTTCTGGAGTGATAGCTGTCGACGAGATGCAGCGGGTGCGGTACTCGCTTGGGCGCCGGCGGGAACGGCAGTTCAGGCCAGAAGATGCCGTCTTCCTTGACCGTGTCGATGATCATACCGGTACACCTGAGGACCTTGTCATCGATGATCTGAACGTTCGGCAAAGCTATCCCACCGGCCGAGAACTTTCCATACCGTACACTGTAGCTCGGCAGGGAATCGACTTCTTGGTTCCTCAGGTCCGGAACCCACGACGGCAACCCGGGCAAGCGCCGTTTCTGCCATCGAATGTACGGGCGAAGGTACCACGGTGCCATGGCGTCGGCAACGAGTTTCTGTGGCGCCAACGATAAGATATTCAAGTTGCGTTTCTCTAGGAGCTGGGATTTGGCGAAGCGTAAGTAGCAGTCTTGGACTGACAATGCGTACAAGTTGTCTTGAGAGATGATGCTGTCCTTTTCGACGTCCGATGCATGTCCAAATATCCCCAGGATATGATCTCGCGGGTCGCTGCAGGCGAATGATCTGGTGGCTTTGACCCCATCCATCAGAGTGACGGGCTTCTTGCCGCGGTACCAGTGGCTGAGGCGCATCAAGGAAAGGTTGTAGAGTCGCCCAGGAATGAAAGCCACTGTCCTGTCGGTAAGTGATCCGTCGTTAGGTAAAGCTTGGATTCCGAACGTCGCCATACGCAACGCAAGCTCTGCCACAGACTCAAACGGCATTTCCAGCTTGCCGCAGTAGAGCACGGTCTTCTCATTGAGAACGGCTTCCTGATAGACCCATTTCCTTTCAAACCAGCTGTGATTCAGCAACGACCGAAGAGGCTTCCAGTCCATGCCCTTGGTAGTCGACTTTCCCTCATCAAAGCGTTCGGTATTGCGTTGGCCAAGCAACTCTGCGCTCTCCCTGTTCTTCTTGGGGTCATCCACGACTTCCGGGATGAATCCCAGAGCCTCTTCAACCAGTTCCGTTACCCCATCGAGGTCCTTGTCATCGCTTCCCAGCCAGATCAAAACAGAAGCAGCCCTGGAGTAGATCTCGGTCATCCGAGCGATCTGATGCGTCTTCTCCTGGGTGTTTTGTTGATCAATGCAGATGGAGTCCGCCCACAGAACAAACTCTTCGTCGGGCCGGCGCCAGCGCTTAAGTGCCTCGAAGAGAGTCCTTGTGATCTGCATCTCGCCGTCGTCGCATGTGATGTAGGCATGGTCTCTGAGGTCGCCCCAAGCGTACGACACGGCATGATACGGCGCCGGGTCGTCAATCGAGACGGTGGTGAGCTTCACCCGAACCTCTTCGCCATCTCGCCCCGGAAGGAGATGGAGCTGCCGGAAATAGCCCTCATCAAGCCGGGCATGTACGTATCGGGGACGTCGCCGGATTAGCCTCTTCACGCGGGACAACAGGTCGCGGCATGCGTTGGGGACGAACGCGTAACAAACAAGGGGTGCCGCAAGGACAAGCGTTGCCCCGAGCGTAAAATGTCGTAGAGGGCCATTGCTGAGGCTGTCGATGAATAGCATTTCAACTAACACGAGTGTCCCGGCCGGCTGGGTGCCCAGCTTGGACATGGGACTCCTATCTTTGCGCGCTTTTTGTCTCCGTCAGCAATCCGGCTCACCCCTGGAATTTGCGGAGTCGTGATTCAGACGAACGTGGCCGCGGATCCGAATCGGCATTTGCATTGGCCAATCAAATGTTTCTTGCCGGGCTGAAAATACCCACCACCTCCAATTCACATGGCGTCCAGACAGTCGTGTTCGGCATCGCAAGTTGGAACTGGACTGAATTTGGTAGTGTAAGCGCCAATGACATGAAAAACTAGAAGTCTAATCAAACTTCAAAAATGGCGTTATCTTTTCAATCTAACTTCTAGCAGTTCAGTTGACTGTTTCTATTCCCGCAGTACTGGTGTACAGGGACATCCGATCTCGCAGCAAACATGGCAGTAATGGGTTCGTGTTTCTCGTTTGGAGGCCGATAAAAAGTCACAAGCTCCGGAAGGTGGAGGACATAAAAGGGAGTGCCATCATCCCCTTCCCGTGAAGATTAATTATCAGCATCATGTGGAATGATGGCTAAGCTCCCGGGGAGGAACACCGACTTGCCTAATTCATGATTGCTTGTATCGTCGACTGATGACTCAGCGGAATTCCCTTGCGCGCAAATAGCCATCCTGGGAAGTTGTGTCGCGGGTACACGAATAATGCAGCTATTAATTGTTAAGCTTTGCCCCTGTCATGGGGTTGTGACATGGATTCCAACAATCTCCCTGCGTCATTATGCCCCATTGCCTTTCTTCTTGCATGCCAACGGAAATATTTGCCGTAAGTTCTCCTGAGAAGTCATGTAATGTGTAGGAGCGGGCACGTGGAGAACAATACTTGAGAATGAATATGAGACTTCACAGCATTTTTTAGCAATGCTGATCGTTTACGCCAGAGCTCAACCGAAGCAACGTCGGCCATCCGGATGAAGGAACAAAAAGGAGAATTCACATTGATACTGACTTGGGTCTTGTCAGTAGCCGACCGATGGTATAGGTCCTGCACTTTTGCCTTGGTGACTCCGGAGCCAAGAGCTGCGGATGCAATGAGGTCGAAGCTACTCAAAGTTCAGCAGCGGCGTTTCCGTCAGTAGAGGACATCTAGTTCCAAATCACTCCGAACGCTTCCTGCAATCGGGCCTTCTCAAAGCACGCGCAAAATCGCGTCTATCGCGCGTCCTGCTGCAACAAGGTAACATGCCATTCGCGTGACCCCGCGATGAATATTTTTAGCTTGCCCAGACTTGCACACGGCAGATCTTTACCGGGCCCAGAGCCTTGGTAGCCTATGGCTTTCACTTGTTCGGGGCCTTGTGGGTGAGCAATTTCAAGCAACAAGACGGTTTCCCCACGCCCGATTATTGCCCCGGAGCGACCGTTATCTGGAGCGTGATGACATTCTTAGCGCCCGTCTTCGCTTGCAATTAGCCCAGTAGGCTAACAAACAAGCAAACCAATTGAAAGACAACAAAATCCGCGTCAAACTCCCGAATCCCGTACCGTCTAGATACCGGACGGAGTAGCCCGTCCTCTGAAGGGCAGAATGGGTCAGAGGAACAACGAGCAGACCTATGCTCAATCATTTAGATTGAGTGGGAAAATTGATGGACATAGATAGGTACAGATAAGCAATCTGTAACAAGGAGTCCATATCTATTGATTATGAGGCCAAGAATATCAGTGTTGGATCAAGGCAGTGCCGTGTTTCAGCGCCAAGCGAGGGATACTATGACGGCGGTCAATCATCAGACGACCAAAGACTCTCGAGAGCCATAGCTTCTACTTCGCCACCGGACGGGGTCTTACTATTCATATCATATCAACGCACGGAAGAAAATAACCCAACCACGAGAAGTGATTCGGTTCATCAATCAAGTGAAAACGAAATCATAACTGGGATACCGACGGGATGGACTCAACGGGTAATCACTTGGCAGCGAATTGTTTTGCTTGTCATGAACCCAGATATTTCCTCACTGAGAAACCCGTTTTAGTTGACCATTCACTGCCCCGGGTGGTTTTCTGCTTCTCGCGTGCTCCTGTCGTGTGGAGAGGGGCAGGCAGTACACTACGCATAATGCCCCTCTCGTTGTGTTGGGGATCCATTTCTCCAGTCTGTCATCAGCCCTACAGGGTCTGCTTCTCGAAGCTCGCTTAGATTAGCTTCTTGTTGATGATTATTTGCCCTCGGCAGTGCCAGAGATGGACGCGGCCAACGTCAGGTGTCAGATGATACGCGCAGTTGATTCTGCGAGACCACGCATCTAGCGGTCGCTCCGACCGCCTAGAAGTGCATTCGTCTCAACTGGGTGATGATCTACCAACAGACAGCGTGATACCCCTTTCCAGCGTTGTATTCTTCAAAAACAAAGTTCTGTCTAGCAGCATGACGTGGGGAGAAAAGCGGCCCGTCAGCCCAGAAATAAACTCATCCCTGCCCATACCAACAACTCGTTCGTCTCTTCTCCATGTTCACTATCAACGCCAGGCACAATTGTTCCTATTCTCTGGGAAGCTTGGATGGACTTGACAACGGCCCACGGCATGACCATGGGGGGAGCTGTCTTCAACCTGAGACAAACGTGGTGGGCAGTTGATCTAGTCGTGCCTATATCGAAGCAATAATAGGACTCAGCGCAGATATCGTGAGTAATGTGAGCATCGTGTATAAGTACAGATGGTTGAGAACACCATGAATGTTTCCATCAAGAGTCTGTCTCTCACCACATCCTTCGTTTCTATCAACCACAGTCGTTCTCTTTGAACTTTTCAGTCTTTTATCTTGTCCTTCTTTTTTACCATCATGCCTTCCGCTCTCTCTTTCAAGCACCTTCTCTTGGGTGCAAGCCTGCTACCGAGCCTGGCTTTCTCTTCTCCAGTCGCCAACCCGGGCCGAATCGAAGTTCCCGCTGCCCTCGAGTCCATCGTGCCAGACATCATCCAACATGGACCTCTGGATGATGCAGCGCTGGAGCGCCTGCAAGAGTCTCTCACCGCGAGCACGCGCCCAACTCCGACGCCAAAGCCCGAGAGAGTCAAAAGGCAGGCGACTAGCACAGCTCAGGGCTCGCTCACCATCGCAACCAGCGACGCTTTTGTCTCCGTGGACGTCGGCGACATCAACCTCATCGACAACAACCCGGCCAATTGCCACTCTCAGACCTTGAATGGCCCGATCCAGGCACTACACACTTGGATGGGCTCCACCAACGTTCGTGCGATGAACATTACTGCCTCCGGTGGAAACACCACCGCCATTACTTCTGTAAGTTTACACTTAGCGTCTATCATAGACATGTTCTCTAACTGATCTTCCATAGAAACTCGACGAACCATTCGATGCCGGAGCATTCACCTTCGACAACAACGAGCGCATCAAGGAATTCTGGATCCTGGAGAACCGCGGCTCTTTCCTCGGCTTCAACTTCACCACCGCCAGCGGCAAGACATACTCCGCCATGGCCCAAACGATCCGCGACCCGCCTCCGATGGTCAAGGTCCCCATCGGCTCCGGCATCCTCGGCCGCATGCGCGTGCAGTACTGCGACATCGGTCTCATCGGCCACGTCGGCTGGGACTTCATCGATGACCTGCAGTCCGTGAGCATCAGCAACCTCGCCTACTCCGGCTTCACCGACAACATCATGCCCTCCGGCCCCGGCACCACCGTCACCGTCGGCTCCCAGATCCTCGACAACCGCAACTCCAGCACGGAGCAGATGATCACCATCCAGACTACCGACGCCGTCACCAAGTCGCACACCATCAGCGTCGCCAACCAGTGGCAGGTCGGCGGCAAGGTTGCGGTCGAGGCTGAGGCTGGTATCCCCTTCATCGGAAAGACCAAGGTTACGACTGAGTTCAACTGGCAGGTCGGCAAGACCACGGTAAGTCTTCGCTCACCATCTGTTGTGTAACCCAGATCCTGTGCTGACTATGTGTTACGCAAAGACCGAGGATGACATGCAATCCGAGACGTTGACCAAGTCGTCTACCGTCAACCTCAAGTGCCCCGCCAAGAAGTACTGCGTGGGCTCATCCTTCTACACCAACTTCAAGATGGACGTCGACGTCGAAGCCACCTTCCGCGCTAAGACCAAGTCTGGAAAGGAGTTCTTCTGGGTGCAGAAGGGCAAGTACTCCGGCGCTGACTCCCTCGCATTGCAGCTGCAGGTTGATGAAGCTGACGGCGTGATCGGCCGCCGAGTCTCGACTGTCAGGCAATTTTGATACCCCCACTTTTTCTTTTGCAAGAGCTGCTGGCAGGAACATGACAACCTACCTAGAGTAGAGTAGAGCGCTGTACTTTTATCCCCTTGACTGGGAGGTGCGATGGACACGACATTCGTTTTTAGGACACATGATTGGCACGAGACAAACACTCTTTTGATGATAGAAACACGAATTTTTGAAATTTGACCGTTCGATTTCGAGCTCACACTTCCATACTTTTAATTTTATACCCTGAGTCGGTGATTCGTGGCCGGTGCCGGTTGAAGTTGGTAGTTGAAGCCACGTCGTCAATCCGGTCCCGTTCAGAGGATTTCTCATCGTGCAAGCATTGTGATTGAGCTTTGAAGTCCTGAACCACCAGCTTCTGTATGCAGTTCATCGAAGGATATTCAAGATCTTACGTCATTGGTAGCACTAATCGTCGTCCGATAGGCGTCTTACTGTCAACTGACAAGGCAGTCTAGGGCTTCAGGACTTCGGCAGTGGTCGGTGATCGACAACGTCAGCCCAACAAATGTCTACCACCATCCTTATTATTTGCTGGCCTTGTCCAGAACACCACTGGACTCTTGAGTGCATCAGCAAGTGTGACCCATGAAGGATTGTGGCTCCCTCCAACAGCATGGAGTTGCCGTCACAAATTTTCATTCTTCAGAGGCGCGCGAGTCTGCTCCGGGCGCGGTACCCGCGTCGTAGAAACGTCATGTCATGATAAGAACGGGCAATTGTGTTCGAATCTTTGGATAGAAGCTTTGCTCCAGACCTTTCTACCAACCTCAGCGATTGCGAGATTCGTTCTCATCAACGTGCAGTACATGTCACCCTCCGGGCTCAGGCGAAGCTTTGTCTTAGTCAACTGAACCCCAATGTCCATCCTCTCTGACCTTTCTCCGGGTCTCTTTCCAAGAGACCCCGGCACATTCGAATGCCAAACCGCACGAGCACCAGATTACTATGGCCTTGGCAATCGGCTGGGAATCTACTTCGCCTGGGGTAACGCCTACATCGCCAACACCATGCTCGCAAGCGAGATCGCCGGCGCATCGGACACGAACAACATTTTCCTTCTCGTCATCCTCATCGCCATGATCAAGTGCAGCAGCGCAGGCATGCTGACACACATTGACGGTCTGATTCTCATGCACCTCAGCGGCGGTTTCCTCTTCGGCACGCTCAGCATGTGGGGTTACCGCACCCGGCAGTATTTCGACAATGGACCGCAGGGTATTCGCTTCTTCGGCGGCTTCGGGACGCACTCGAGACTCATCGTGAGCTGCATGATCAGCTCGTATGGGCTTTGGTATTGGATGTATGGAGTGGTGGGTGGTCTTGTTCATATGGGCAGTCCTGAGGAGACTGGCGACTTGGAAGTTGACCCGCCTAATCCCCCAGAATGCGAAACGCTGTACACATTCATGTTTGCCAAGGTTCGGGCGGACGGTGGTATTAGAATCTTTTACATCATCATGTGTATCGGCTGTATCATCTACTACGGAACCATGCTTCTCATCTCTAGTATTGCCGGCTGGGCTCGGGCCACGAGGATGCTGTCCCTATTCAAGCAAAAGCGATGGGCCGAGTCGTCCAGGTTGAAATTTGCGACGGGTTTCAAGTATAGAGAGTAAGTCGTTACCTGGGCTGCAGGGAGTTTGACTTCACATGCTGACGCTTTCTCTCGCAGGCTTGAAGTCCTCTTTCGATGGCTGCGCTGGCTCAACCTAGCCTTCCTCATTTACTCCATGCTTCTCGTCGAGTTCACCCTCAACTTCAATCACGTGAACGCGGTACTGGGTGGTCCACACAATAACGAACTGCACCTTCCGGCCCAACTTCTTCCTCTACTCATCGGATCTTTTGGCTTCGTACGCACCTGCTACCTCCTCTTTGAATCCTGGCGGTCACCTGAAGACATCGATCCCTCTCTCTCAGCGCCACCGACCCCTGTCGCAGCACGAACAATGCACACCCGCGATGTGTTGTTGCTGTTTTCGCCGGCCATGGCTCGGAGACCTACGACGTTTCACGACCCCGATGAGATTGACAAAACTGCGAAGCAGAGAGGGTGGCCCGTCCGGTACTTGGTGGCATGGCTGCCTTGGTTAAGTCTTCTGGGATTCTTCCAGGAAAGACCCGCTCTAGAAGATAGAAAGAGACACAGCAAGGGCAGCGAAAACAGTGAAAGGGTTGATTCTAAGACCTCGGCCGAGTACAGAACCCGACGGTCAGTGAGTCGAGGGGTCTGATAGGTAGGCCCCGGATGGGGCATAAGGGCGCAAGAAAATCATGCTACCTCGTCAATTTTTGGGAGCGGGACTGGAAAACGGGGACTCTTTGAGTGTATAAGTTTCACATAAGAGGACTATGTATTGATATCTTCTGTATTAACACAATCGACAAATGAGTCTCCTCCTTCTTGAGCTCAATAGCTGTTCCTCATTGATGTTTATATTGCAGAACCTACCTATTCATCTGAACTTATAGGCATCGGCGCCGGATGCGTGGATGGTTGATACGCGGATGGCTATCTCCCATTTCTGTCTCGCATGCTTCGGGATCCCATGATCCTGATATAGTAATCGCGATGCCAATAGATCAGCAGGAAGATCTCAGTAGCAAACCTGCTCAATGGATCTCTGCATTGTTGTCATTCTTGTCGTTGATTTTGTCGTTATAGTTGTTGCTGTTGTTATCGTTGCCGTCGTCCATCATCACTCAGTGTCTCTCCTTGTTTATTCCGTGCAAGTACACGTATACAATGAATAAGACTTGAGCCTTTTGTCAACCTAGCGAGAGGAGGGCATTCACGATTGCAGATGGTCCGCTCCGCCTAGTATAACTATATCATCTTTACTGTCTCCTTCACTTCTCGAGATTTCCTTTCCGCCTTATGGAGCCGACCGAGGAACGCTTGTGTGATAAGGACACTCCCAGTATCAACGCCTCAAGGGGCGCGGCAATGAACCACGCAAATGAGGGGTCTGGTAGGTAATACGATTGCGGTTCCCTCTTTGGGGTGTTGTGAATGTTGGGAGAAGTGGTTCTAGGAGCGGTGTACGTATTAGTTGAAATTTCTTTTTAAAATTTTCTTATATTTAGACCGTTTTATATCCCTGGAAACTCGCAGCACTCGGGTCTTTTAGGAGGTACCCGGGGAGTGGTGTACAAATTGACGGGACCATCGACATTTCTCGCGTTGATGCTTAGAACATTGATCCATTCTCTTTCTTCATTTTCAAGCTGTCCTTCTCAGAGGTCCTTTCGGGGTAGTCTTCCCTCTTGGGCCACGGCCACCATCCCTCCATCGGCATGCCGTCGTACACGGCGTTGAAATTCTCCATCGGCTCCAAGCGTTCAAACTTGTACTGGTAGTAAGCCTTGGGGTAAGGCGAATAGTGAACGGCCCATGCAGAGTACACCATTTCGGGCTGCAGATCCGAGAGTCGGAACTGGGCGAGTGCCTTGAGGTCCCTTGCGCAGACGACCAACTCCGCCGCCCAGTTCGGATCATCACCCAGCTGCGAGAGGTAGTACAGGCGGCAGCATTTCCAGCCGTCTTTCTTGAGAAGATTGATGTCGGTTGCATCATCGACGCGGGATGCCTCGAGACAGACGTTTGCCTCGCTCCAGTGGAAGCCCTCTCTCATCAGACGGGGCATGTCTTTGACTCGGGCCAGGAGCTTGGCGTCCCACTGCAGGGCCGCTCTGAATGTGTCGCCTCTGCGGGATGGGATGGGTCGGGTGGCCATGTTCATTCTGAGCTTATTTGGCAACGATTGCCATTCTTCGGAGAGGAGGAGCGCAGTTTTCGGTCTTTGCAGTAGTGCATCGTATGATGGTGGCTGCTCCAAGCCTTCGGCGGGGGACGTTGTTTGATTGTTCATGGTGGTAGAAGAATGTTTCAACCCGGAGGTGCGTGATGTTGTGATGGAGATGTGTTTCGCGAGAGAGGTGTTGACGAGGATGAGGAAACGGCTTGTCAAATAAGAAAGGGGTGAGTCAACGGAGATTCCCTGAATACCTTGTGGGAAAGATTATCAGGGTATCGCCAAAGTCAATCAAGCTTTGTGGGAAGGATTGGGAGGCTGAGGTGGAAGTCAACCTTTTCCCAGCTAAACCTGGCGGTCACCTTGTTCAAATCTGACCAGGAGGGTGCTCGAGAGCTACGTTGCCCGGGATTAGGTCTCCTAACACATGCGACAAATCAACGGGAGCTGTCAATTTGAATACCAGCCCAGCTCAAGAAAAAATGCTATCACTATCTCCAAACGCCACAATGCAGCCCATGCAACCCCGATCCCTAGAAACAGACTCCTCCCGGCCCCGAGTCCTCAGTCTGACATGTTCATCAATCCACAGCACTCCCGACCAAAAGGCCGACTATCTTTTATTCCACGTCTTAACAACTTCCTCCTCCCCCGAGCACCAGCACCAGCTTCAATCCTCCCCCAAGCTCTCCCTCACACACGCCCGACACCTCCTCCGGAAGTCCTTGTTCTTGCCCTCGCGCTCCTCGCGGAACATGCGCGCGGCCTCGACGTTGGCGGGCGACTCGTCGTTGGGGCCGTGGAAGAGGCTGATGGTGCTCAGCAGGATCGTCTCGGGGCTCTGCACGGGGCTCCAGCGCTCCGAGGCCGCCTCGTACCCGTACTGGTCCTCCTCGGGCGGGTGCAGGATCGAGATGCACAGCCGCCCGTTGGCGTAGATGTTGGGGTGGAACGGGATCGGCGTCTGGAAGGTCAGGGAGGGCGGCATCAGCGGGTAGTTGGGCGGGAAGACGAGGCGGGCGCGGAAGTTGCCTCCTGGTGGCGCGACGATGGTTAGCGTTTGTCGAAGATAGGAGAATCATGACAGAGAAGGGAGAAGCCAGTGTCGTTTGCAGATGGGAAACGTACCGCCGTAGTATTTGCAATCGTCGCTGATCATGAGCATGACCTCCCACTCGAAGATGTTGTTATCGTTGACCAGACCGCACGAGATGCCCGGGATGTCCTTCCCCGTCTGCATCTCCTTGAGCTGTCGCTTCAGCAGCGAGGCCGCCGCCGCGGAGGTCGAGGCCATTGTGTATGTGTGTTTGCGCTTCGGTGTGGCAATCGTCGCGGCGGGGGAAGAGGAAATTCGGGGGTTCGGTGGCACGCGAGCAGCTTAGGCGGAAGAGTCTCGATGGCTTCGAATTCGGACTAAATCGTGTCTCGTGTCGTACGGTGTCGAATGTCGTGCGAGGGCGTCGGGGTGGTCGTCGTCGATCCGCGGACGGAGGTGCGTTTCTTGCAGAATGGGGAGGGGCAAACTGAACTGACTGAGGTGAGGTCGTCGAAATTGGACCTAGCCAATGCGTGTGGGGTTACCCGAGCTGCAGGGGTGGCCAGGGTGGCTTTCCTCACCGAAGCCACACCGAGAGAGTCTCGGTGAAGGTCACCACGCCGTGCTTCTGCTAGGTGAGTAAATGATAGAATGACCACAAATGCCCTCGCCAGCTCTTCAATCTTCTCCGTGCATCACCCTATTCTCAAACAAAGTCCAGTCTGGGGGGTATCATTCTGCATCCTATCCATCAACACAAAACAGCTCTCCGGCTCTCCCGCGTCTCATTTCTTCTTCGACGTCCCAAACCCAGCAATGCCCATCGCGGCCATCATATCATCCTCGTCGTGCTCCCCCTCGATCCTGACATCCTCGCCATACTCCGTCTTCACCTTCTCCGCCTCCTCCGCCTTCACCCTCCTCCTCTCGTCCGCCTCCTTCCTCTTCCTCCTCCTCTCCTCCGCCTCCTTCGCGCTCTCCTCCTCCCGCAACGCGAGCCTCTCCTGCAGACTCGTCACCTTCTCCTTCTCCAGGTCCACCTTTCGCTGCCACAACGCCTCGATCCGCTCCCGCACCTCCCCCGCCGTCGCCCGCCGCACCTCGTTCGTCTGCCCCGTGTTGGCCAGGTGCTGCGGCGTGTTGAGGTGCTCCACGAACTGCTTGTTGTCCTTGAACGTGAGGTCGCACGCCTCGCAGTAGAAGCCCGCCCCGCGGCCCCTCTTGCCCACGCCGGCGCCCGCGGGCACCAGCTGCGTCTTGCCCACCTGCGCGCTCAGGTCCAGCACGGTGCGCCGCGCCGACGTGAACGTCTCGTTGCCCGTCAGCGGCTTGTGGTACTTCTTGCCCGCCAGCTTCGCCTCGTACCGCGCCTTGGACTCCTCCTTCTCCTTGGCCTCGCGCTCTTTCGCCTTCGCCGCGTACTCGTCCAGGTCCCAGTTCTTGCGGAAGTCGGTGTCGCCCGCGGGCGCGCCGTAGGCGCCGCCGCCTTTCTTGTCGGCCATTGTGTGCGGTTTTGTTTTTCGCGTCGAGTGGTCTTCTTCGTTTCGGGTTTCGCGTGCGCTGTGGTTTGTAATTGAGGCGGCCGATGTAGGAAGACGTCCGCGCTGAGGAGGAGGATGATGTTGTAGAGAGGAAGCTAACCCCGGACGCGTCGATGATGGAAATTTGATGTCTGGGAGATTGTTCGACAGACGAGGCTACAGGGATCGAGGCCAGGAAAATTGAGATGGGGCATGGCGAGACATGGGCCAGGGGTTGAGGCACCGCCCGATGGTGGGGTTACAGCGCTAGGAGGTACCTACCCCTCCATCAGGTCTGTTCCCCTCCAAATGCGCAGTTGGAAAGAAAAAATAATTGCGCCCGACTCAACACCATATTGATTTGCCCCTCCGAACTTTGCGATCGCGAGACAGCTACGACACGCCACTCAATCTCCAAGCTCACCCGTCAAAATGCTGTACCTCGTCGGCCTCGGTCTCTCGGATGAGACCGACATCACCGTCAAAGGCCTCGAGATCGTCAAGAAGGCCTCCAGGGTGTACCTGGAAGCCTACACCAGCATCCTGCTCGTGGACAAGGCCATCTTGGTGCGCAAACCCCCGCCTTCGAACCCTGAAGTTCTCGTAAGGAGAGGGTATATATGTACTCACACACGTCGTCCCACCAGGAAGCCTACTATGGCCGCGAAGTCGTAGTCGCCGACCGCGAAATGGTCGAGTCCAACAGCGACGAGATCCTCCGCGACGCGCAGACCGAGGACGTCGCCTTCCTCGTCGTCGGCGACCCCTTCGGCGCGACGACGCACACCGACATCGTCCTCCGCGCCCGCGAGCTCGCCATCCCCGTCTCCACCGTCCCCAACGCCTCCATCATGTCCGGCATCGGCGCCACCGGCCTGCAGCTCTACAACTTCGGCCAGACCGTCTCCATGGTCTTCTTCCTCGACAACTGGAAGCCCGCCTCCTTCTACGACCGCGTCCGCGAGAACCGCGCCATCGGCCTGCACACCCTTCTCCTGCTCGACATCAAGGTCAAGGAGCAGAGCCTCGAGAACATGGCGCGCGGGCGCAAGATCTACGAGCCGCCCAGGTACATGACGGTCGGCCAGTGCGCGGCGCAGATGCTGGAGATCGAAGAGGAGAAGAAGGAGGGCGTGTACGGGCCGGACAGTCTCGCCGTGGGAGCGGCGCGGGTGGGCGGCAAGACGGAGAAGTTCGTCGCCGGCACGCTGAAGGAGTTGTGCGAGACGGACGAGATCCTGGGTGGGCCGCTGCACAGCATGGTTCTGCTCGGCAGGAGAGCACACGAGCTGGAGAGGGATTACATCCGCGAGTTCGCGTACAACAAGGAGACGTTCGACAAGAGCTGGGCGGAGAGTTATGGGAAGCAATAGTCATCATTCATGTCCCGTAATTCGGGTCGGTGCTGGTTCCCCCCTTTTCCCGAAACCTCGCTTCTAATGTGCTATTCATACATGTTTTCCATTCACAATCGTAACCACGGCTAAGACGACGCGGTGGCGCGGTACTGCTCGACCTCGGCGGACGAGATCTCCCTCAACTTGTTGACGTGCGCAGGGCTTCCGGTCACCACACCCTCGGCCACCTGGGCAACCTTTCCAAGAATGTTGGCGTTGCTGATGGCGTAGGTTGCGCTGACCGTCTTGACGCGGATGACACCGATACGGGGGTCGTTCTCGGAGCCGTCGTGCTTGCCGTCACCAAGGTCGCCGAGCCATGCCTTGAGGGTGGAGGTGTAGTGCTTCTTCACCAGCGAGCGGTCGGTGACGATGCTGGAGACACCTGATACGGAGGCCCAGTCGCCGGAGCTGTTGTAGAAGGAGATGTTGATGTGGGGATCGCTGTCGATCTCGTCCGTCTTGTGGGACTCGGTGTTGGTGTGGAAGAGCAGGTCAATGCCGCCGTTCTCCTGGGTCGTATTAGTATGTGGTGATGTGATCAAAAGTGTTTTATGGGAAGGATTTACCGTTGCGGCAACAGCCATGCAGCGGGAGACGAGAGCACCGGACTTGGCGTCTCTGGTCGTCATCATGCCGAACTTGCTCTTGTTGGCGAAGTTGACGAGAGCCTCGACCTTTTCCTTGAGGGAGACATCGGTGTCCTTGTTGGTGGCCTTGTAAGGGTCGGCAGGCTTGTCGCCGGTGGAGGTGTTGGAGAAAGACATTATGGCGATTTTGTGATGTTGAGTTGCAGGTTTGGTGTTTGATTGCAGGTGACAAGATGCTCAGTCGTCAGATTAGATCGATTGAGTGGTTGTTTTATCGTGAGGTGATGTAGGAGGAGAAGGAGCTACTTTGCAGCAATTGTCTTGAACGGCCTCTATTTGAACCCAACAAACGAGCTGACCTCATCGCTATGGCTACGGCAGGAACGAGCATTTCATCATCGAATGGCCCGTTACGTTGCAGCTCTGGCGGCGTTGAGGAGCTTGAGCTGTAATGGGCAAGACATGATGACGTCAAGCGGAGGGGGGTTCCTGCACCAGCACCTAGCACCAGCAGCGAAGGGGGCGATCGGGATGTGGCACTGGGGACCGCGATGGACGCATTTTATGGGGATAATATCATCATTGATCGTCTGTTCCGCAGATGGAGAAGCAGGTGCTGGCTGGCTAGAACGTGAGGCGACAGCTGCGTGACATGAGGCGTGACTGGGCTTTATCTACCTAGGCTGTTTGATTAAGAGGCACGGAGGCACAGAGGAAAGAGGGGAAGACAAGCTGAGAGGTCTGAGCTGTTGATGCAGTTGCAGTTGCAGTTGCAGTTGATGCTAACTATTGTCCAATGGCGGGAAGCATTCAACGCGTCGCGTGGCACATTGGAAGATATTCATCCAGTCAGTTTGTGGCCTGTGCTATTCTACGATGCCATTGACAATCGCACAGACAATGGACGAGACAGGGAGTGACAGCAGGGACCTGATTGGTGTCGTTGGCGTATATTCGGCCGAGCTCCAGCTTCCGGATTGGGGGCGAGTCGGCGACTGCAGTGCCATCCATGGATACCCAGTTGCTGTCGCCGTGGCCATGACAACTTCGCGATCCGATCTTTGATGTCAAACAGCCATGGTAAGGCATTACGAGCATTACGAGAGAGTACGGCAATTGTGCATATTTGTCCCCGTTTATGCTAGTGCAGGGACCTAGTGACGGCTTTCTTGCAGGGATGCCTAAGGGAAGGTGGTGAAGCTTTCCGTGTTGTCGACAGAAAAGATGGCGGCTGCTGAATAAGGCGCGGGGTAGAAGGATCGTGAGTTTCCATATCGCTCCTTCCCGAGAACTGCAAGTTCAAGAAGGAAAGACGGAAAGTGCCTTCCTCCCTTGAGAAAGGCAAGACAGACAGACATCAGTAGAAGGAAAGAAGCCCTCAGATACCCCTGCCAAAGGTGCCTGCCGCTCGATGAGGTGCTTGCCCCCGCTGGGCCTTCCCTCCTTCCGTCCTGGCTTTCCCGCTCCGAAGAGTGGGTGCAGTTTCCTTTCTTTTCCAACACATTTTCAATGCCCAACATCGACATCTTCAATCATCCATCAATGCAGCCACACTCACGATCCAACGCGAGTAATCCTCGGACAATTGCAGCTGCCCCACACCTTAAGACCTGGCCAATTGCCGCCACCCTTGCCTGCCCAGAGCCAGTGGTAAATCGTGGCAGTCCTTCGTCTTCCTTTCGCTAAATGCTGTGATCGTAAGGCACCTCAGGCAGAGCCAGGTTCCGTCCGCTGCAGAAGGTGCAGACGGCGCAGACGGCATGCTGCCCGATGCCATTGCTGGTGTGTTGGCCGTCAAACGAATGCAACTAGTACGAAGAGACAGACCACAAGTGCAGCAGGTGCAGCAGGCCCAGACCGCACCTTCCCTCCTCCTGCCTTTAAATCCCAATGCTCGCATGCTTGCATGAGGCAGAGGGCTTCCAGCTGGCTCGCAGTTCGCAGTGAAGCAATGGAAATGAGCCTAAAAAGAAGCTCAGGTCGGGGTTTCGGCGGACGTCGGCACCGTCAAAGCTGAGACGGCATTTCACTGGACACTTCCGTATGGCCGTCTCTGGCTCCTGGCTCTCAGTGTTTGCTGCAGTACCACTTGCCATTCTCGCTCCCCCCTTCCGTCATCTACAATCTTTTTTCCCTCGTGATTGTCCACCTCCTCAGACAAACATCGACCTCCCTTCTCCAATCTCCCAGATTCTTCCTTTTTCATCCACCGTCCTTCAGTGCAGCCCAGGCCTTCCAGAATCGATTCACTGGAATCCTCTTTCGCCCTCTCTATCCACCATCCCAGGACCGTCGTCCGCGGCGACGGAAATTCGTCCACCGATATCTCGCCTCACCCCCGACTCAGGAGGGGAAGTAACTCAATTGCTACCCTCCCAGTAATTGCCTCTTGTTGGTCCTTGGCGTCACTCCAGCCCACGGCAATCGGTCACCAGCATTCATCTCCCGCGATTGCCGCACCATTTCCGTCCACGACTCAGCATCATCGTCTTTTTTTTTCTCGGGCTCTTTTCCCCATCACCTCATTCTACCATTCTCATTATTTCACCTTATCCCACCCTTACTCAGCCCGAGTTGACCCCTCCACGAACGTCAGGACGAACGCCCAGCCCACCTCCCTCCCAAAACCTTCGTTTCACCTTTCTTCATTAAGCTGCGGCTTGGATCGCAAACACGTCTCTATTCGGCTGCTGGTCATACCCTGCCTCACCGGAACTCTTCCTGACGCATCCAACTTTTTTTTCCCACCTTCCGATGGCCTCGCTCGGAGATTAGAACGACTGCCATCATTTCACCCAGAAACGCCCAGTACACGCCACTCACCAGTACAAAGCGTTATTTTCTAGTAGACGCTTCATTCGTCACGTCACCAAGAACCTTCCCGATTGCTTTTGACCCGCAAAAACACTAGCGAGTTCAGGATCCAGACATCTCGCAGGCGATTTCGCAAGCCGTTCAACATGGTATTTGGCGCATCTGCCAAACCCGCCCATTGTGACAGCGCCTATAGCTAACACATCTCAGGACGTCGTGCCTTGGGAGTGCCGTGACGTGGAGGACCAGGCCGAAGCTCACTACAATGCCCCTCTCCGCGTAAAGAACAAGGCGCTCACCGACGAAAACACACGACTGAAGAAGCTGCTCCGCGAAAACGGCATCTCTTGGTCTCCAGTCTCCGCCAACTACCAGAAGCTCACCCGCCCTAATGGCCGCCGCACCCGCTCTTCCATCTGCTCCGAATCTTACCACAACCCGTACTTGCCGACCGAGGTCTTGTTGCGCATTCTCAAGTATTCACTGATCTCCACCGGCCCAATCATCGACCCTCTCTCGAAGCTCAAGCCCGAGAACCTCACGACCGCAGAGCGAACCCGCGGCAATCAGATTGCCATCCACTTCCTGGCCACCTGCAAGGCCATGTACGAGGAGGGCAGCCGCATTTTGTGGAATCGGAACACCTTCGTCTTCACAACTCCCGAAGCCGTGCGCAACTTTGCCGACCTCGACTTTGCGTATCGCAAAAATGTCAAACATGTCAACTTCCGAATCATCGCCCAGTACTTCGACGACAAGAAGCGCAAACACAAGCTCGACCGGTCTTACCATCCATCTCTCAAAAGTGATGTCACCCTGCGAACGGTTCCGCGCGTTAACGAGAACACCTACGCCCGCGGTGGCTTCCGCTGCTACACCTGGGGCCAAGTTGTGGATTTTCTGCGCGCCCTCCGTGCTCCGTACGACCCCAAGCACGACAGGAAGCTCGTTCGACCTCGTTTGTTTCCCAACTTGGGTTCGCTTCGGATTGATCTCGTCAATTTCATGGACGATTTTCTTCCCATGCCGGGCAGCGATCTGCACGACATGGCGTCGCATGAACTGGGTTGCTCACTCAACGAACTGCAGGTCACAGGTCTCCCGATTGACGATGCGGGTAGCAAGGCCACCGCAGAACTTACCGGGCTCATTCGAGACGAAGGTCTCTTTCTTGCCGGTCTGCCCTCGTTTGTTCAGCTAGGAAAAGCACTGAGACCGCTGTCCGGCATTTCGAGCTGCGCACGTGTTGTCAGGGCATGGAAGTCGCTGAAACCAAAGAACATTGCCGGTTCTTCCAACGATCCCGACTCGGACTCAGACTCAGACATTGACCCCGACCACCACCACCCCCGTGAGCCCACCATGCCGCCTGCACCCCGGGAGACGGGCCACCCCAAGTCCTCGCCTAGCCGCAAGGACCTTACGATATGGAAGAGAGTGCCCAAAACCCGTGACGGCGACGAGCGTCAGTGGACCGAGTTTTGCCGAAGCAGCGGCTACCCTATGGAGGATGCCGAGGAGCTGACGAGCGACGACGAGTTGGGCGTATGTCCCTGTTGCGGAGAGCCCCACCCTAGCTTGCTGGAGCTTCTCGAGATGGAAGGGTACGACGATGACGAGTTCTAAGAATTTAGGAAGTATGCTATTGTATCGATCTCAACCGGGGCGGCTATGCACGATACGGCGAGAGAGATCATCTGTATCAACATGGCTACGACAGAATTATGACCATGGTATTTCAAGGCGCAGGTCACGGATCTCCGGAAGGAAAGGCCCACGGAGTTGCTTTGCTCAGGTCATGAGATTATGATACCACAGCTGCCAGAGGGCACATAGATACCACTTTACTAGTAATGGCAGATATCCTAGTCTGCGCAGATGATGGCAATTAGTTTACGATTCGTGTTACACCCGTCATTGTGAGATGGATGCACTACCGCTCACATTTCGACGTGATCCCTCCAAATTGTGACCTTAGATCCTTCACGAGTCTATGCTTATCCCGCACCTCTTTTTCCAACGTACGAAGCGTACCTAGTAACCTACCTACGTCCCTCTGAGCCGCCGAGAAGACTTCTTGAAGCTTACCAACATCCCACTCCGCATCGACCTCATACTTACCAGTCGACACCTGAAGGCATCGCCACCTACTATACCCATCCACCCTCGGCGCCCAGAATTCAATCACGCTATCCACCCCGCACCCGCACCCCATCCTCCTCGCATCCTCAATCTTGCGATCCACGTCATGCACCTCCCTCTCCGCATCCACCACCGCCCCGTTCAGCACCTCGATGTCCTCCCGGCTGCCCTCCACCAGCGCCCGCAGCTTATACATGTCCCATTCCCCCTCGATATTCACGTCCGGCACTCTTAACGGGTCGTCGGCGGCGCGCGGGAGTGCCGCGTGGGAGAAGTCCCAGTGCATGCGGAGCTGCGCGTCCGTCAGGGAGGGGTTGCAGGATTCGTAGTCGGGCCGGAGGCGGAGGGCGGTGAGGGCGCGGAGGGTGCCGGCTTGGATGGGGCCGGAGACGGAGGTGTAGGCTGTTGCGCCGGAGGGGGGGAACGGGGCGGGCGGAGGCGGCGGGGCGGAGGTAATGCGGTGCGGGTCCCGGGGGGGAGGGTCGGGGTGGGAGGGGGAGGTTTTGGGGCGTTTTATAGGGAGTGTTATGGAGGAGCGGCGGGGGCGTTTGGGGGGCATTCTACGCGTTAGATTCGAGGGCTTTTAGGATGTCGCTTACCGTTTATGAGTTGAGCTCGTGATTCTTTTGCGGTTTTGGTGTTGTGAGACTTTGGGCTGGTTGGTGGTAGTTGCGAGACGCGCGTGTTGAGATCAATGCCGCTTTTTAAGGTAGTCTTCTTGCTGGCATGACGAGACTTTGTTCTGGATGGTGTATTTTGAAGGGAGCTTTTGTTCATGGAGTCATGTTGGAGTGGTCATTGACAATGTCTTTGTTCTGCATTCAAGGCCTGTTTTTCTCAAAGTGCGAAGGTCGGGAACAATGCATTGTGCTGAAACACCCATCTCCTTGGGCCATTCTCAGCCCAGGAGTCTGAACATATCTTACTATCCACAATCACGACATTCTCAACAAGAACATGAACCCTTCCAGAATCAAGTCTCGCAAGTCCGCATTCTCGACAAGAGACTCTGTAATGCAGAACTCGCGCCAACCGTCACCAACAGAGTCGACAAAGGTGTTGGCCGTCTTGCGAGCGGTCCAATCACGTCGCGCTCGCTGGCCCGATTTGTAGATGGGCAGAGCCAACTGCATTTACGTGAGTTCTGATGTGAATTCTAGTCGATGTTAGTTTGTGTTGGAGGCGAAGGCGTAAGGGGGTATTTTAGAGGTTTTGGTAGACGTCGACCCCTCTGAGATGAGCCGACATGGCAGAACGACGGCCGGGCAGAAGGAAAGCGACTAGAGTGTCCAAATGAGGATACCCCCAGTTCCCCAACAATTTGAGATTTCTTCGCATGATTGGTTGTTCTAGATTGCCGAAATCACGTATAGTTCATATGTTTCGACGGCGAGTTGATCCTGAATCCCGGCCACAAAGCCGCTCGAAGAGTCCTGCAAACTGGTGCGGTGACGGGAGCCTAGGCGATTGACTTTGATAGACTCGGTTGCTCGAGAGGATTCTTCTCCTACTTACTATAAAGCGCAGCTAGATCGAGACTGGCGTCCAACGCAAAGGGGACTCGTTCCTGTCAGCCGAGGTGAGACTACACTCAGGGCTGGACCTGAACTCGTGACTGGGATTGAGATTCCAAATATGACGGTTATTGGCGTATACCTGAGCCCAATGCAGCTATAACGGTGTGTTTACATCAGCGAAGCATTCACCCATGTTTCTGAGGCCGAATAGCACTTGTACTGGATCCCGGGAAACTGCAAGTTCGAGATGGACGACGTTAGGAAAGACTTTACGTGGAACAGGCCGTTCGACTTCATGATGTGCCGGCCCATGAAAGGCTCGTCTTTGAGGAGTGCCATACATCAGTTGCAGGATTTACGAGTACGTCCCTGCCACGCACCAGGTTTGATTTCTCCCAGCCAGCAACACCAGCATGAGGAGAGCTAAGAATGGAGAGCTGATTTCCACCACACGAAAACGGCAATCTAGCACCAGGCGGCTATCTCAGGCTTCGGCGACCAATCTTTTCGCCTCGACTGGGACGAAGCATCCCTCTGGCCATCCTCTGCGGTCTATCGCCGTCACCTACGCCGCCCAGCGTCTTGGCCGTCCGATGCGCGGCCTGGCACGAGAGAAGGAAAGGGCGCTGCTGTTGTTTGCGAGGGCGAGGGGGAGTCTGAGGGACCAGGGGAGTCATGCGTATTGGCACGTGGAAGTGGATTGGTGGCTTGGGTGTGTGGCGGTTTGCCGTATTGCTGATGTGGTGGTTAGGCATCGTGTCTCCGCGAGCCAGCCTTTTGGAAATCCGTCGAAAGCCTGAGGGGAATAACCACAATTTAAAGCTAGACTATCCAGGCCGAGCATCCGAAAAGTTGCAAAATCTCAGAGTTTCTGCCCACTACACGATCAGTCTGGGGGGGAGGTCGGCGGCTGCTTTACCATTTTCTACGGCTTCCGACGGAGTTGAAGGCCGGTTTGACATGGTCGGCTGCGAGTTGACTTGGCAAATTTGACGCTTTGCAAGCATCTGTTCATCCTACACCGCATCCAGCCTATCAGCGCCCTCATACAGGCCGACGAACACCAACTGCATAATACGCCAGCCAGTCAGCAGAAGGAATTTCATAGAATCCCAGCAAGACGAACAATTCAGATGCCATTCCTGTCACGGCCGGTGGAGACCGTTTATTGCACCCGCTCGATAAGCATGGGTTCGGTATTTAGATGACACCTAAACCCCTCACGAGGATGTTTCCCCGCTCCTTTTCTCCTTGATGGAAAAGAACGATTCGGTTTTCTATATAGGTACCCAATTTCCCCGTGTTCAATAACCTTGAGGATTTGTGCCGAGCTCGCATGCGGCAAAATTTGAGGCTTGAGAGATCGGCTGACCAGATCCACAGGTTTTGACGGCAACTTGAAAGGGAAAGGCGTCATTGAAACTCTGAAAAATGCAAGGGGGACAACAAGATCCGAATGTACGATTTATCCATACGCTTGATGCGAAACGGCATTGGAGAAGGTGTTAGGTGTCAGATCTTCATGCTGAAACTCCGTGAATCAGCAGGCCATCGCGGCTCCGGATGAAGGCGCGGACGTCGGAGATGTGAGTTCCTCTGGCTTCTTCGAATCCTATCCTGCCATTGGCAGCTGACCTGACTTGTCATTCGGATGAACAGCTCTATGAAGACTCTTCGCTGGCGTCTTTGAGATCCAGCATCCTGGAGCATCAAGTGGAGAATGGACGTACCTATCACTCCATGAGCGCTGGAAGTGAGTTCATGATCAATTACTGCCCGGCGTGAGTATACATGCTGATGGATTTGTAGAGTACAACTTTCCCAATGACGAGGTGAGAGACGCTGGTATCTATGAAACGAGTTGTCTGAGACGATGAATTCGAGCAAAGGACGCGCAAACGTGACACAGGCTGACACCTTACGACGCCGATTAGAGAGAAAATGACCGCTTAGGTACCATCCGAAATTTGACCTTCGCGGGCTGCCACTGATATTCACAGATTTTCAACATCGTCTCTGGTTGATGTCCTCGGATGAAGAGCTCGCACTTGCCCCTGGCCACAAGACGGCGAAACGTGTCCTGGATGTTGGGACTGGAACTGGTATTTGGGCTATCGACTTTGGTAAGTTGCTCGGACTTGGCTCAAGACCAGAAGGGCTCACTGCAGATCTTAGCGGATGCCTTTCCCGATGCCGAGGTAAGCATCTAAGCTCTGGTACTTGTATGCACCCTCGTCTCTAACGTTGTCAGGTCGTTGGTGTTGATCTGAGCCCTATTCAACCTGATTGGTAGATCTCCTTTAAACTCGACTCGTTCATGTTTTGTGACTCACGGAAATATCAGGGCGCCTCCCAACTGCTTCTTTGAGATCGACGATTTGGAGAAACCTTGGACTTGGTCCCGGCCTTTTGACTACATTCACTGCCGATCCATGGAAGCATGTTTTGAGGACCCCAAAAAGTTCCTCAAGAGAGCCTACAAGTAAGAGACACAATAAATTGCCAGCTGCGAAATCTGCTTGGCCGCCATGCTGACCTGCTTAAATCCAGAGCCCTTTCACCTGGTGGCTGGCTTGAAGTATGCGCACTCGTTTTCCCTCTGGGCTGCGACGATGGCACCGTCCCCGAGGACGCCCCTATCCGTAAATGGCAGGACCTCCTTGTCGAAGCGGCCGAGAAGATGGGCCGGTCGATGGAAGCCTTGGAGCACCAGGCCTCAGACAAGAAGGCGATGGGAGAGATTGGGTTCACCAATATGACGAGTCAAGATTTCATCTGGCCCCTCAACTCGTGGCCCAAGGACGAGAAGCTCAAGGAGATCGGCAGGTGGCAATTCGTGAACCTCGACACCGGGCTTGAAGGACTCTCCATGGGCCTGCTGACCCGCGTCTTGGGCTGGACCAAGGAAGAGGTTCAAGTGTTGTGTGCGAACGTGCGAAAGGATCTGAAGAACAAGAGCATGCACTCTTATTGGAGGATGTAAGTTGATGCCTGTGATGGCCGCGCCTTCGCCAACGGCCCAACGCATCGATGCTAACTGATATCACAGTCGGGTGATTTGCGCCCAGAAGCCTGAGAACGTAGAGGAGGGTGAGGAGAATGACGATGAATGATATGTCAGCTGATGAAGGCTATTGGTGCCTCTGAGCTTGTGGTTCTCATTTCGTTTACCTATTTCAGCTTTACTATTATCAATGTGGATCTCTAAGTTGCCGGGAGGGTAATGTCAAGACTGCAGCATAACGAAACGAGCGGGAAGTGTGATGAACGTGTAGGTGAGAGGGTCCGAGGCAAGACATGTCGTCAAATCTTGCTCAAAGCCGCGCCCAGTTCGCAGCTCACTCCGGGGAAGAGTAATGCCGCCTCGCCGGCCCCGGAATTCGGCATCCCCGATCTGAGATCCCGGTAAGCCGGAACTGTGGAGCCCTCCCTGTAGGGTAAACCTTATTCCCCCGAACGAAGCAGAGCGGAAAGCGGAAGACGGACCGCCGACTGGCCCCGGCCCCCTTTCTAGCTCGGATTCGGTCTATCGGCGTTAGCGGCAGGGATCAACCCCCCCGCACGCTGTCTATCTGATCCTCAGCTGGCCCGGCCTTACCCCCTTTGCAAAGACTGACGCGTCTCACTGGCTGAGGGAGCTCGCATTTGCCCCATAACACTAGTTGTAATCCCCTCCCCTGCGCCGGCCGGCAGGATTTTCGAACCTTTTTTTCAACCCCCGCGAGCTTCATCTTCTAAGCCATCTGCCCCCCCCGTTCCCTTCAACTTTACCTCGTTCTTGCCCCTCTTCTGACAGATTTGTTATTCATCTGAGCTTAGCCTGACGGTGCCAAGTATTCAGACGGGCCATTCTAGTCTCGTACCACCATACCATCCGGAGTCTGGAATTGTCGGTGAAAAGAAGAGGAGAACGAGTAAGAGGTGAGAGGATAGTGACGCCAACTCAAACATTTCGGTTTCGCCCCACTTCTGGAGCCTCCTTTTTCGCTGGGTGATTGTTGCAAACGAGGAAACGAGCCAACTCACTCCAACACGGCCAACGTCTCAATATCACTCGCCCAAATATGCCGCCCCGGAAGGGCAGTCCAAAGGTTAAGACGGGCTGTCGGACATGCAAGTGGGTTTTCAAGTGCCGCTCATCTTACCGATGATCCTTTTCATCTGCATCCATTCCGGACGAGAACAAGCCAACTAACCGAGTCTTTCCTGACAGAGCCCGCAAGGTAAAATGCGACGAGGCCAAGCCGAGATGCATGCGCTGCACATCATCAGGACGGCAGTGCGCCGGCTACGAGCCGACTATCGAACACGGTCTGGCGTGGTATCGCCCACAGCAGCTCACCGCCCACGACCAGCGTGAGGGCCGGGCATTCCAGTTCTTCTCTCACATGGTCGGCCCCGTGCTGTCGGGCCCGACGGACTCTTACTTCTGGACGCACCTGGTCGTACAGTTCAGCCACTTCGAACCCGCCGTCAGACACGCCGTCCTGGCCATCAGCTCGCTGTACGAGGACTTCCATGGGGGTCAGCGGGTAACGCGGCAGAAGGAGGGGAACGCCTTCGCCATCCGGCACTACAGCGCCGCCATTGAACGCATCAAGGGCGCCCAGGACGAGCAGCTCGTGCTTCTTGTGTGCATTCTTTTCGTTTGCGTGGAATACTTGCAAGGTGACGTCGAGGCGGCGTTGAGGCATTGCAAGCATGGTATTCTCATTCTCAACAAAGTCGGGTGCTCGTCGTGGGCGAGGCAGTACCTGATGCCAATCTTCCGGCGGCTGAGCTTCATATCCTTCTTCCTCGGCGCGAAACCGTCCGACGACGCCCTCGTGCCGGGCCTGATCGGCTACCACGACCCGATGCCCCCTCGCTTCGCCAGCGTGGACGAGGCCCAGAACGCGATCGACGACATCACGGTGCACGCGATCGAGCTGGTGGCCAAGGGCGACGACACGGGGACGCAGCCGCTCGAGACGAGGCTGCAGGAGTTCTACGGCAAGATCTGCGAGCTGGACGCGACGATCCCGCCGCAGGAGTCGTCCAAGAAGATCGCCATCTGCGGGATGAAGATGAAGACGGAGATGGCGAGGATACAGGTCAACACGATCCACGGGGAGGGGGAGATGCGGTTCGACGAGTGGGCCGAGAGCTTCCGCACGATCGTGAGGCTCGCGAGGCGCGCGGCAGATCTGAAGGCGGCGTTCCCGGACGAGAGGCCCCGGGCGAGCTTCACGTTCGAGCAGGGGTTCCTGTCGATGCTGGGGTTCGTGTCTATCAAGTGCAGAGACCTGCAGACGCGGCTGGAGGCGCTGGAGCTGATGGCCAAGATCCCCGCGCCGAAGGAAGGGTTGCTGGATGTTGGCACGCTATATCGAGTCGGCCGTCGCGAGGCCGAGATCGAGCACGGGGTGTCGTTGGATGATGGCACGTTGGAAAGGAATCAGGCGGCGATGGCTGAGCTTTCTTTTCCGCCGGAGGAGAAGAGGCTTCTCGGCGCACCGATAGAGCATGAGCTTGACGTTATTAAGAATGAGGATGGCACGACTATGTATCGACGAACGGTGCATTTCGTATCGAAAGATGCGGAGGGAAAGGTGAAGAAGCAGACGGAGTATCTTCTCGACCGGAAACCTGGTCAATTATTGGCACCTGATGTGCCATGTATGAGGTGTTCCAAACCTTTACTGGAGTTTGCATAGACAAGTAGCGATGTAAAAAACATAGATTCCCCATTGTTGTATCAGGAGCCGGAAAACTGTATCTGATCGATTGGGGTCTTTACGTGTATGCATGCAATGCATGCTGCAGCCCCAGAGCGACATCATGACATGGCCCCCTGATACCCCATAGCAGATTTAACTCTAAATCAAAATCCCACCGGCATCTGATAAACGAAGAACCCCACAAGGCTCTGCTTGATCGTTCTCCATGGTTCGTTTCCTAAGGCTTGGCAAGACCAAATCTGAGTCCTAGGCCGTACTGACCCCTAGCCCTCGGCATCGTAGCATCGTAGAGTCAACGACGACTCCGAGCCTTCGGCCGAGAACACTGACTACCTTGAAAGATCTCGATTTTTCACCGAGAAGTGACGTTGAATAGCCCAGCATGTTCGGGACATTACAAACACCCGATGACACTCCAGGCGTCCATCTCGAGATCTCGCCGCAGCCGGGATGATACGGGTGGGGCCATTCCGACTCGCGCTAGACCCACTTCCGAGCCGTCGCTCCGCGTCCACAGTGGGGCTAATCCGAGGACTATTAAAGCCGGCCCATCGCCGCACCTCGCACTAGGCCCGCACACGTCCCGGAATCGCCTCCAGAAACGACGCGCCGAGCTACACACGACCGCCGACGTCGTAATGCGCTTCAAAAGGGGCGCTCAAACTGACGAGATTTCAGGGACGATCGAAATGAAGAAACACACAATGGCGGCGGAAATCCCGCCCGGCAAACCGCCTCGGGAAGGGGGTCGAGAGAGGTGTTTATATCTCGACGCGTCCCCTCTATCACGGCGCAAGAGATGAATACTAGGCCGAACTCAGCTCTTCAGTTCCGTCACGTTTTACTCAGTAGTCAGGCAACTGTCTATCAAGGACCATCAACATGTCCTCTCTTCGGGCTCTCGTGGCGGCCGTCGCCCCGGCCCTCGTCCACGCCGCAACTCTCTCGGACGTCTGCACAACCACCCACGCCCAGGAAGCCCTCCCGGCCGCAGGCACCATCCAAGGTATCACGATCGACACGTCCTCCGTCCAGACCAACCTCGTCACCAACGCCTCCTTCACCTCTGAGTGGTACCCCACGAGCACGATCGACTACTGCAACGTCACCTTCGCCTACTCCCACGACGGCCTCGCCAACGACGTCGTCCATGTGACCTACTGGGCTCCCGCCCCCGACGCCTTCCAGAACCGCTACATCTCAACCGGCGGCGGCGGTCTCGCCATCAACTCGAAGTCCCAATACATCCCGACCGGCATCATCGCCGGCGCCGTCTCCGGCGTCACCGATGGCGGCTTCGGCTCCTTCGACACCCAGTGGGACGCCGTTTTCCTAGCGGCAAACGGAACCATCAACTGGCAGTCCGTCTACATGTTCGGCTACCAGGCCCACAACGAGCTCGCCACTTTCGGCAAGCAGTTCGCGCGCAACTTCTACGGCGTCGCCGCCGACCAGAAGATCTACTCGTACTACCAAGGCTGCTCCGAAGGCGGCCGCGAGGGCTGGAGCCAAGTCCAGCGCTTCGGCGACCAGTTCGACGGCGTCGTGGCAGGCGCGCCCGCGTTCCGCTACGGCCAGCAGCAGGTCAACCACCTGACGGCCAACGTGATGGAGACCACGATGAACTACTTCCCGCCCTCGTGCGAGCTCGAGAAGATCCTCAACCTGACCATCGCGGCCTGCGATCCCCTCGACGGCAAGACCGACGGCGTCGTCTCGCGCTCCGACCTCTGCAAGATGACCTTCGACTTCAACACCACCGTCGGCCAGGCGTACTCCTGCGAAGCCACCGCCGGCAGCGGAAACGGCGGCTTCGGCGGCCTCGCCAGGAGACAGGGTCCCCCGAGCAACCCCACACCCGCCCAGAACGGCACCGTCACGGCGCAGGGCGCGGCGCTGGTCAAGGCCTACTACGACGGTCTGCATGACTCCACCGGCAAGCTCGTCTACCTGAACTACCAGCCCGGATCCGCCTTCACCGACGCCTCCACCGCGTTCGACGAGGCCACCAACAGCTGGGGCGTGAGCATCTCTGGCCTTGGCGGCGAATGGGTCGCGCGCTACCTGCAGCTCCGCGACACCAGCACCCTCGAGTCCGTGGCGAACGTGACGTACGACACGCTGAGGGACTGGATGCTGTACGGGATGAACAAGTATGCCGACTCTCTGCAGACGACCTACCCCGACCTCAGCGCCTTCCAGGCCGCCGGCGGTAAGGTCCTCCACGTCCACGGCGAGCAGGATGATTCCATCCCCGCGGGATCGTCGGTCCATTACTACGAGTCCGTGAGGAGCGTCATGTTCCCCGGCCAGGACTTCAACGCCAGCTCGGCCGCGCTGGACGAGTTCTACCGGCTGTACCTTGTTCCCGGCGGCGCCCACTGCGGTGTCAACTCGCACCAGCCCAACGGCGGCTGGCCGCAGACGACGTTGCAGACTGTGATTGACTGGGTTGAGAAGGGTGCTGCACCGGATACGTTGAACAGCACTGGGGATATCAACACGCTTTGCAGGTGGCCTCTCAGGCCGCTGTGGACGGACAACGGGGCTTCGTTCAGCTGCGTGTATGACCAGGCTTCCATTGATACGTGGAAGTACACCTTTGATGCTTTCAAGGTGCCTGTTTACTAAACGGGCTTGACAATGTTGCTTGGATGTGGTCTGGAGCTGTCAAGCGTCGACGCTGGGCGAATTATATCATGTCAGATAGCCGGTGTATCAATTTTACTATTTCAAAGATGTATATATTTCCGACGCAGCATATATAGCGGCTCTACTTCCACCAATTGCCCGTCTTTTCCGTCAGCTTGAAGACTTCGACAAGTAGTCCTCCTCGATTGTCGCCCATGTCTATCATTTCATCCTACGGTGATCTCTGATCTTCCCAGTCAATCCTACCATGCTTTACATTGCGAAAAAAGCCGTGAAGCAGATGGCCAAAACCAGCATAATACAGAAATCCCCCCTCTCTCGCCCCCAGTGCCTTCAGCTACGAGTCAAGCTGTGGTGTGAAAAGTATGAGAATCTCAAGAGCCCTCAAACCCTCTCACAAAGGAACACTTAAATAGCGCCTAAAAACTCAAATGCGAACAACCTCGCATCGGAAAGTGCAGCGATTCGATGTGGTACCGCTATTTGCTGATACTCCTGGCTCATGATGGTATCCCTGAAAACCCCAATATTCTCATATTTGACAAGAGCCACCTCGTCCCACTGATCACCTGCAGGATCCAGCACACTTGCCACCATCTTGCCTGTGAAGGGAACTCGGGTGCCAGTCATTGTCGGGAGGGCAAAGAACGCAGGCACGTAACGGTTCTGCCATGCCTCCTGGCCACTGCAAGGAGGTAGTGATGATATTTCGGGTGGGCTGAAGGGGTCGTAGACTGCGATAGGCCGGAACTTCAACAGATTGAGCATGTATACGGGTTTCGAGGGGTCGATCGTGGAAATAGCTTCTTCGATTGATGCAGTATCTGTAAGCTCTTTGTAAGGCATTGGAAATGTTTCTTTCTAAGAGAAAGGGGTGTGAGAATGTTGTGCAGTGCGTAAAGTGGTGCGAATCCGCACTCAAGTCTGTTGCCGTTTATTGGTTTTATTACATCTTGATTACTATTCATTGAATTGGGCAGTTAATACCACCCACAGGGATTAGTGATTCTTATATAACAGGCCGATGCAGGCTTGTTGGTCCTTATCAATCTTGATTACTGTTCATCAAATCAGGTAGTCAAGGACAGCTAAAGAGATGAGTTATTCCTAAGAAAAGGCCGACTATTTTGTCATGCAAGAATAGAGTAGATGCTTACAAGAACCTACACTCTGACGACAAGTCAGGGATCACACACCACTGGATATCTGAAGGAAAGGGAATTTGGGAGAAGGAACATGACTGCGTGGGCAAGACTGCCAGTTCAAGGACACAAACCCAAATTCAAGATCGTCCCGGGTGGAAGATCGAGCGCCGACCCTGTGACAAAGTTATCGAAAAGTCGGTAAGTCTTGAAACAGGAGGTAAGAAATTAGAAAAGATTTGGAGATCTGACTGGATCGTTCATGTTGTCATATATCGAGGAGCAGGTTTGACTCTCTCCGTGTTGCACCGGGGATTAATGGCTTGTTACTGCCAGAGTCATTGTACTTGGTTCTGCGGCTGCTAAGGTGGGATTTCGTGACAGAGGGACAAACGGAGGGGGGAATGTTTGGTTTCCAGTTTCAATCAAACGTCCAAATTATTCGGTTTCACGAAATCAATCGCCATGGCAAGGGATTCCACGCCATTTACGTCATTCCGTCAAAATATCAAAGACAGCTCACAATGAGTAAATGAAGCCATACCGCCAACACTCAAGAAAGTTAAACTTGCCATGCTGGGAACAGTCTTCTGACTAGGAAGGCATACAAAATGTAAGTCAATGTGCCTCTTGTACTAGGGTAGTCCGTCAAGTGAACGTTTGCGTCCAAGGACATTTACATTTAATTTGAGGTTGGAGCAAGATCCTTGTTAATAACAGTTGCTCCGATGATTCTCTCACAGACCTTCCATCCGTCATCCGTCATTTTAAGTCTGTCGAGAGTGGTCGACCAAAACCAGATACCCGGAAGTCCAGAGACATAAACCGCATCTTTCGTCGTGACATCGCCAGCCTGAGCAGGCCAAACATGACGAATCAAAAGATTGTGGTAGCGTACGACCACGCCTCCAGTTTCTTCATCTCGATCGACGATATGGTTTGTCGCATGTCGAGTCACCCCGGGGATCAGGGGAGGGTAGTCTTTCTCGAGGAAGCCTCTCATCGCCTCGATACCCTGAAAGGCGCCATAGGCGTGCTGTAGCTTGGCGTCTGGAAGAAAAGTCGAAATCAATTTGTCTTGGTCGAATTCTTCAAAGAGTGTGTTGATTCGGTTGACGAAATCAATGGCGGAACTGCGTTCGTCGGCTGTCACCCTGAGAGAAGTGGTGGCGGAGAGCGGGGGAAAGGATTCGTTCGCGCTGGGGTAGGCAGACATTTTGATTTATAGTAGATGAACGAGAAAGATAATTATGCGCGTTAGTTCTACTTGAGGAGGGCATGAGCTGGCTGTTTTGTTCTTACACACGGAGTCGCATGCATGAAAGATGTTCGAGATAATAAGGGTTATTCTCTTGCTACAGGAGCTACTGGTTGATTTCGGTGATTATCGAAGATTGCTAAAACTTAAGTTTCGTCGTATTACGATTTGTCTTGTAAAAGGCGGATGGATTTGTCACACTGTCGGTCGAATTACATAAGTGCTTCATTAACTACCTACCTGACACAACGATATCATAGAGAAATCCACCTTTCCACAACCTCCGACGAATCTTAGCATCCTAAATTAACTGACTTTCATAGCATATCTGGGTCATCTACTGATTGAGGCCTTAGTGAGTTCAATGTCCTTAACAGTGTCTCTCACTCGCGGAGGATTTCTAGGTTAGCGTCTCTGCAAAAGTATCTAGATCGCCTGCTAGAATATTATTATCACTCTCCCGACGTAGCTTCAGTTCCTTTGTCGCGGCTGCACATGATCGGGATTGAACATGTAAGAAGGCAAAAAAAAAAGAAGAGAAACTGAGCTGCTTCATAATCAAGGTCTACGGTGTGCATATGAATACACGTTTCGTCAACTTATTGATTATTCATATGTCTACTGCTATCAGAAACTAGCTGGGAATCAAATATTTATGAAGGCTTTTAGTTGCTTTTGAAAATCTCCTTAAGCCGGTGTCATTACATGCTTATCTCTTAATCTCAACCACGTCTTTCTCAATGCCTGCCTCCATGGTGCCCGAACAGCCCTCCGAAGGGTTTGTACATAATGGCCACGTCAAGATACATTACAGGGCTGGAGGACATGGCCCGCTGCTGCTCTTGCTTCATGGTTTCCCGGACAACTCTAATACGTGGAACAAACAGATGGAACACTTCGCAAAGAGGCACACTGTCGTCTGCCCTACTCTTCGCGGCTATCCGCCCAGCGACATACCCGAAGTGGAAGAACCCTCGTACAACTTGGTGAAGATTCTCGGGGATGTAATTGCCATTCTGGATTATTTCAATGCGGAAAAAGCGGTTATTGGTGGTCATGACTTTGGGGGAGCTCTCATTCAGTTAGTGGCTCTGTTCCACCCCGAGCGGGTGGAAGGGCTCATCATCATCAATTCCCCCATTCTCCCGCGATTTTACGACCTTGTCAACCACGACAAGGACCAACAAGCCCAGTCCGCCTATACTATTCCGTTTATCCAACACCAGCCGGGCAACGACAAAAACACAGATTTCCTTGTCCAAACAATCCGAGACCCAGCCTATCGAGATGAAGTCCGACAGTACGTCAACGAGTCACCGATCGAAGGCATGTTTGCCTACTACAAGTACAACTATCCGTCGCCCCCTTACGACCAAGCTGTGAACACATCCACCATGCTGTATCAGGTACCTACCTTGATTATTTGGGGCTTAGACGACGGTGCCTTCTCTTTGAAGATGCTTGACGGCATACCCAATCATTTCAAGGAGAGCGTTCGTCTTGTTACGCTACCTGGTGTTGGACATTGGGCATTTAGAGAGCAACCGGATCGTGTCAATGAGGAGATCTCATCATGGCTGATCAGTCTTTCTTCAATTGAAACTTCGAGTGCTTAAGTACGGAGCAGCCCAGGGCTATCGTGGAGAAAATTTGTCAAACAATAGGCTTGGGGAAAAGACAGTCAATCAATAGCATGAAACATAGCCTCATCGCAGTGAAAACAATTGTCACTGAGATTTCAATATCTGAAAACCCGTAATTTTTATTGCACCAACATCAGGGGTTATTGCCAAGGAACTCCTCCCAGCAACCCGGATACCGTCATCACCAATATGGAAATCCGTCCACCAGACCACATGGTGCCCAATCGATCAAGCTTTTGACATGCAAATTGATGGAGCATTCCAATTCAACCCCAGAGTTTTGCGCCATTTTAATGCATGGCACCTTCCCCCTTTCAGACTATGGCCGTTCTGCATCACCCTACACCCGTCCGCTAGATCCAATGATTGATCGCCTGACTCGCGAAAAGCACTGAGCGTCTTCCCACCGCCAGTTTATCATGCAACAAAGCCCGCGCGAGACCAACAGTTTACTAGCATTGCCTTCTAACGTGAGTCCGACCTGTCCAATCTAGACCCCAGTTCCAAGGGCAAATGGTCAAATAACGGCTGCTGCAACCTCTCACCTTGCGTTCCCCATCTCGGAACCGCACACCGCATTCGGTCTGGTTTTATCGACAGACGCCTTCAAGACAAAAGAAATGCCACCAGAAAACGTGAACCTGTTTCCGGCGCAAAACACATTCATCGTTCACAGCAATTCTCGATGACATCCACCCAACCACCAGCTTGAATGACGGCTTGTGAAACAGTCCGCAAACTATGAGCTCCCCAACACCGATCCCGCCCCCGGCGGTCATCGAAGCCGACTCGGCCGCTCCAGCTCGGGCCACTTCCGACCCGTCCTCCGAAACAACCAGTGCCGAGGACACCGGCCCCTCCGATACCGACTCCTCCCTCGGCATCGACCCCCAATCCTCCACCATATCCCTCCGTAGCAGCATCCTCAAGTACCGCGAAGAAAACGGCCGCACCTACCATGCCTATAAAGATGGCGCCTATCTCATCCCAAACGACGAGCGAGAAAGCGAGCGCCTTGATCTCCAACACCACCTGTTCCTCCTCACATTTGACGACAGACTCCACCTCGCGCCCCTGGACACCGAAAACCCGCCGCAGCGGGTCCTCGACATTGGCACGGGCACGGGCATTTGGGCCGCCGACTTCGCGGACACGTATCCCGAATCCTTTGTGGTGGGTATCGACCTCTCGCCGATCCAGCCCGCTTTCATTCCGCCGAATGTCAGTTTCCAGATTGATGACATCGAAGAGGAGCCGTGGACGTTTTCGCAAAGGTTCGATTTCGTGCACAGTCGGATGATGACCTCTGCGATTGCGGACTTCCCGAAACTGTTCCGGCAATCGTATGAGAACCTGAATCCGGGTGGGTGGATCGAAGTCACTGATATTGCGCCGATTACGTGCGATGACGGGACGTTGGGGGAGGAGACGGCGCTGTTTCGATGGTCTCGGGACCTGTTGAAAGGAACACAGACTATCGGAAGATCGTTTGACGGGGCAAAGTTGTATAAGAAGCAGCTTGAGGAGGCCGGGTTCGTAAACGTGACTGAGCGTGTTTTCAAATGGCCACAAAACCGGTGGCCACGAGATCCTCGATATAAAGAGCTGGGTGAGTCTGCTGGGCTTTTTGACGAGTTCCTGATGTATCTAACCAGAGTTGTAGGGTTATGGACGCTTGAGAATATTACTTCTGGACTGGAAGCTCTTAGCGTTGCAGTTTACACCCGTGTTCTGGGATGGTCTAAGGAGAGCGTGGATGTCTTGCTGGCTCATGTCAGGAAAGACATGAAAAATGAAGCAATACATTCTTATTGGCCTATGTAAGTATCAAAGCTGACATCTGTACTTGGGTGAATTGAACTTCTTCTAATGTCTTAACAGCTACGTCGTATACGGCCAAAAGCCAAGGTGAACATGGAAGAAGAGGAAGACAAGGTCATAACGATTGATTTCATGAAGAAGCTTTCAAAACACAAAAGTGTCCGTGTTTACTCAATTTTCCTTGCCTCTGGATACCCCGCGAACTCCTTGCGTGATCAGGACCTGTCCAATAACAAGAAAGGGTGAACATGAAGACATCATGAAGTATTCCTTCACAGTTATCTTAGGAATTCAAATCTTGACTCATCTGTGGCCTCCCTTGTGTTGATCTTCAACAGCGTCGAGAAGTTGCGGTCCCTTAAAATCTCACAGTCTCGGCTATGTCTATTGCGATCCTCTCCAAGCTTTTGACAACCCTGGGATGAGATTAGTCCTGGATAAGCCGTATTGGAGTATACTTGATGCACAACATACCTTGTTGCAGTAATAATACCACGGACAATCGGGGCATTCCTTCAGATCTCGCTTTTCCTCGTTACATCCGAAACACACCCTCGTCCGGCCCTCTTCATCCAGTGTCTCCCAATAGTCACATAGTGTCTTGTTCATCTCCAGGAGACGCTCAAGTTTGTGCGGGAATGCCTAAGACTGGTAAGCACGGCCACGAGAAGCTCAAAACTCAACCCATCCTCGAGTTTGAGCTGTCAGCTGAACTCACATGACAAATCGCCAGATCGGCGACACGAATACCCTTGGTCCCATCCACAAAATTCACTCTCTTGGCGTACACAATAGCGATCGTGTACCCGACCTTGAACTGACTCGGCGTGAACCGCAAGCCTTTGCTCAGGTCAAAGCCGACAATGAAGTTGTCGCCGTTCCTATCATGACAAACGAGGCAAAACGGATTCCCTGCCGACGTAGAAGCCGCATCAATCTCGGCCAGGAGGCACCATGTCTCCCCTTCCTCATAGATAGGCTGGCCCAGATGGTACTCAGACTGCAGCTGTGCGAAAGCGGGGAAGAAGTACGTGTCAGTGAAGCTGGCAGGCGGCTCGAAGTCCACCAATTCAACTTCCTGCACCGAAGGAGGAGTTGACGTCGTCGACTTGGACATGGCGGCGGATGGTTTGTCGCGGTTCCCAGTGACTTGACCAAAGATGAGGGCACCGATGTACGGGAGACGCTTTGTTTTCTCTAGAAGGTCTAGAGAGAAGGGAAGAGCGGGGTTGGAATCCCAATGGTGGCGTATCGAGCGGCGTCGCACAAGGTCCCAAGCCTGGTGGCGTTGTCCTTTGGCATTCGTGATCACCTTAGAAAACGGACGAAGGTGGTGATGGCAAGCTGGCAGGATTCAGCATCGTGTCCAAAGCCTCCGGTTGGGAACATTTCTCTGAAGGATTCACATTTGGTTGGTAGATGGGGAGACAGCCGCATGCGGTGCGACGACGCCTTCATCTCTCTACATTCCTACCCTGCGTTGGCCGGAAACGTCGTCTGGGCGCTTATGAGCTGAACTTTGGGTTTGAAACGAGACAAGCGCTGATTGATGACTCAGCGGCGATGTTGCTCGATTGCTTTCATGATGAAAGCTGTGACCACAGTGATGAGCCAGCTAATTATTGTGACAAGGGAACGTGAAGGCTCCTACCTTTGCTCAAATTGGCATGCAATTATGGAACCATCGACATAAAATTCGCATACACTGTTAAACGTTTTCTTTGCCGGCAAGTCGAATCTACTATTGCCCATAGTTCCGAAGTTTACTTAGGTCAGGAGACCGATGATTTACGAAGTAAAACAAGTGGCATCAAAACAAGTGTTGCACAGCATACCTTAGCTGCCACGATACTCACGGTATGCCGCGCTTGCTGTATCAACGATAAGTTCAAGACTCGACTCTCATCATGAGATCCCACACGATACATGTACAAATTCATCACTGTTGAAATGAATATAAGTGAATGTTACTCCGTTGGCTTTCAAACACAAAACCAGTTCAATAATTACTGAAGGTCATGAATAGACTCGACGTGTGAGCACGGTCGAAATGCGTGCAACATCGCAGATCATGTAGAAAAGGGTGGCTGTATTTGCGCAGTGTCAATTGTATGAACACATGCCGTATTCACGTGGCAATGGCGAGCAAGCACGGTTTCCCTGCCTCAAATGGATCATTCCCATATATTTACCGGTCGAAATTGGGACAGGGGTCCTCTCAAGGGGCTCGGCAATGGGACTTTGATGCTTTCTCCTGTGCTAATACAATCCGTTTATTGAGCTTAACCCTCTGCGGAGTAACTAGGTCTGGGGAAGACGGGCTTGCACGGTTAGTCCGGCTAGACAATGCTTAAATAAGAGCAACGGCTTCTAAAGCCACGCGTAATTTCGAATGAAGCGAAACCTAACCACAATCAACTTCGCGTGCTGGGGGAAACTAAGGGTGCGGCTGAATAGAATAGCATTGTAATTCTGCACCATTCTCGCGGTAATGAGTGAACAATCAAATATTAAGCGAGAACGCCATCGACCAAATTCAGCACAGAACGATATCAATTTAGGATTGGTGTCGTCCAGCGAATGTTTCAGGGGATCAAGAAGCCACGAACAGACAACCCCTTCGGTTACACTCGCATGGTTGACACGTGCAGAAAGGTCTTGTCAGTCAAAATAAGTGTATTGCTTCTAAGCACAGTCCTCAAGCCCACTCGCTCCGAACAATGGACTCGGCTGGATCCTGACAATGAGGGCTGGCGCCATGCCGGTGCCATGCCGGTGCCTGACTACGACGCGCGAAGTGATTCCAGCCCCTCGGCTCCATCTGAGGGTGGAAACGTATTAGACAGGGATTGTCACGAACAAACTCATTCTCGGCACTATCGATACCTTCATGATCGGATCCTGAATGCCGGTACGCTATCTATAGTACCCAGAAAGTCGGTAGGCTAGAGACCTTTTGGGCATGGCATCGACGCCTTTACATTTGAGAATATCGGTGAGCATTGGGACGGCAATTAGAAACCACTAATACATAGTAGCAAAAGAGTTGAATATCTGTGCCTCGTGATAGTTGCACAGCTGAAGAGCGGACAGCGTGTCTCACGCCACGGCCATCAGCAAGGGGCGCCGGGAGGAAACCTCCAACTTCACGTGTTGTCTCCTATTCATCAAGCCAAAGGTCTGAAGTATAATTATCCTATACGTTCTGTCTATCATCACTCGACCTTTCGTTCACCATCCCATCTCCTCTGCAGGTCTCTTCCCTCAGTCAGACTCCTCCCGGGTTCCCGCAATATAATCATCCTTTCATTGCAAACATGCACGCCTACAGCTACATTCCCGCCGTGGGATTCACTCTCATTGCTGTTGCATTGGCGCAGAGCAACTCCATGGTTGTGCCGGGTGCCGTGAATCCCATTGCAGCCAACGTCACCAACACGAAGCGATCCTATGGGCTTGTCAACCACGGTACCTCAGTCCGACGGGATGTACTGAAACGTGCTGTCAACGGTATCTGCGATGCTCTACCTTCCAAGTGGAGTTATATGGGATGGTAAGTCACATCACAGTGCTGTTTCATGCCATGTGAGCTCCTTGACTCAATAGCGAAATAACTGACACTTTCATAGCTACTCTGATTCGCCGTCGACTAGAGTCCTCTCAGGCGACCGCTGGTGCCCTGATGACCCCAACGGTCTGTCACAGGAGACTTGCATCGAGTTTTGCGATGGAAAGGGATATGGTGAGTAACTTTGGCAACAATATTAACCGCATGAACTGATCGTTATGACCTTTAGGTCTGGCCGGTGTGGAATGGGGTAAGGAATGCTATTGTGGCTACCTGCTCGACTCGTCTGCCCTCAAGTCCGCAGAGACCGACTGCAGCATGCCCTGCACTGGAAACAAGGACGAGGTCTGCGGTAACGGCGGGCGCATCAACGTCTTCACCAACGGCGATTCGGCACCTGCGGTCCTGGCCGCGTCTGGAGACTTTACCTCGATCGGATGCTACTCCGATCAGGCCTCCGCGCGAACCTTGACTACTCGCGTCAGCCTTCCCGGAAACGTGAGAGTCAGTGATTGCACCACGGCTTGTGCCAACCAAGGCTTCCAGTACGCGGGACTTGAGTTTGGTCAGGAGTGCTACTGCGGCGCCAGCATCCAAAATGGCGGCGCACCTATCTCGGACAAGTCTTGCAACATGGCCTGCACTGCCGACAAGACGGAGTTTTGCGGTGGCAGAGCTGCCATCAACATTTACAAGAGCTCTGTTCCGCAACAAGGACCGAGCAAGATTCCCGACAATTGGTCCTCGAAAGGCTGCTACACCGATAGCCCGTCTACACGTGCTCTTTCTTTCAAAGTGCCCAACTTTGGAAACTTCAGCGCCGCCCAGTGTGTTTCTCAATGCTCTACTCTCAACTACGTAAGTACTTTCATGTCTTCTAGCATTCGTATGACGACTAACCGCTTTATCACAGCAATATGCTGGTCTCGAGTATGGCTCCGAATGCTGGTGTGGCAACTCCATCGACAACGGCAACGCCCCGGCTTCCAGCGGATGCGACATGGCCTGCGTCGGTAACCATGCGGACACCTGCGGAGGTGCCGGACGCGTCAATATCTATCAGGCTGCCTGCAACGGTACCCCGGGCTGTCATTTCGGATACGGTCTGATCCGTCTTCTTTTCACCGCGAGTAACGTGAAGCAATGCGAAGATGCCTGCCACGCGGACCCGAATTGTCTTTCCATTCAATTCGGAACTGAGCCCAGCTCTACTGCCCCGTTCTGCAACCTCTTCAAGTATCCCATTCCATCGGTTGTGGACACTCAGTACATGGACGCGCGCTGCTCGTCGTTCCACTTCTACGACTCGTCTTGCACGTTCTAAGACATACATGAGTTCATAGCCTTGGAACGAGCTACGCAAGTCATCGATAAGCTGGAGAAAACTGCACAGGCTGGATTTAAGACGTCTTGTTGTGAAGCTAGCTATATGGTGGTCGACAGCAGATCGCTCGGGTGAAGCTCGTGACAAGACCTAGGAGCCTGAAAAGATTCATGTTTTAGAAGCTCTTGGTTTGAGGAGGTGCTCCGTAGAGTATATATCTAATCAAGCACGATTCAGACTGCATTCTCATGTTCAAAGGCAACAAATTGGAACCACAACATCGTGGAAGCATAAAATGTGTGACGTACAGAATATTACTTCAGACTATCACATACAATTAATTCGGCCTTCTCGCGGTCCATATCTGTCTATTTTTACTCTTCATATGTGAGCGTCTTGCTTGATTCTCAAAGAGCGACTGGCTGGGTCTAATTCATGCTTTGACTCGACATATAAGCCCAGTGAAGCGACTGGATTTGGCGAAGACCATTTAGGAGAAGGCTGCATAGATGCAGTGTACATTTAAACCAATGTGAATATCATCAGATAATTTCATCGCCACGTGTCTCAGTGACAGGAAGGCGTTTCTTCCCCTACCAAAGCCTTGGGAAGGCTTGGCAAGTGACCAGCTCGACGAACGAAACCACATTGATCATGAGAGATTTTCAGCTTTGACCAGAATACCATGTATGTCTCAGCCACTTTCCCACACTAACAAGGATGAACGATCTTGTTATCCCACATCATCCAAAATTTTAAGACGACTTAGAACAGGCTGTGTTGGCAAGAAGGTGCATTTCTATTACCACCGATACTAGGCGACGTGGGGGACGGGTTTGACAGCTCATACGGGGTGGGAAGACAAGGATTGGCACATAATATGATCGATGTGCCATTGTTATGTGCCGTGCATAGCCGAAAATCCCCTGCCGGTTGCCTCCATGCGTGATTTTGAAGTACAGTGGACCAGTTGAAGAACACCTGCAGTATGCAGCGATCCAAAACCTGCGGATGTTTAAGTTCGCCTTGATCGATACTTCGTTCAGTATTGCCGCGTAATGCTGTCATGACATGCCCCAAAGTAGTATCTAAGGCCGATATTGGGATCGGGGAGGGGCTTTTGGAGATCCAAAAACATCTATGGGTGCAGAATGAAAGCGAAAAGCATGGGCAAAAGAATGAAAAACCGGTCTCAAGCGGCGCCTCCCGCTTTTCACAGCTTGAGCTCCTCAAATGAGAAAACAAGACGAGAAAACTACTTCTGAAAATAATCTGGGTAATAACACCTTCTGTTTATGGAATCAGGCTTCTGATTTTTGATTACAGTACTCTGCTTCTCATTCAATCATGTTGGGCTGAACTTATTGAAGGATTTCAACTTCTATAGTACCACCCGGACTGGCTAACTTGCCATTCAGATAACACATTAAAGTACATGTGTTGTATATAATACCGAGAAACCTTGCAGTATCGGTAATCTAACTATGTTTTCCATGTTTATATAACAAGTAGAATACTATGAGGTTCCCTTTTGAGCAGGAGTATCACTGCCACCCCCACGGCTGATTGTCAGGCTATGTGACGGAAGCCTAGCTGGTAGTGATTGAGGGGCTATGAGCAGACTGGAAGGATTTAATGACAGACTGACAATAATTTATTCGTTTAGAATGAGAAGATTCACATGATCACTTTTGACTAGCTGCCACCAAAGGAATAAATGCTACAAATATGCCTCAAGCTGGATCGTGTCAATGTCTCGTCAAAGTCAAAGCTCTCTCCCCAGCCTTGTGATCGGTCATTTGTTTTCAGAAATCAGCAGCAACCTTTCAGTACACCCCCCCGAAATACCTTTGAATGGCTCGATCTGCTTGGCGTCTGGTCTGCTAGGAAGGCCCTCTGACCACCACTTCATGAATCCGCCCGGGATATGAGAACTGACTGCATTCAAAATTCCCCTCATGATTCGGAATCGACCACGTATGGGAAGTAAGCAATCTCAAATGATTGACGGGGATAGTGAAGTTCAAAACAGTATGCATCTCACAGTGTCCAGCCTCCGAATCTCGGGAAGGTAGGGACAATGCTCGGGTACAAAACACTGGCAACGCCCCGAGCCATAAATCTATCCTTGTGTTATCAGTCAAGACGCACCGGACCTTATACTCTCTCTTGAATCCCCACATCCAGCAACGCTTATCATCTGTATAACCTGTAAAATGAGGTTCACTGACATCACTACTCTCTTCATTCTTACCGCATGGGTCAGCCATGGTATTGCTGCGCCGCTTCAGGCTGTCAGTGAAGTGACGTCTCCAAAGTCATCTGCCAAGGGAAAATCAGCCCAATGGTTCCCTTGGTTGTATCAATCCTCTGCGGTAGGAGAGGAGGGAAAACGTGATGAAGAGCCTACCCGCAACTTTGACTGGGGAGGACTCAACCACCGCTCGGCTAAAGCCGTCAAAGCATCTTCGAGCTGTCTTGTCAAGAGTGAGTCCACAGAAACGGCATTTTCTCTACACTTGGTCATCTCAGATACTAAATTCACTGGACTAGACGCAAACTGGTGTGGGGTTCCGCTCAGAAGACACACGCCTGAGGACCCGAAAAGCTTGCCCAGAACGTCTGGAAAAGAAGCCGTGATTGGAACTTCTAGAGTCAGCTTCAATGATTTCCCTTCGAATGAAGAAACGGCTGCTCTAACATTGCTGGTACCGTCAGAGGGACGACGTATCCAAGGGGAAGACCATTAGAAGTGGTAAGCTGCTGAAGTTCACGACACGAGTCTATGCCGGCGAGAGCTAATTGTCCTGAAATCTGCGCAGCACGTGCTCCTGCTAGAACTCGTCTGGCCGAAAGAAAAAATACCGATTCATACAAGAGGCGGAATCGTCGAAGCGAACCTACATCCGAGCCGAACATCAATTCCGGGGAGAAAAAAGCGTCGATTCCAGGTTACTAGAGTGAGTATTCGATAAGATAATTAAAACCGAGATATCACGTACCTTACTAAGAATGGAAACCAAACAGTCGGAAACTGGTACGCCAAGAGATCCAATGATCACGCCCCCAAAGTACCCAGAGGCCCACAGATGAGTGCACAGGATGTGTCTCCTGTGTCGAGTGTCAATAAATCTGAAGAGTCTGGCTCAACTTTGACCAAATTTCCAGTCCGCGAGCCGAGAATAGGGACCTCCGAGTGATAACTGGAACAAGAAGAACGCAAATACGCAGCAAGCAGCAAACGCACATCAGTATGAACTTCGTTGGCTTCTCCCATAAGGATCTTTCATTCGTTAGTACATTAAGTAGCCTTAGCGGTGCTGGATCATCAGGCCACATGTACGTTGGCATACATGAATAACAAGCACTTATGAACTCGCAATTCTTTCATGTCCGCTACCCAGAGTGAAGTATTTCTGGCGCATAGAGGCAACTAAGCGTTCTTGTGTAGTTATCCTGCGTGCCATCTCATGTGAATGAGAGAAACGTATCCCACTCACCCCTGTAAACCATTTATTAAAGCCTGTAAATATGCTTGTAGACAAATGCTCAGCTTCGATGGGCTTATGTACTTCTGTATTCTAAAATCCTGAACTTACATGCAGGGGGTCCGCTCTCAACATATCACGCGAGGCGCTAAAAATGCGAGATGTGAGTGGGCGGATGAATGAAAGATCCACTCAGCTAATGCCAACATCATCAGTGAGGGGGTGCCGAGGAAGCGAGGAAGCGTTGTCGAGAGTACTACGCTGGCTTCTCTGGACATTTCAACTTGTACTCCTGTCAGCACTAACATGAGAAATAGACCATTGTCACATGGTCTAGTTTACGACCTTAATGTTCCTCTTCCCCGACACCCTCAGATCACTTTCTGCCCACACTATCGCCTTGGAGATCGATCCGAAACCCTCCCTTGTCAATTCAACATTCCTCCTGTGAGCCACTGAGGTTGCGCCACAGACATGGAACAAAAGCTGATAGTAGTTGTCGGTGCTACGGGCAACCAAGGAGGCTCCGTCGCCCGCAGATTCCTCACGGCCGCATACCATGTACGTGGCCTCACTCGTAATGCCTCCTCTCTCCCTGCCGCCCAGCTCAAGTCGCTGGGAGTAGAAGTTGTGGAAGCGAGTCTTGATGATGCTCGTTCGCTAGAAGATGCATTTCGTGGTGCGAATATTATCTTCAGTGTGACCAACTACTGGGAGCCTTTCTTCCGGCCTGACTGCCGCGCGGAGGCGCAAAGATTGGGAATTTCGTGCCGCCAATACGCCTATCATGTCGAATACTCTCAAAGCCGGAATATTGTTGACGCAGCAGCCAAGACCTTGGACTCACTCGACGAGAATGGATTCTTGGTGTCCACGCTCAGTAATGCGAAGAAATGCAGCGGTGGCAAGTTCACGGAGCTCTACCACTTCGATGCGAAGGCCGACGTCTTCCCCGACTACGTGAACAGTATCTATCCCCTTCTGGCTGCAAAAATGTCTTGTATCCATACTGGTTACTTTTACACGAGCTACAACATTCTTCCCAACTCATACTTCAAAAAGGTTACTCGTACCACTGAAGTTTTATGACGAGTTCATTGCTGACAGCAGCAGAATCTCGACGGCACGTTCATCATGGCGTTCCCCACTGCTCCAGACAAGCCCGTACCACACTTCGATCCTGTCGGTGATATGGGAAATTTCACGTTTGCGGTTTCCCAAATGCCGCCAGGCAAAGCTTATATGGCAGAAGGCACGACCTGCACATGGCCTGAATTTCTGCGCAGCTGGGCCAATGTGGTGGGTGTCAAGGCTAGCTACAAACAGGTCACGCCCGAAGAAATGATTGAGGCGACAGGAGAGCATGATACTGGCATTGAGGTGGCCTACATGTTCTCATATGCCTCGGATCCAGGCTACGATGGTGGTATGAGCTTGCTCAAGGCAGCTGACATTGAAAAGGTCAGTCAAATTACAGTGCCATCGCCAGCCACAAAGCTGACTCTTCAAGTCCGGAATTGACTGTCCCATGACAGCCTGGAAAGACTGGGCAAAGAAGACGGACTGGTCTTCGGTATTGGAGAAGTAGATCAAGCCTACCGGTAAACCCACAAGACATGACGAGATATGCAACACTTTGCATAGTCCCATCACGGCGTGGCCTATTCGCGACTTTCCGGCCCGTCGTCGTTTAAGTCTGCGGTGAAAACTGGTATCAAATAGTCCACCTCACCTGGCATTGCTTTACTGAGAAATCTTATTGTCCATTTATATTTCCGTCCTTAGTTTGAACCAAAAGCCATAACTCCAGCATTAAATAAGATCCAAGGTAATCTTTGTTCGCAAAGTCTCATGAGGGGCTGACAGATTTATCTGCGCAGTACCCTTAAGACTCCTTGGGCTTTAGAAGTGAATGTGACGCAACACAAAGCCTTGCGTGTGTCTCGAATGCCTCCCGTCCTGTTCAAAATAACTTGCTCAAGAGTGAGACTTGTATTTCTGAGCCAGGCTTGCTCACACTTAGATGCCCAATAGCAGAGCTGCAAAAGCTGCGACCCCGATCGCAAGCGCCGCCTGATCATTGTCTCCTCCCATTGCGACACCGCTGCTATTCTTGGGAGAACCTTGGTTCGACAAGACTTCACGACCTGGCTCCATAGACTGCGGGAACATCATGATGGTACCATTGCCGATGTCTCCAACAGGCATAGACGCGTTCTGGTCGATGGTGAATGGCCTTGTTGATTCAAATCCATCCCTCCGTCCAACCAAGACCTCAACGCTGCGGAAGGCAAGTGAAGGAGTGTCCATAGCAACAAAGTGTCCGGAATGTGCGACAGCAAGGTACGTAAGCCCTCGTTCCGAATGAACTGTGCCCATGACACCAGCACCAGCGTAGGCTTCGGGGTTGTCATTGGAATGGTACGGTATGTAGAGCGGCGATGACGGTTTGGACTGGAACCCCATCTGTCCACCCCAAGTCAGGTTCTGAATCGTCAACAAGGTACCGTCGTCGATGAGCACATAATCGCGGGTTCCATGGGCGAGGATGACATTCCGAGTCTTGTCGATGACGTTGGGGAGAACAGGCTGACTTCCCGGGCCGTCCATTACTGAGTTGTCTGTCCCATTGAAGAAAACGTTGGTATCGGTGCAGAACTTCCACTCCTTATCGACAGGAGCATTTATGGCCCTCTTCACGTCCTCGCGGTTGAAGTATACCGGTCCCGCGCCCTTCGGTCTGTACATGGAACCGTCGCTGAAACCCAGAGGATCGAATTTGAGCGGGCAACCTTCGGTAATTGTGTAAACGCTGAAGCAAGGATTCAGCTGTTCCGCAGCTTCTCCGATCATCGTCCAGATGTCGCACTCCTTCTTGACTTCGCCGTTCATGTCGACGCCAGGTGGCACAGCGGGTTGCGGGCCCGAAGGTGGGAAGACGAGATACTTTCTCATGTACTCTGCATACCCGCATTTCTCATTTACGTCGACCAAGGTCTTCCGAAACGTGTCGTTGAAAGCGAAGACATGCTCCCATCGATCAGCGAAGGAAAGGGCCGGAATCTCCTCTCCTATGCTGTCAAGGGAGTATGTTCCATCGAAGATCTGCATACCGCCCACGTTGAAGTAATCCTTGTCGTTCGAATCGATCATCGCGCTAGCAATGTACGGGCAGTACATGCCGCTGTAGGAGGATCCTGTGACATACACCTTGAAGCCCTTCATGTCGAATGTGTCAATGAAGTTGCGCCAGAAGCTGAGGAATTGTCGTGCCACATCGAATTCGTCCTTCGCAGTCGGAGCGCCCGTTGAAAACCCCGTGCCGACAGGCTGGTCAATCCAGACGACGTTCGTGATCCTGTGCCAACTCCATCTGTTCTTGACAGGCTTGAACATTCCTGGCTGCCAGAGCATAGGGCCATTTTCCGAAAGCAGTTCGCCGGTCGAGGAGCAGCCCGGCTTAGGGAAACCAGTCAGCGTCACACGTTATCATGAACATTATAACTTACACCGCCAGTGAGCCAGATCAAAATCTCTTTCTCGGTCTGCTGGTTCTCGGAGGGGAAGAACCAAAAGTAGAGTTTCTCGCTAGTGTCGTTGTTCGCGTGGATGGGGAGTAGACCAGCGTAGGACTCGCCGACGTCGAAGTCCACGTTAGGAATGTTGGTTCCATTCACTACATATTCTTTGCCAAGATGTCAGCAGGCACACAGTACTGCGAGTTCTTAGCAACGCACTTCGAGTCTTATCCGTGAGAAATTTTGGTTGCGTCTGAGCCTTGGTGGAAACACGTTGTGGCTTCGCTTCCGCTCGTTCCGGAAACAGCTTTCGAGCAGCAGCAGGACGATATTGCTGCAAATTCAAAGTCGCGGAAACAATCGAAGGCAAAAGCACAAGAGCTTGAAGCCAGCGCATCTTCAAAACTTGGCGGTTGGTGTTTTCGCGTTGTAACTCTACCTGGGCTACTTCGACATCCACGACCCCTCATACGTTCTACAGATCAAAAGAGAACCGAGTCCCAAAGGGACTTTTAAGAAGGCCAAGCAGCTTTAAGCATTCTCGGAAGGGTGCGATGCGCGTTTCAAAACAGCCGATGAAGGGTTTAAGCTCGGACGTTGGAGCCCGGAAGAGACTGAACATCAGTGTCACCTCATCCGCTTCGACCGAGCTTATCTCAAGTGGCGTCGGATCGTCAAGCGGGGTGCCTGCCAAGAGAACTTAATGGGGAAATATTTCGCTCATTTGCAGGAGCGTTGTTCATGGCACCCATGACTCCCGGGCGATGAACCTCGCTGTATGGTGTTCGGCCTGCGGGCATTTCTAGTCAAGCACCCCGCAGAAGATTAGCTTATTTGAACTTCAAACCCGCATTGTTTCGATAGACGGCAGACGCCGCCTTTCAGCAGAAACCGCCCGAAGTAGATGGGTTGGTCCCAGGAACTTGGGATGGAGGGTGACCCTGACGGCGTGTAACCAATTGCCGCCAGATTTCACTTTGAGCTTGTGACTTCACGATAACCACAACTTTGGGTTTCATTAACTTTTTGATTAGTTCACGGAGGGATGATGAGCCGATTATCCCACTCGGTGAGGCATTCTGTCGAGCAATGAAAGATTTCCTTTACATGAACATCGGGGGGATTGTTATTCATCCTTCTACTCTGTTTTGGACACTTTTGACTGATCGATGTGCTGACACACGACCCATAAGCCTCATCTATTTCCCCCGGCGATGAGTACTGCGGCCCAATCGGGTACAGTTTGGCGAAGGTTTTCAGCCCAATGACAATATTCCAAATATCGCATGAGTTTTTGCAGAGGGTTTAGAGATTGAAAAAAGGAAAGAGAGCCCGTATATCAATCAATATCAGATAAACCTTACGAAATTTCCGAAGCACTGCCGACGGCCTGCATGCTCAAGGTTATCCGAGACATTTTCGTACGTATTGATGAATTTTTGGCAGATGTTACTTGGTGTGAACATTTTCCTTGCTTCTTCCTTGCAAACCATGAAAGAAATGAGGCTGAAGTCGTCATCTTCAAGCCAGTCTCTGTGACGCTAGATTCAGTTCTCAGGATCATACGCTACTCTACTGGTTGTTTTCTGGCTGCTCGCGAAGTCAGTCTCTGAATATCTTCCCTATGACAATTTGAAGTTCTATCGACGGTAAAACAGTATCTAAATATAACTAAGAACCTTGCAGTTGAACTTACGTACTCTCATCTCACTGAGAGTTGCAAATGCTTGGGTTCCGAGAGACTTCATTTGGATTGAAATAACTTGACTGAAGAATAACTGGCACGACTTGGTTGAAAGCTTAATCCCACCTTATTAAGTCCTTTGCTACTGATCATGCTGGTGTCGAACATCTATGCCGAAAATTTAATCGAAACGTTGCATAACCTTACACGCATCCAAGGTCATCTTGAATCCCTGAATTCATTGTGCGTAGGCAGTAGTCAATGGAAGTCATGTAAGAACACCACGGCTAACGAAGGAAACTTGATAAACGGCTAAGAAATTGAGATAAGTTATTGAAACTTCAACTGTGGTTCGAAGAAATGTACGTGTGGGCAACTCCTTCATGGATCCTCACTCAGAAGAAGGCCTGGTGTTCCCGATACCAGATTGCATATACCTTACTTCTAAGTGAGTTTGTGTTTTGTGAAATGTCTCATTATGGCCTTTAGAGCTGAATTAAAGACAACCGAACACGATTTTGTTCATCAAGGTTTGTAATCTCATTAGTTTTTGACATGAGCTCAAGTACCTTTTCGCGGCTTACGCTAACCTAAGATCCTTCCAAAAAGCGACTCAGCCAACTCTGGCTTGCCTCTGCATTAAAGGTCGTACACATTTTCTCACGCCATAGTAGGTTGCTACTTACTCCGCGACATCATGGTATTTCTCACCATTCATTCTCTCGGACTTCATAGCCTAATGCAATTGCAGACCTCACTCCATTGTTCAGTAGAGCGCAATTAGGATTCAAAACCCTCAGAGTGGTATCTCCCACCGGTTGAAGTGGGCTCTCTCAGCAAAGCCAAATTGACATGGGTCATTTCATTTTACCGAGAGGTCTCTTGGCATTTTCATGCGGAATTTGAATTGTTATTTGATTTTTTGAATGTCTATTGGTTGGAATTATGTTACAATGTCTCATTTGGATCAAAATCCATGCCACAACCCCAGGCTCTGGGCAGTACGAATACGAGAGTGGATCCAACCTGAACAAAAGATCAAAAAACATTTCGGGTCTTGCACCCGAATCCAATAAGTGACTATTCCTTTCTGAGTCGCTTAGAATCATTGATTGGAATCGTTTAAGAACTGAGCCAGTGAGCCGCCGTATGCTCACATCTTTCACTATCTTCCCTCTCCCGACACGTCGCCATCATGTTCTCGTTTCTCTTCAACGGCAAACCACAACCGCCAACCACCGTCCCCTCAGACACAATTATTCCTTTGAACGGAAACGATGACAATTATGTTAATCGATGTATTGTCATGTTGTTCATGATGCGCTTTGACGATGTCTTAGATCCAGAGAAACTACGTTCATCGTTAGAAAAGCTTCTGGAGCGTAAGGGTTGGCGCAAACTGGGCGCTCGTCTGAGACTCAACGTACGGTGGAAGTCTCTGGCACGCATCCGTGCATGTGTGGTTTTCTAATTGAGTGCTAATATTGCGTAGAGTCAAGGCAAGCTGGAGTATCACGTACCGGAAGATTACAGCCCAAAAAGGCCAGCTATTGTGTACACTCATGTCAAGCACGACGTAAACATCGAAGACGACCCTCTGGCTTCAAAACTGCCGAAAGCCACTTCGAAGCCAGCCATTGTTGGGGACTCGAAAGATTTCGAAGAGTTGATGAGACGGCCAGATGGACCAAAGAGCCTGGACGACTACATCTACCGGGACGAGCCGCAGCTCGGTTTGCACATTGTTTCTTACAATGACACGACTCTCGTTTCTCTCAACTGGATGCATACACTGTTCGACGCCATGGGTAGGCGAGAGTTGCTCACAGCATGGACGGCGATGTTGGAGGGCCGCGAAGACGACGTCAAGCCTTTCCTCGGTTTTGATGTCAATCCAATGGCAGATCTCGGTTCCAATCCCACGGAGAAATACGTCCTAGCCGACAAGCTGGTCTCTATGTGGGGAATGGCAGTGTTTGTTTTCCGCTCAGTATGGGAAACGTTCGCGTACCCACGGGAAGAGTTGCGCATGGTGTGCATGCCGGCGGCGCATGTGAAGAAACTCAAGTCTTCAGTGAATCAAGAGCTTTCGGAACAGACCCATGGCTTACAACAAGCTTTTGCAAGCGAGGGCGATGTCTTGTTCGCATATGTAACCCGGCTATTCCTTCAACACTTGCCGAAAACCTCGCAGCAGACGATTCACATGATGAACGCTTTCGGATTGCGGTCAGTACTCAAGGGTGACTGCCTCCCTGCAGACAAAGCCTATGTCGGAAACGCCGTCAGTTCGGTTAATACGCTTCTCTCTGCAAAGGACATCCTCACAAACCCGCTCAGCTACACAGCATGGGCCATCCGCAAATCCATCATGGAACAGGGCACCAGGGAGCAAGTCGAAGCTCGAGCGGCCCTTCAGAAGGCCGTGAAAATGCCCATGTTTGGGGACGCTACTATGCAACTAGTAACCATGTCGAACTGGGCGAAAGCTAATTTCTTCGACACTGATTTCTCGGCGGCGGTAACGACAGCTGGCGTGGGCTCAAAAGAGCGGCCCAATAGACTAGGGAAACCGACCCTCATCCTTGGAAACACCTTTGTCAAGGGAATCAGTATTCGTCAAGTTGCTAGTGTCACTGGTAAAGACGCCGATGGTAATGTCTGGTGGGGAGGTACATTACGAGAAGGGCTCTGGGGGAAGATCGCGGAAACCCTGGAAAGAGACTTTTGAAAATTTTGGCCCATCAAGAGCAGGTAAAATGTGTCGCTTCTTCGGTCCATTTCGTATCTTTCAATTCTGTTTTCAGTCTCGAGCAACAGACTTTAGAAAGGTCATCTGGTAGAGGATATTCTAACAACTATCGTCGGCAGATCTGGCTCTTGATTACCACACGCTACATTGACTTTCAGCGCAATCATGACTTAATAGAAGCATTGGTCGTAAGTCTAAGTCAGACACTCTCTTTTTGCTTCGACCAAAATCTATCTATGGCATCCGTCTCTGACGAACTGCACATCTAAGTTTAATGCAAATCCATATATCAGCGGCCCGTAAGAAGCTTCAATCCCTTCATGGCTTGCTCATTGGCGGTGAACAGAATGCCACCAGCCAATACAGTCCTGCCCAGTCGCATGACTGTACCTCTCCAGAGTCCTCTAACCCCGTCTTCGGTCATAATCGCTCGGAATGACTCCATCGTCCCAACAGCTTTCGCCTGCTGAGCCTTCGTTTTGATGGTATCGAACGGCTGGGTTGCCAACGTCGAAACCGTGCCAGCTATAGCGCCGTTGGCGAAGGTCATGACAGGCCCCTCGACGCTGATCCCCTTGCTCCTCTCGAAGTCCTTGATGATGCTGTAGCTTCCAAGACGGAAGCCTGTTGTGCCGATCTGCTTCAGTGTTGTCGTGACGTATCCACGCCATAGTGCCTTGAGAATGCCTTGCTCACGCGTAAGAGTCCTGATGCAGTGGATGGCTCCCTTGAACCTATGCGAGGTTTTGGCGTCGTCAATGAGTGCCGTTTTGATGCGTTCGCTCGGCGTCACAATAACCGTGCTTCCGACGACGCCCGCCACCATACCCGCCGCTATGCTTCGGGCCGGACTGAGCGTATGCGTCTTTTTGTCTTCGAAGGCGGTTCGGATGCTGTCGAAAGCCACGAACCGCACGGCGTCCTTGCCGATGGATCCCACGATCATGGTACTGCATCCCTTGTACAGCGCTCGCACACCCTCCTCACGCGCTACACGGAGTACGATTGCAAAAGGATTCCGCGTTCCCTTCTGATGCCCATAGAGTTGTACTCGCGTCTTTGAGAATTCGAACGGGTAGGTACAGGCCGCTTCCACGCCGCCAGCTATGCCTCCCGCGGCAAGGGACAGGAATGGCGAGGTCTTGCCATCCGCCTGGGCGACCATCCTCTTCGTACACTTCTAGCAGTGTTTGAAAAAAAAAATAGGTAAATCTTCGGATTTTGTTGCACGGATTCCGAAATTTGTGAATGTTGTACTGTTGCCTCGGCTGTGACGATGTAGAGATGACGTCGGAACCGCGATTACGGCGCCGTGGCTGGCCTCGGCAATTCACGGGTCAGGGTACGTGTGCATACTTTGGCACACTGTCCTCTCGCACATACTACTCTTTCCTTTCTCAGTCGGAGATTCCAATGACAACCGTAAGGATTGGATTTTGTTGATTTTAATTCCTAAACCCTTTCTGGTTTATCTTATGACCAGCTGTGAAGTTTCTGTTTCTTGATTGGCAATATGGGTCGAACAAGGGAAATACATCAAATTCTACAATTCCAAAGTCCAGGTTCGCGAATCCTGAACTCAACTCCAGCTTGCTACGTTGGCAGCAAAGTCTGATGATAACCCATGAAGAATGACGAATCCGGATGCAATAAATCATAGCATATACATGCCGCTGCAGTGTATCTTTTGGAAGAATAGGACTAGGTCTTACATCTTGGTCACTCTATGTCGTCTTAACCCGCCACGCAACCAACTCCACTGAGATCCAACAGCTCGGCATCCATGTTGCGACACTTCCACTGAGCCGGCTTTCCGCTTGGGGGCTCAACTGTAATGTTGAAAGCCTGGATATTATCGCAACTCTGTAGATGTTGTTAGCATAGCTAAGAGCTCGTGGCCGAACGAAGGTCTTACATCTTGGTCGCTGCAAATCAACGACCCAACAACAGGATCACTCTTTTTCGAAGTCTTCCCAAAAAAGTCTTTGAACACGACGTCAGTGATGACCATCAAAGACGGGTTCTCTTGGCAGGTTGATGCATTCACGGCGCCATAGCACTGGTCGATCTTCAGCGCGGCATCGTTGTTGTTGACGAAAAAGCGCTCGTACGTGACGTTACGCACGATACCAGCGCCGCCGCCACCAATCCAACCTGGATTGGTCACAGCACCTTCTCCTGGCCAAACTTTGAGACGAGCGCTGTCGGTCGCGTTGCTCATAGAGATGTTGTAAATGTAGAGATTCTCGACCACATCCCAAACTCCAGGGTACTGGCCCAAGGAGCCAACGGAGATTCCGTGAGACGAGTTGCAAGTGAGGCCTTGGACCAGGATGTTCGTGCTGTTTGGTTTGAAACTAACACAATCGTCGTCATGATCCAGGTAGGAATTCTGGATAACGATGTTGTCAGATCGATACGTATCCCAGCCATCCAAGTTCTTCGCCTCGAACTGTGACGTCGATCGCGAGTAAACATCGATGTCAGAGACCAAAAGGTCCGAGCTGTTGGCAATCAAAAAGTGCCACTGAGGAGATGATCGGATCTTGAGCCCCGTGATCGAACCTCCATGCCAACCATCAGTCACAAACAGCAGCGGTCTCTCGACAGTACTGTCTGCACCATGGGCATCGTACCAAGCCTGACCGTTACCGTCGATTGTGCCCGTGCCGAGACCGTAGAGATTGACGTCCTCCCCGCCCCAAAGCCACCAAGTACTTTGGTCCTGGAAGGGAAACTGAAACAGGTAGTCCGGGGTCCAGACGTCCAAGTCGTCACAGAAGGTGATTGAGCCCGTCAGGGCAATGTCAATCTTCTTCAAAAATCGGAGGTCTAGTCGCGAGCAGACAGTGTAGGCTTTGTCAAGTACCACAGTTCCGCCGTCATTGCAGTCTTCTAAGGCAGCCAGAATTTTGGGCGCATCATCGCGTCCGGGGGTACAACTGGGCTTGACGAAGCATGTCTTCCCATCTTCGCGTGATGTTGAGGGTGTGAAGGATTTGAACGGGCTATGAGGTGTTGCTTGGATGTTTGGTCGTTTGGGTGCTGCTTGGGCCTCGACAAGAGCAGCCGAAAAGGTGATGGCCGCAACGGCCAGACGACTAAAAGAGAGCATAATCACTCCTCCCGTCAATTGATAGCTGAAAGGTAACGGGTGCAACGATTTAGTAGAGCTCTCCGTTGGCATGGTATTTCCATTTCTCTTTAACATCAATAAACGCCAACCGTACCAAACCTCCCTCAACCACGAAATTCTCCGTCTACCCCAATATCCCCAAATTTCGGCTCGAATTACAGCGAGAAGATCCCATTCATGACATGTCATTGATGGCAAGATCGGTGAGCGAGATCTGCGCCAAGTCGATATTCCATCCCGGCTAAATCCATCCCCCCTCCTGCACGAGAATACCCGTCGGATAATTCCCTGAGAGCCTCCGACAACAAACATGCGGGGTAACGCCGTTGGGATCTGCGATTGAACATGTGCTATTTGAAGTATGCTCTGCGTAGTTGCGTCTAACAAACAAATTCCAAACCCAAGGAACCGGAAGATCTACCGTATACATCGTCTCTCGTATGTCTTGTCATACTCAAACCTCTCCGATTGGCTGGGTTTTCTTACATCAAATCCCGCCTCCTCATTCGAACAACAACATCTCTATCGAGACTGACGACACCTCTACACTCAGCCTTCTCCATTCCCAGTCCTCTATCTGCGGGAGAACCATCCAAATGGGACCATCGCTCGAATTCCAGGTCAAACAGGGTGACCATCATTGCCACCGCGGCTAAAATCTCATGCTTGGCGAAGAATCGGCCAGGGCATATGACACTGCCGCCACCGTAAGGGCAATAGTCGCCCAGCTTCACCTTCCGAGTCTCTGGCTGAAGGAAACGTTCTGCCCAGAACTCCCTAGCTGGGTGACCGGGAAAAGCCCAAACGGTGTCGTCAATGTGTGACAACCAACTAGGCGCCAGAATGAAGTTGTCCTTCTTCAAAGTGTACCCGTCTATCTCGATATCTTGCCTCAGTCTCCTTGAAATAGGAATACTGGAGCGGAGGCGCAGGCACTCGTTGTACACGGCATTGAGTAGTGGTAGCGCCGAAAGCTTGGTGATGTCAATATCGAGCATCGTTTCCTCAGTGGCACCAGGTATCATGGCGGTATTGACTTCGGTCCGAATACGATTGAGGAGCTTCTGGTCGCGAACCATTTCGAATAGCATGTAAGCTGTCATCGGAACTGCGTTGGCGTTGATACTGTTCGTAGAGGAGTCAGTAACTGTAAAGATTGTCCAGGTGACGTGAAAAAGGAAAGTGGCACGTACGCCCATATCAAGCCCATGTGCAGCGCTGCTCGTCCTTCGAAGCTGATGCCATAGTCAACTAGGGCCGCTTTCCTTTCGCGGACGAGTCTATGCCCATAATTCTAGTCCCAATCGACATCTTTCTCCACGGTAGGAGCAGCGCTCGCCGCCGCAAGCCATTCTTTGGTCGCTTCGAGAGTGCGGTCCCGCGCCGCCCAGCCTTTACGACAAACGAGCCTTGGTAGTCCCTGCATCAGCGTCATGAACGCTGCGTCGTACTCCCAGAACGTTTTCGCAATATCTGAACTGTGCTGTAGAATCTTTGGGCCCACGAGTGTGATTGTCGATGCAGCGAACTGGTACGTCTGGAGGAAATCATAGAGACCCATCACGGTCTCCTTTGAGTTGCTTTGCTTTGAGTTGCTTTGGGGGCATGTCTTGAGCTGCTCGGAGAACTCGTACACGAACTTGGCAGTGAGGCAGTCAGCCGCTGATTTCTCGGTGAGCTTCTTGATGTAAATGCCATGTAGAATGTGCCAGATGCGGCCGTTGCCGGTCACTCCCGTCTTAGACTGATTGAGAGTGCCGGCACCCGAGTCATCGAGTCCTAGAAGAGCTGCATCTCTTGCTGGCAGGCCCTTTACCTTTTCTGCGATTCGGAGCTGCATAAACTCAAAGGACAGGCTACTGGGTTGTCGGAAAATCGCCTGGATATTGGAGGCTCCCATGACAGAAGATGGTTGGTCTGGGGCCGAATGTCATAGACCTGTTCCACCGCCCAACACCGGAGGACTCCATCACATGGATGGACGACGAGCACCGGTCGTATGCGCCGCTTCTACCTGGAAGAGAACTTCAGGAGATGAACACATACGTCTTGAACAAGATTTCCACAACTATCAACTCCATCGGGAAGGATTTTGAGACCATAAAGATGTACCAATGGGTGAGAGATTCTTTCACCATGGCGACTGTCGGCTCCTTGTTTGGAGACAAGAACTCCCTGATGGACGATCCGAACTTAAGTCAAAATCTCTGGTAGGTCTTGAATTCACACCAAGTCTTCATGCCCCACGATACCAATTGCCAACCAAACCCACAGGGACTATGACGCGGGCATGGCCAACCTTCTGATGCAACCATTACCTTCGATCACCGCGCCGAAAGCTTACAATGGCCGCGCAAAAGTTCAAGCAGCGCTCAGAAAGTATTTCCGCGAAGATTTCAACCGCATCCCCGATGCTAGCGCCGTCATCAAGCGGCGGGTTGCTGTCGACCGCAAATGGGGCTTGCCAATTGACGACGTCGCCGACCATGAGTTCGGGATGCTGTTTGTCAGTGTCACTAATGCGATCCCAACACTTTTCTGGATGATGTGTTGTGTCTTTCACGACCCGGATTTAGTCACCTCGCTCCAGAGGGAGCTCGAAGCTATCGTCATCACTGAGAACCAGGACAACGCCACTGGATCTGAGCACCTTCAAGCCAGCAAGTGCACATTCCCGGTTGCAAAGCTCAATTCGGAGTGCCCGCTCCTGGTTTCTACGTACAAAGAGGTCATGCGCCTGACGAACCGCTCCACCGGTACGCGAAGGGTTGTCGAGGATACAGTGATCACCTCGGAGGCACAAACCTATCTCCTCAAGAAAGGAGCTAACATTCAGATCCCGGCTATAATTACCAACTTCCTCCCCGAAGCATGGGGTGAAAACGCACACGAGTTTGACCCAAGGCGTTTTATCACCGCAGATAGGGAAACAGAGCGGGCCCAGAATCGCGCCTTCAACCCCTTCGGTGGTGGTAAACACCTCTGTCCCGGTCGCTTCTTCGCCGATTCCGATGCCGAGGTCTTAGGTGCACGAGCCGCCTTAGTACTAGGATTTGAGATTGAGACACCTAAGGGTGGCCGCGTGGATGTGCCGTGTATCAACAACAATCTTGCCGAGGCGGTCGGGAAGCCACTCATGAGTGTGCAGGAGAGTATGCTGGCGAGAATTCGGCGGAGGCCAGGGTGGGAAGATGTTGAGTGGTGTTACATCGCAGGGAATGGGAAGAGTTAAAAGGGGTTAATGGCACGTTGGCTTTCTGTTCAAGTAGGCAAAGAGCTTCCGTGTAATTCGAATTTAACGTACAGTTACCAGCTAGGCACATCATGCGACAGGTCACATTGATTCTCTAGCATCTAAGCCAAACGATACGACTAAGTGAATCAAATCGTTTCAATAAGTCAATATTTCTGTGATGTAGTTGCGAAAACTTCCGAGCTTATCGGCTTGAACTTTTGTTCCTGATGAACGGACCGACGCTCCGAATATCACGGACTCCACCGAGCTAGTAAGACGCTCTTGAGCCTGGGAGATCTCATCGTATCATGTGCCGCTCAAATGATCAAATACCTGAACTCTCGTCTTAAGACGAAGCTTTACGAGGGTCATCCCCACCTCCGCTTCGTGTGGAAAGCACAGCCGGTCAACATGATCGGGGGAAACGGATGGTCACCCCCACTCCGACAACCGGTCATCCCCGCAAACAGCCTGTTAAAAGACGTCATGTTCCTGACCGAACTCCCGGAAGACTTCCCCGGACCCCGCCTGTTCTGAATTTCCCCTCATCACGAGGGGTGATGCGGAGTACCTCCGCACTCTGAACATTCAATCCGATTTGCGAATCGTGTTACGAGGGATGAAAAATAGAGTTGTCGGCTTTTGTTTGCTTCGGGAAATCCTTGGATAAGAGCCATCCCGGCCGAGAAACGCACCGATTCGACATTGTACTGGCGGTGAGCCGGTTACACTTCGGGGCTTTTTATAAGTCCGTGAGCTTGTCCGGGAACTGTTACCTAACATATAAACTGGGCCATCACGGTAACAATTCAGCCGACGACGTGTCTTACCAGCGGATTTTGAGATCTATGTCGGCATAATGTGGTCGTCAACGAGTCTGACTGCTGTCACGCAGCTACTTGCGTTGTCAACAGGCGCCGCAGCTCTCGCGCAGTCTCCTGAAGTTTACCCGTCGCGTAAGTCGTTGCCCGTCCAACCCAGCAAGCACATCAACAAATCAGCTCTGACGTAATCGCGAACCAGCATCCGGGAAAGGGACAGGAATCTGGAAAGATGCGTACGCCAACGCGCGCAAATTCGTGGATCAGTTGACCGTGGAAGAGAAAATCAACATCACACGTGGCTATGCCAGCGACAATGTTTGTGCTGGCAACACTGGATCAATCCCGCGTCTGGGGTGGCCTGGGATGTGTTTACACGACGCGGGCAATGGTGTGAGAGCGACTGATCTGGTCAATTCGTATCCTTCTGCGCTGCATATTGGGGCAGCTTGGGACAAAAACCTGACATACCATCGTGGGTACTGGATGGGCAAAGAATTCAAGGCTAAAGGAGGTAAGTAGCATTCACGGGACTCAAGGCTCCATCGTGTCTTGCGACTGACGGGGCCATCAGTGAACGTTTTGCTCGGGCCGAACGCGGGACCTCTTGGCAGGATACCACTGGGAGGTCGAAACTGGGGTAAGACAACCCGATCATCAATTGATTCTAATAGGATGGGTACTCATCATTGACCAGAGGGCTTTTCGGTCGACCCGTACTTGTCAGGACAGCTGAACGCCGAGACCATCGTCGGTCATCAAGATGCCGGGGTAATTGCCAATCTCAAGGTCAGTTGGAAAACAACGCATCGTAGATGGCGTCAGATTGCTCATAGAAACACCGCAGCACTTCATCGGGAACGAGCAAGAGACCTACAGAAGACCATACTTCGGCGTGGAAGCTGCCTCATCCAACATCGACGACAAAACCCTACATGAATTTTACCTTTGGCCTTTTGTCGATGGTGTCAAGGCTGGCGCCGCTTCTATCATGTGCTCATACAACAGAATTAATAACACCTACGGCTGCGAGAACAGCAAGCTTATGAACGGCATCCTGAAGGGCGAGCTGGAGTACGAAGGATTCGTCCTGCTCGACTGGAACGCGCAACATAATCTCCAGAGCGCCAACTCTGGTCTCGACATGGTCATGCCGCTCGGAGGAAACTGGGGCCAGAACTTGACCGACGCTGTCGCAAATGGGACCGTGAGCGAGTCTCGGGTGACGGATATGGCCACGAGGTACTGTTTTTCACCAGGAAAGATGTGACCCAAAAACGCTGACACGATGCAGAATCCTTGCGGCCTGGTACCTCGTCGGTCAGGATACTGACTTCCCGACCCCGGGAATCGGTATGAAGAATCTTACCGAGCCTCACGAACAAGTAGACGCCCGCGACCCGGACTCGAGGCCGAACATTCTCGAGGGAGCTATCGCTGGTCATGTTCTGGTGAAAAACGAGAATAACGCTCTTCCCTTCTCGGAGAAGCTCAACATGATCTCGGTATTTGGATACGATGCGACCGTGCCTGACACCAAGAACACAGACAAGCTTTTCGAGCTTGGGTATTACTCATCTCCTGAGATGGCTCAGGCTGTGCTGGGTACTGAGAGACATTTCGATCAGGCTGCCAAGGGGGGAACCATCGTGAGCGGAGGACGTGCTGCTGCCAACGGCCCATCCTACATCCTAGACGTCAGTTGACCTTCTTCCAATGTCAGATGATGAGTTGACAACAACTAGCCTTTGAGTTCTATCCAGCACCGAGCAGCCAGAGACGGCAGCTGGGTCAACTGGGACCTCACATCTCCCAACCCCGGTGTCAATGCCGCCAGCGATGTTTGCCTTGTCTTCATCAACGCCATGGCGACAGAGGGCTGGGACCGCGATGGCCTTCACGACGACTTCAGCGACGGCCTCGTTCTGAACGTGGCTTCCAAGTGTGTGAACACTATTGTCGTCATCCACGCTGCCGGAATCCGTCTGGTCGACCAGTGGATCGATCATCCCAATATCACCGCCACGGTCATTGCTCACCTCCCCGGCCAAGACAGCGGAGAGGCCCTAGTGCAACTGCTCTACGGCGAAGCCTCCTTCTCCGGAAAACTGCCCTACACCTTGGCCAAGAACGAGAGCGACTACTCAGCCTACAAGCCCTGCGGACGTGGAGAGACCAACACGACAAGCCCGCAATGCGACTTCACCGAAGGCGTATACATCGACTATCGCGACTTCGACGCCAAGAACATCACGCCGAGATATGAGTTTGGCTTCGGTCTAAGCTACACCACTTTCGAGTACTCGTCAATCTCTGTGAAGACTCAAAAGGCTGAAGCGGGTGCTGCAGCAAACCCCGATGCACTCTGGTCCACTGTGGCGACCGTCCACGCGTCGCTTAACAACACGGGGTCCCGCGCGGGTCAGGAGGTTGTCCAGCTCTACGTCGCTATTCCGAACAGCCCGCCAAAGCAGCTTCGTGGTTTCGAGAAGATGCCTCTAGAGAGTGGACAAGGTGCGGATGTGCAATTTGAGTTGACAAGACGTGATCTGAGCGTCTGGGATGTCGTCATTCAGAAGTGGACGCTGCAGGAGGGCGAGTATTCTGTTTTCGTTGGAGCGAGTAGCCGAGACTTGCCGCTTTCCGAAGTCTTTACCATTTAGACAAGCGAGCGCAGACAGAGACACAAATGATATGATAGGGTTTTAAATCTTCGAAGTTTGAGTCCCGCTGAAAGTTCATAAGCTAGGGCAGGTCTTTCCACCACTTCGGAGGCGGCTTGAGGTATAAAAAACAAAAGTGAAGGTCCATCCAGGATTCGAACCTGGGCTTACGGAAGGTCTGGTGTTAATCAGAATCCGACGTCCTAACCAACTAGACTAATAGACCTGTTGATGTTCAGTGGAAGGAGTAATCCACTGTGGGATCGACCGAATCAATTGTGGGTTATGTCGTGTGGGTTGAGCCCTGATCCTCGTGTGGGGTGATATCACAGGGATCCATCTTACAAGTCTGAGTAAGTCTGTCTTCTGCCGTTACATTCTAAATTAGTGAGTAAGGTCTTTCTCTTTCTGTATCTGAGTTCAGAGTATTATTTCAAAAGCTCAATGATTCAAAGTCTGCACATTTCATATTGACTAAATCTGCCAGACCAACTCAATAATCGAAAATCTCGAGACACTCAACCAACTGCTTCTCAGTAGCCCTCCGTGTATCCGCAATTTGCTCCGCCGTCCGTCTCTTCAGCATGACCGGGTGAGTCAAGATGAAGGGACCCAAGAGAGCCTCCAGCTTACTGAGTCGATCAAGCGCAGTGATGCCAGAGATAGCGCTAGGTCTCAGAGCACCTCTCGCCGCCAACGCATCATCCCAAGCCTTAGCTCGTGTGAGTTGTCTAGCTGCCTCCTCCGGCAAGTCGGGGATGTCGAAATTGCCCGTCAAAATTGCCTTTGCCAGTCGACCTCCGCTCAGATCTGGGTCCCTCGCAGTACCGCCGCCTGTGCTCCCTCCAACGTCTCCGAGGGAAGTGAAGAACTCGTGGCATGGGTGTGATATGTAAGCCCAATCAAAGTCCAGAACTCCCGTGATTTTCTTCGATTCGGGGTCGTATTGGATATTGTTCGTGGCTAAACAAGCACTGTTAACAACTCATCAAGTTCCGTCATTGGGAAGTGTTGTGCTCACTCAGATCTCCGTGGATGAGAACCCGCTGCTTACCATCTACGCCGGAATTGGCGAGATATGTTTCAAGTCCAGAGCTGAGGAAACTGTCGATGCGCCCCCGTACACCGTTTGGTTTCCAGCCCTCAAGGGCCGGGCTCTCATCGGCATCCTTCAATCGGAAAGCGAGTCTAGTTCTCCAGAAGTCGCTGTAGGAAGTCCAAGGGGCTCCCTCGAGTATGGTCATCTTACCGCCCACAATGTTTCCGCCGTCATCGATGGTCAGTCCTCCATGTGACTTGATACTCTCGGGAAGAGGGGCTTGCTGAATCCCAGTGAAGACGTCGGCAATCTGACCAAGGACATCCTTCTGATCTTCTTCAGACAAGCCTGGAAACTTGGTGTCAAGCGGCACGCCCTCCTTGTATTCCATCAAGGTCCAGCTGTAGCTGCCTTTGGCGCCTTGGTGAGACTTCCACGCATAGACGGCTGGGATAAGTCCGGCGACTTCCGGTTTGAACGCAAGTAGGCCTTGGCGTGCGAGATACATAGCCGCAACTTCATTCTCGACACGATTGTCCTGGATGATATCTTGGGCCTTGGGATTTGCTAGACGCAAAACGATGGTCGAAACACCTTCAGCTGGTGGAGGCGTAGTGTACGGCCCGGCATCTGAAAAGGAGTCGACATATGCGGGCTTTTTGAGGGTGATCTTGTAGATAAAGTTGTTGTATGGGAATGGGACATCCTCTTGGTACTCTACAGGAGATATGTCCGTCGGCTTTGGGCTAATTAGTCGGTTTCTTCATGTAGCTTGACGGGCAAATCTTGCCTCAAGCCCGAATTCAAGAATAGCGTTCCTCACAAGATCGAGGCGCTCTTGAAACTTTTCGTGGTTCATGGTGATGTCTTCTTATGAAGTCATATGATGACGTTCGTTAAGGGGGGATGATCTTTGGATATCGAGTTGAAGTAGCATTGAAAGGAAAGTCGACAAATCGGGGACTTTGGAGTGATTTTTAGAAGATTTTGGGGTCAGTCTTCGATCGTTACTCGGCCACGGTTTAGCATCCGGCGATCGGCGGGCGGAGCACTCTTCTCCTCCGGAGCAGGTTGAGTCAGAGTGCCACGTTTGGAAGGAGGCTTTCAAACACCTTCCTATCTCGTTCTTGATTACTCCAATCAGACCTTCTTGTGAGCTTTAGCTCAACAAACCTCAGTACACTGAAGTTGCGACTGAGTTTGAGAAGGGTAAAGTCGATGAAAAGCTTACTGCCGGTGCTCAGACGAATCGGGTCGAGTCCGAAGATGTCATTGCGGCACAGCATCCAGCGTGATTGGTCGCGCGCTTGAGCAGTGAGTTATTGGTTCTGGTTCTCAACCCGTTTCTTGATATTTACCCCTGTCAAGATCCCCTTGCTGCCTGGAATCACTACCTGAGAGTGACCTCAAATCGATGATACGGCCACGGCTGCCTAGCATGTGCCGCTTGGCTACATACCCATTGCCCTCCTAAGATTCCTTGTCGACTTATTGAAACGCCTCATACGGGACTGATAAGTGCACTGATAAGTGCAAGGTGAACCAGCTCACCAGGCAAGCCGCAAAGCACAAACTTAGCCGGACATCTCAGACCCGCGGAAAGTTTTGTCTGCGAAGACTGCTCAGCATAATACGGTTCGTCAAATACTCCCTTAAGATAAATGAATGGTTCTACTAGAAGCTGCGGCGTTTGCTGATAAGATCTTCGATCCCGGCTACTGTTAACGGTGCAACACGATCATACACTAATGAGACTTTCAATCTTCCATCTCGGTCGGCAGAGAGCATTTCACCAAAGTGCCCAGGAGCATCAACCTGAGAAAGATGGGATGTTCCGCTTCATAAGAGTTTTTCCATTCGAATCAACCATACTTTGGGCTCTAAACCCGAGAAATGGGAGCATTCAACCATCACAGTTTCGTATCCAGTTAGTAGATTACGCTTCACGTTCACTTGCTGATTCGTTTGTTGCGATTGGTGTTCTTTTGTCTTGGGTTTGAGGACTTTGTACAGATTCATTTTAATTGCGTCCGGCCACTCGCATGGAGAGTGAGACGATTGTAATCATGATTCCCCGGAATGTGGTCGTGTATTCAATGCCAAGCCAACAAACCAACCTCACCCGCATACTTGTGTGAATCGGTAGGAGACACAAGGTTTTTCGTTGCCCAATCAAAGCCCGAAGTTCATAGATAACTACGCATAGCAAGCGACACATCTTCTAACACGTGTTTGCTACACATTACACCTGTTCTTAGGTAGAATCGATGCATCGTCGCACGAGGCTGCTTCTGCGAACTGATCGCCACGGATCGACAAGGGCAGCCGTTGAAGCCCTCCTAACTCGCGTGACTTCCCACTTCCATGATCTTTTACATATTTGCTGTTGACAACTACTTTGATGCTCGCTGCTCCGCGTGCTGGAAGTATTGGACTCGATATCGTCGAACCCTTCATCGGAGACTCCCGACCAGAATACGAGTAATCCTCCTTGGGATTCCTGCGATCCCTTCCCTTCCACAATGAAAGAGCCAATTGAGCGAGAGCCATTGTCCGAAGATCAGGTTCAGACTGAAGGCCTCTTACAGCATGGAGACGATTCAACTCTTTCGAATGACGAAGTCCCATCATTCGCTGTTTCGCAGCACGGCTCTCTTCGAAACGGTGTTACACGCCACTGCTGGGGCAGAATCGGCAAGCGAACGCTATTTATACTCGTGGTCGGAACGTTTCTTGTTCTGGGGGCTCTGGCTTTTCTTTCATTCCTATGGATCGAATCAAACCGAGCAAACAATGGCGGCTACCCTGGGCCGGTTTGGCAGGCTATCGTCTTCTCTGGATGGACCACAATTTCGATCACCATCTCATCCGCTCTGATTCGTACGATCATGGCCTCACAGTCAGCTGTCCTTACAGCGATGTTGGCATCATTGTTTCTCGAAACTGCCAGCGTACAATTGCAGCACCTTCCTGCTCTTTCAATTGTCAGAGCGGTCAATCTGTCTCCATTCAGTCTTTTAGGACCGCATCTGTTGGAAGTTCACAAAGCGAATTCGGCTTCGGGCGCCATTTGCGCCATTCTCGTCATCATGTTAAGTCTTCTGGTGTTGGTCATCCAATTCATTTCGAGTATGCTACTTTCGGATTTCTCGACTGTCAGTGTAGCAGGGCGAAATGTCTCTCGGACTACGTCGTGTGACTATCTATTTCCTCGCGGATCCATATGGGGAGCACTGGAAACGGCACCTGTATACTCGCCACGGTTTGCCGAACGCCACGAACCTCCCCGAGGCCCTCAAGACGCAGCTTATGTTGATACGGGCACTACTCTACGCGCTCTTATTCCATTGGTCGATCCGAACTCCCGACTTGGTCTCAGACACTACTATATGGGACCTCTTTACCTTTGGGACGCTAGGGTAGTATGTGCTGTTCCGGAATTGACGAAAGCGACATTTGGGACACGCAGGTGGTCGGAGTTCTTTGACGGAAGCTTCGTGTTACAGGAGCCACACGCTGATTTGAGGGTCTCTGGGGAAGACGCAGTTCAATTTAACTGTTCGGTCTTTTCATGGTTCGGAACATCACTTTGCATGGCAGAAGGTGGTTCTGCTGCGGAACTCGCTTCGCCGATAGAGACTGAAAGAATTCGCAAAAGTCGAACGTACGTCATTGTCAGAGCGAATGTGTCTCGTAATGGAGAAATTCGGTCCGCCAACAGCTCACTTCGGCCACTTTTCAACATCACCGATGGCAGCAGTACGGGGTGGACATTGCGGCGAGAGGGCCCATGGCTAGAAGTCTCCGATTCCTACGGAGAAGGAGTTCTGTCATTTACCGCCTGCACGACGAATGACGCGGCATACCATGGGGAAGGGCTCATGTTTGGGCTTCCAGCACTTAGGGAGCCAGCATTTCAAGTAGCTGGAAAACTTGGAATGTTAGAGTCCACGCCGAATACTTTGGGCTTTCGTCGTCAGCTTGGGGTAACTCCGGATGATCTCAGCATACAAGAGCGTGAGCTCCTTTCCTTAAATGTGTTTTCAGATCGTGGGTTCAAGTTCTCCAGCCGATTCGGACTTTCAAGTATCCGCACAGATACAATTGAAATACGACGTAATGCCTCAAGCCGTTACTGGATTGGAGTTCCTGGGAGGGCAATCGGGCTTCATGATACTCTGTCCCATCTCCTTCTGGACATTATCAATACAACGAACAATCCAGCATTCGTGATCCAAGCGCTTTCGACAGTTTTTGTCGGCCAGGCATTCTACGACTCTTTGCCAGGCCAGCTTCTCAACGACGGGATAACAGACGCAAAACCAGATGCAACAAACTGTACCTTATTCTACAGTATGTCACAAGATGCATACATCCCAGTCAGAAAGTCCGGTCTCCTGAGCGTCATCGGGATTATCGCCGTTTACTACGTCCTCCTCGTGGTCACCGTCCTGCTGTTTACAACCTACACCCAAGTTAGTCTACTCGGAAACTCGTGGCAAGCAGTTGCCCAAGTTGTTTCGGATGACACATTGGAAGTTCTGAGTCGAGCTGATAAGCTCAAGGACGCGGAGGTTGAGAAATACCTGAAGGACTCGGCTCTGGGGTTGAACACGAGAGGTGTAATTCGAAGAAGAAAAGATGGAAGAGAAGTGTTTGAGATGGAGAGGCGAGAGGTTTTGGAGTGAAGAGACGTTGTGCCAAACATCCGGTAAATTCTAAGACCGCCATCTATGGTGTTGTTAACTAGGTCTCATGGAAAGAAAATCTAGTGTGCACTGATATCGGCTAATATCTGACCCAACACCGTTTCGATGCCATCACGCCGCAGTACGAACTCCTCCTCAATCGGCTGGTATGTGACATTATCAACCCCATCCTGTAAAGCCAGCCAAGCCCCCAGAAACGCCCCCTCCGCATCCCAGTTTCGCCTTTCCTCGACGGCGGGGAAGACGCTGTTGCCGGATCCAAGGTCGCACTCTTGAGCCTTGAAAGCTTTGCTGTACCTTTCTCCCCACTCGCGAAAGGCGTTGCACCAGGAAGCGGAGTACCGATCCTTCACTGCTTCGAGCTCGATGTGGAATTCACCCTCAGGGTTGCCGGGGTGCCCTTGGCTATACCAGAGGAAGGACGTTCCATAGTCTGGGTCGATCGCGTAGCTGTATCCGGGCTTTGAGTTTCCGTGTCGTACATTCTTATTGGGCTCCGGTCGAGTTTCTAGCCGTGATTGTGGTTCTGGTTCTGATGGTGGTTCCGGCTGCGCCAAAGTTCCTGATTCGAGAAGCGGTTTCGGCGGTGCTTTAACTTCTTCGGCGGTCTTATGATGCTCCGGCGCTCCTGTGCTTTCTTTGAGATGTACAGAGAGGCCTTCGCCTGTCTTAAATTCAACAACTAGGCCATAAGATGTTTCAACAGAGAGATGAACATTGATGTCCGGGGATCGAGCTAGAGATAGAAGCGCCTTGATTGTGATAATGTCGGACATGTTGGATAGGGAGACTGCAGGCAAGTTGAGGAAATGACTGGGAACCCGCGGAATGAGCAACGCAAGAGTTATTAGTATGCAGAACGGAGGCTGAGGCGTGGCCATGCGGTTGGTTCAGCACCAACGGTATGAGTCTTCTTCCAATTCCCCGTGGCCCTCTCCTGGGCCAGACCAACAACTATGCCAGCGTCGTGAGGAACTCGGGATCGAGAACCATGAACCTGACAGTAGCGCGCGCGCGAAAATGAAAGCGAATTCGCGCGCCGCCGCCAGACCAAAAAGCCTGTCGTCGTCGTGCGCCGGCCGCTCGGGACACAAACACCATCGGACCTCCGGCGACGTGCGGGGCCGGCCTCGGCGCGCCGGGACGGCGGGGAACCCCCACCAGGGCGCACACGCACACCACAAAAAAATCGCGCGCCCGCCCAACGCTCCAAGGGCCGCGAGCTCGCCGCCCCACCCAACCACCACAGCATCTGCAAGGTGTTTCTCATCGGTTTCGTGGTGTAGTTGGTTATCACGTCAGTCTAACACACTGAAGGTCTCCGGTTCAAGTCCGGGCGAAATCATTTTTGGCCGTTTTCGACTTGGCATCGTAGGCAATTGGTATTTTTTTAATGTCGCGCGCTATGGGGAAGTCATCTTGAGCCACGGGATCACTATGAAATGTCCATTTTCGCGCAGTTGTTTGAAGGGTGGTGCTTATCTAGTGACGTTGTCTATGGGTATCAACCGTCAATGACTCCAACAACACGGCCCACGACACGATCCCACTCCTCGTCCCACCTCAAGCTACCCTCCTTCACAGCACCGGATCTCAAGGTCTTGAGCTCTTCCTCACCGCCGGGGCTGAGCAGTCTGATCAGAACCTCAGCCAGCTCCGTGGCGGTCTCAAATCCGCATCCGTTCTGGCCCTCCTTGATGAGCTCGCCGAAACTCTCGTAAGCCGAGTATGCCGCAACAGGCAGGCCAGAACCGAACATGTCCACCACCTTCATCGGCAGGTCGACGCCGGAGCTTGACATGTGCAGGCAGACGCCCAGGTCTGCGCAGGCGAGCAGCGTGGCGTACTCCCTGGTCGAGAGCCACGCGGTGAGGATCGTGATGCCGGGCAACCTTCCCTCGAGACGGAGGGTCTTGATCTTCTCTTCGTACTCGGCCTTCTGAGGTCCCTTGCCGGTGATGATTGCCAGGATCGGGGGCCTGCCGACGCCGCTCTCACTGACGGCTTCTTCCGGATGCGCATAGGCCACGAGGGCATCCAACAAAAGCCCGAAGTCTTCGTCGGGTGTCCATGAAGTGCTGCTGACGATGAGGCGAGTGGTTCCGTTACAGATGCTATCGGCAACATCTTTGGTCTCCTTGAGGCCGGAGAGGAAGGCCTTCCGGGCCTCGGCTGACTTGATGGGCTGGAACACCTGGGCGGGACGGTCGTGGAGGACGAAGATGGGCTTCTTGTTGTTGTAAGGCTTCTCGCGGAGCTGGCGGGCCATGGCGTGGGTGACGGTAAGGTTGGCAGTGGGGATGAGCCTGCCGAAGAAGATTTCGTACTTCTTGTATAGCCAGACGAGAGGGTTCTTCAGGCTGCGGCCGGTGGCCATGATAGACCAACCGTAGTTGTGCCAGTCAATGAGAAGGTGGCTTCCTCTGAGGAGTGAGACGAGCAAAGCCAAGTGCAGCGTCGGGATAGAAGGAGGGTTCTGCAAGAGATCAGCCGTGCTTTCTCATGGGACGGCGTTTTCACCTACCTGAATGATGATCCACCGTGCTGGAGGCGCGGTGTAAGCCAGCACATAGAAGATGGACCACATCTGCCAGACGACCTTTGCCGGCTTGTTGATCAAGAAGGGCAAGGTGTTCCATTTGAAAACGGTTGGCAGGGGCGGGAGAGGATACAGAGCGACTCTGTCATTTCCAACGAGATCTGGCAGGCGAGCCGTCTCCTTGTAACCGATGAGGTCGACCCTGCCTCCATGCTTCATGACACTCAGGGCGTGGTACTGCATGCGAGGGGATCGACCGATGTCGCCCAGCACCAGGATCTGGATGTGGTCATCTTTGGGGTTCTCGGCGGCGTGGTAGCGCGTGGGCAGCAGTTTTGAGATTGAGTTGATACCGAAGGCCGCGATGAGTGTCGTGAAGACGCCGGCCAGAATGGACGCGGCAAGAGCCAGCAACGACATGACGAATAGCTATGCCTCGGGCTGATGAGCTGAGGCTAGGTGGTGTTAAAGATGGTCGTTGGCCCTCAGATGATGGCGTGGTGGTAACGCTTATGCAAGCTGTCCCGTCGATGCTGTCATCCGAAGTAGCAAGATCGCCCTAGCGCATTGAGGCCGAGCTGACGATGCAGGCACGGGTAGTAGGTTTTGTAATGCGTGTAACCTCTGCTTTGTCTTGGGTGATAGAGAACAATTAGATCTTTGTCGAAGGCACTCGAAGGCGCAAAAGTGATGGGCTGAGCTACGCCGCTAGACCCCTCTCTCCCAAGAATCTCGTCTTGTTGGCGCCTTCCCACTTGGGATGGTTCTTGTGGTCTGGCAACTGTGTCGCCAATCACGAGCCGACCGCAAAATGGCGATAGCGATAAGGTAGCGATAACAGCAGGGGCCAGATTCTTGGGAAAATGATCACGTGGCTTGAAGTCGGAAAAGGATACGTACCTCAATTGGCGAAGACGGCAGACGGGACGCAGGGCAGCAATTCTCATGCAGCCTCACAATGGGATTATTCCAGTTCGAATTGACCTAGAATTAGAATCAAGCACCACAGATCTTAATATGAGGCTGAGATATTCTTTCGTCACCCAATATACAGGAAACGGGCTGCTGCACATGCTAAACAACCACAGACCAACCGCCTCAACGATACTGAGACGGTGATGCCTGCCAGCTCGACGCATCTCCATCTCAGCTTTCTCAGACAAGCATGGCATGCCCAGACATTCAGAGACATTTCGCCATGTCGCCATGGGGGTTGGCAGCAAGCCGGATGCCAGCTGTTAGCAGAGAATGCCGCATTGCGAGGAAACACCCGCCACTTCCGCTGTCAGGTCCATCAGAGATTATCGGCCTGGGATCTGGGTCGCATTGCCATCATCTGCATGGGCGATTTTTATGCAGCCGACTCCCAGCATGCCCAGCGGACGCAGCCCAGCATCTTCCCCCTCTTCACGGGCAATTCAACGAATCACCATCATTGCGACCACGAACGTGCCGCCGGCCTTCCTCCCCACACGGAGCAATCTGCAGGGGTTGACCGCCGGATTCCTCATTGGGACAAGGTGCGAGGGGGGAGAAGAGACTGGGAGGAGAGAGATATTCATCTGAAAGGCGAAAGGAGGCACCCGCCCGACATCCCGTGGTTCAGCCAAAAAAGCAGCCCGGAGGAGGAAAAAAAATAACAACAACAACAACAACAACAACGGCCCGTCTGCATCCACCTTGTGACTTTTGGAGTTCTGATTTTTACCTGAAGCTTGGCGGCTGCCCGTCGTCCTTCCTTTATTCCACGCCGCCTTCGACTGCAACAATTTGGCTGCTTCCAGCATCAACACCGTCTGTGCAACACGCCGGCGCGCCCATCGTCGATCGAATCTCTCCCAGCGCTGCAATTGCGAACGTCATTTAACGGGGCGACTCCATTCCGGTCCTTTAGCCTGTGCAAAGTCCCCTGAATTGCCGCTGCCGCAAGGCGATGCTGCGCTAGACAGGATCAGGCACACGACTACTATCATTCCATCGCTGCGACTCTACCTATCCTTACACTAGATACTTGTGGCTCTCTCGCCTCTCCTCTTCCTCCTCTTCCTCCCAGCTCCACGGCATCGGAGGGTCCCACGACACCTCAATTGCAACATCTCGTCGCCATCTCGTGCTTCCCACCGTCCTCGCAAACGAAATACAGACCCAAGACATCGCCAGGACGAATCCTCCGACCCATGACTCAAGTATCGTACGCGATACGGGACATCTTTTAGAAGGTCCCGCGTGGAATCAACGGGTCCTCGGTGGAGAGAACGACCGGAAACGAGCCAAAGAAATCACGAACAGAGGGGATACGGGACCGCCGATACCGACACCGACCACCGACCCCAGACCGACCCAACTGCTACCTCACCCTTCGCCGCCGGCCGTTCAAACATGGCCTCGTCCTACGCTCTGCCATCCTCCGCCCTCCCGCACGCACACCACCACCACATGCACTCCCACTCCCACTCGCCGCCGTCTCTCCATGCGTTGAAGTCGACAATGTCCAACGGCGGGCTGCATACCCACAGCCAGAGCCAAGACTCGACCGGCCACGTACACGACCACGATCATTCCCATTCCCACTCCCATTCCCACAACCACAATGGCCACGCCCACGGTCACAGCCACGGCCACTCGCACGGTCGGGCGAATTCCAGTCAATCATTTCAACCACGAGACAGGACGGCGCCGCGCTCTCTCGCGACCATGGATGGGTGGAAGACGGACGTCACCCCGAGCGGACGCCAGCTCCTGACGCCGACGAATGGTTCTTTCTCAGAGGCCTTCCAGCCGCTCGATGGCGTAGCGACGAAAGAGCACCACCGTGACCACGACCACGATCACGATCACGACCATGGGCACGCACACGATCACGGCCATTGCCACGGGCACGACCATGGCCACAGTCATTCCCACAGCCACGCCCACGACCACTCGACGCCGTCGCTATTTACGAGGCTCGTTCTCCGATACACACCGGCTATTCCGTTTTTGCACACAATTGTCGTGGAGAAGGATTCAAGGCGAATTTTCTACTTCATGACGTAGGTCACACTTTTCCCCGTAGGTACTTTCAATGGCTAATCGTCGCGTCTGCAGCCTCAACTTCAGCTTCATGGCCGTGCAGGCCTTCTACGGATACGTCACCGATTCCCTCGGCCTCCTCAGCGACACGATCCACATGTTCTTCGACTGCTTCGCCCTGTTTGTTGGTCTTTGTGCTGCGGTGACGAGCAAGTGGCCGCAGACCCAGCGGTTCCCCTTTGGACTTGGAAAGGTCGAGACACTGAGCGGCTTCGCCAATGGCATTCTGCTGATGTAGGTTACACTGTTGTCCTAGGTGACATTTCGAGACTGACCGGGTACAGGCTCCTGAGCGTAGAGATCATCGTGGAGGCGTTTGAACGGATATGGGAAGGTCAAGAACTCCACCGCCTCAGGGAACTGCTCATCGTCAGCTTCCTCGGCGGCGTGATCAACCTGCTGGGTCTCTGGGGATTCGGTCACCACCACCACGGCCATGACCACTCCCACGGGCACTCGCACGACGGACACGATCACGGTCACGATCACTCGCACGGCAAGAAGCACAGCCACGCGCACTCCCATCATAACGACAACATGGAGGGTATTTTTCTGCATGTTCTGGCCGATACGATGGGCAGCGCCTCGGTGGTGCTCTCGACGATCCTCACCTACTACACCGGCTGGACCTTCTGGGACCCGCTGGCGTCGTGCGCCATCGCCATCCTCATCTTCCTCGCCGCCATCCCCCTCATCAAGTCCTCGGCGCGCAACCTGCTCCTCAACATCCCCGACGACATCGAGTACAACCTGCGCAACACGCTCGCGGGGATCCTGCAGCAGAAGGGGGTCGTCAACTACTCGGTGCCCAAGTTCTGGATGGACGACCGCAGCAGCGAGGACTCGGGCGACAGGCTGCAGGGCATCGTGCACGTGGTGGCGGCCCGCGGCGCCGGCCTCGACGAGGTGCGCGACCGCGTGCGTGAGTACCTCCTCAAGCACTCGATGGACATAGTGGTCCAGGTCGAGAGGGAAGGGGACGGCAGCTGCTGGTGCGGCGTTGGGCGATCGACGGGCATCGCGACGACGCCGTTGAAGAGGACGTTTTAGGAGGACGCGCCGCCGATGACGCCCGTGCCGACGATTGTCGAGACGCTGGTGGAGCAGGAAGAACGGGTGAAGCGGGATTAACTAGAGGCGTCCTTTTCTTTCTGAGTCTTTTTTCACTTCATTTCTATGCCTAGACCACGAGAGACGGGGAGTTTCCAAGACCACAGATAGCGGCGGGGAAAATACAGGCAGGCGTGTGAGGATAGAGAGGATCGTCGGTTTGGAGACGTGATTTGTTTTGGCGAGGGCGTGTGATACCTACGCGCGCGGGGTTTTTGGCTCGATATTCATGTTGTGTGTGCTTTTTGTTTCTGGTCCATGTCGGAGTTTTGGGAAAGTTATACACACACACAACACACACACACATCACGGGAGGAAGGAAGGCATTGCGACGGCATTCAAAGACTTATTGTATGAGTAGACGCACACACATTACTGTCCTCTTCTTCTTCTTTTTCTTCTACTTCTGCCTTGGCAAAACACACACCAAAAAAGACTAAGATACCCTTCAGACCGAGGCCCTTGTAGTTTCTCCCGTTTTGAAATGTGGCTGTCGATGTTTTCCAAGAGATGGTGGATGTTTCCTTGGACCCGACGACGTCTCCCAAGGTGAGAGTGACATCCATCCGTCCGGGGGAGGCTTGGCTAATATGTACGACCGGGTTTAGTCGTAATATTCTTTAATTTCTGAAAGAAATCTGGTTTCCTATCCTCATTGGATGATTTTCACATGCAGGAGGGGTTTTACCGCGCCCCCGGGCTCACGTCGATTGTGAAGGTGAGAAAGGGATTCTGTGTCTGCTGAAGATGTTTTGCTGCGAGCGAGAGACTTGGGCGCATGCGCGTTGTAGCAGCGAGGACCATACTGGTGCGGTCCGTTTTACCCGCAAGATTGGTCAGATGTCTCTTGTGATTGGCTCCATGTAAGAGGGACTGGCTTCCGATGTCGTTCGTGCACTTTGAGAGAAGTATTCTCATTTTCTAAAGGGATGAGATGAGATGAGACTGATAATTATCTGCCATGAGTTGGGTGTCTTGGGCCTGTAGATCCATATCTTGAGCAGATTTTTAAGGTACGCGGTCTCGGGCTGGAACAGGATGTCTTTCGATGTTTATTACCCCCGTCTTGTCGTGTAATCAAGTTTCACATGACAATTCGTATCTCAAGGAACTCATGGCGAGGAATTGAGTTCATCTCATTGGGGGTAGGTTCACGCGACTGGATGGATCACGACATCCAATGCTGCTAACACGGTGATGGAAAGCGAGCTGAGGCGGCACATTATGACGAAACTTCCGTAAGGTAGATAGGGGCCTGTCACTCCCATATCCCAACGGCCAGGAACGATACGTCGCATCCATTCATGCGAGATGCGGCAGCAGCATCAGCAAGCAGCGAGCAGCGCCTCACACCGACATGTGCTGGTGGCAGCCCAGGTCCACATCTCATGGGACTCTCCAACTTTTAGCGCAGACACCCCGCTGAGGTAGGGCCAGGGGGGCCCGCAGCAGCTGTTCTCCCCTCCCCAGACCCCGGACGGAGGTTTGGTGACATGATGAGCCGAACGACCGAGGCCCGGGCCAAAGATGACATGACCGAAGAGGTGAAGGAAAGGGTTTCATCCCGCGCGCTGGGATGAGCTCACTTGAAGGGTAGGGAAAAAAGAAGAGTTGATGGTCTGTCCTTTTTGGAACTTTTACTCAGTCTCACACAACCATCGTCAACCTGCCTTATAACATCATTCAATCGTGATCTTTCACATCCCTCTTTCCGCAACCAGCAATCAGTGGGCACCTCTTCTTCTTGTGGAACCACAGAACCAACTGCGACCGCGACCATTTCATTTGCCTCGGCTCGCTGTGACGTAGGCCCCCTCCGAAGACCGCGCCCGCCCTCCTCCAAAAAAGCAGTCTTTCGCATCCTCGCAGAAGAATAGAAATTCCTCTCCACGGAGTACCGACCGAAACACACGAAATCGCAGCTCGAGACCAGCGCTACTGCGGACATCCTCTTCGCGCCAGGAACGGACCGCCCGGGCTTCTTCTTCCCTCGACTCAATTGCGCTAGGAAACGAAAACCGACCTAAAATAAGAGAGAGGAGCGGCGCATCGCGAACACGTGCAAATCTCCTCCTCCCTCTTCCCTTTCCCCGGAACCTCTCCTCCCTCCCTCCTCTTCAACCTAATTCCTCTCTCTACACCGACATTCCTTCTCACGACACTCCTCCTCCTCCCAACAACCCCCCAAAGACCAAAAAAAAGATGGCCCCCTCGTCCCCGGCCGAGTCCGCCAACGCGGCCCTCACATCCGCCCTCCCGGCCCCCGTCGCCGACAAACTCCCGCACATCCCCGAGTCCAAGGCGGAACTGAAAGCCGACGCCTCCGCCGCCGCCTCCGGCCTCGCCTCCCAGCTCCGCTCCCTCGCCGCCGGCGGCTTCGGCGGCGTCTGCGCCGTCGTCGTCGGCCACCCCTTCGACCTCGTCAAGGTCCGCCTGCAGACCGCCGACGCCGGCGTCTACAAGGGCGCCGTCGATGTCGTCAAGAAGAGCATCGCCCGCGACGGCCTCAGGAGGGGGTTGTACGCCGGCGTGTCCGCGCCCCTGGTCGGCGTCACGCCCATGTGTGAGTCTCCTCCCATTGCTCCTCCCATATCTACTCAGGGCAGAAAGAACACAAACTGACCTTCCTCAAAACAGTCGCCGTCTCCTTCTGGGGCTACGACGTAGGAAAATCCATAGTCCGCTCCTCCGCCGCCGCCCCCGACGCGCCCCTCTCCATAGCCCAAGTCTCCGCCGCCGGCTTCCTCTCCGCGATCCCCATGACCGCCATCACCGCCCCCTTCGAGCGCGTGAAAGTCATCCTGCAAGTCCAGTCCCAGCGCCTCCAGCCCGGCGAGTCCCCCAAGTACGCCGGCGGCCTCGACGTCGTCCGCTCCCTCTACCGCGAGGGCGGCCTGCGCTCCGTCTTCCGCGGCTCCGCCGCCACCTTAGCCCGCGACGGGCCCGGCTCCGCCGCCTACTTCGCCGCCTACGAGTACATCAAGCGCCGCCTCACCCCCGCGGACCCCGTCACGGGGAAGCCCACCGGCGAGCTGAGCCTGCTGGCCGTCACGGCCGCGGGCGCCGCGGCGGGCGTGGCCATGTGGATCCCCGTCTTCCCCGTCGACACGGTCAAGTCGAGGCTGCAGACGGCCGAGGGCAACGTCACGGTGGGCGGGATCGTGAGGGAGGTGTACGGCAAGGGGGGCGTCAAGGCCTTCTTCCCCGGTTTCGGGCCGGCGCTGGCGAGGGCCGTTCCCGCGAACGCGGCCACCTTCTTGGGCGTCGAGTTGGCGCACCAGTTTATGAACAAGACGTTTGGTTAGATGGACGGACTGCTGTGCTTGCTTGTTGAAAGAGGAGGCGTTTTTGCTGGAGGGAGGCACTCGTCACGAATTACTACCACCTATACTTTCCTAAACTAACGTCACACGATAGAAGCGAAGGGAGTCAAGTTTGAGTTGGGTTTGTACACATATAAATATGCCAGTACTAGAAATATCCTTTTTTATCATTTTTCATCGCAGTATCTTATCCATGCTTCGTGAGGGAAATCCGAAAGAGAAGAGGAGTGAAAAAAAGAACTTCCGCCGCTGATGCCCCCTTTTTTAACTTCTGGGTGATAATTACAATAATCTTTTCTCTGATCTCGAAATGCCGCCGCCCCATTTACTTTTCTTTCCCGTGTTGATTAACGCCATGCAGAATGAATGGGGAGATTCTGATATGTGGTCCTTCGCTACCCAAATGTACCGTCGTAACTCTGTGTACGATTTCGCTGTTTTTTCCATGCCTGGTGCTATTCCGTACTCTCTTTTGTACGTTCTCGTTCTCAGTCTCTGGGTCATTCTAACCGTTTCGCTTCCGGATGTACTCTAAGCGCGCTCGTTGACGGTCCACCGCCTCTTGGAGGTCGTCATGTCGCGCATAATCTCCGTCTCGCCGAGGGGCCGCGGCGCTCCCCATAGACCGCCGTTGGAGAAGCTGAGCGGCGCGACTTTGTTTTCGTCTTCCGTGCCGTCGCTGGAGGTCGGGCGCGAGATCTCTTGGAACCTCAGGGGGACCTTGGTGGGACCACCGAACTGCGGCTCCTTTCGCTCGGGCGTCGGCGGCTTGACGATCTCCGGGCCTTGTTGGGAGAGCGCTGCCAGCTTCTTTCGGTGGTCAAAGTCCGGGAAGATGTCATCGTCTTCGTCTTCGTCGTCCGTGTCCTTCTTGGGTGTGATGGGCGACCACAGGCCGACGGACAGTGTCGGCGAAGGGTTGGTGTTGATCGGGGGCGCGTTGTTCGTAAAACTCGTGACGCCGCTTCCCACGGTAATGCCGGTGGTGTTCAGAGTGGGAGCCCTGGGCAGAGAGTAGGCATTGTTTTGAGACGTGCGGCGCATGCTACCGAGGTTGGCGTTGGCCGAAGTACTTCGGCTTCCTGGAAAGACAAAGGATTCGGGGTTGAAAGTGATGGGGGCTGGTGTGTACGAGTTCGTCGTATTCGCCGAGATGCGGCCTCGTGCTCCATTCTGCGAGACGCTCGAATTCGAAGCTGTAGACGGAGCCCTGGAGAGATTGTGCGTAGCAGACGAGGTTGGTCGTAAATGGTCGGTGTTGGCGAACAGCTTTAGGTCGTAGTATTGATGCACTGGAATGATGCCAGGCTGAGACAATGGGTCCGAAACCTCAGACATGGGCGTGTCCAAACCGGATGGCTCGGTCTCGCGGTTGGGTTTGCGGACGGCCATTGTCAGCGACGCCATGCCAACGTCCATGAGGACCGGCTGGTGGGTGATGGCGCCAATCAAAGCATTGCATCCTGCACCGTGAGACACAAGAATGACGATCGACTCGACGTCCTCATCGTCCTCGTCATCGATGGCGCATTCGTTGTCGCCGTTGTGAGAGGTCTTCACCGTTTTAGTGACCATCTCAGCAGGGCGCTCAGCGGTGGTGTACCAGTCCACGAGCTTCTGAATACCCTTCCTGAATCGCTGGTGCATAGCTGTCCACTCTTCGCCGTATTTGCCTCCATCACCCCATTCGAGGGGCTCTCGCATGGAATCCCACTGGTAGTCAACGTTCACACATGCGTCCCTTGCGTGGGCAACGTATCCTTCGGGGATCTTGACATTCGACGAGACTGCGTAGTTCGGGGTCGGGGCAACATATCCGTCGTTCGGATTACCGGGTTCGGGAACCATGAAACGGACTCGTTGGCTGGATGAACTGGCGGCGCTATCCGCGCGGCTTCGCGGAAGGGCGCCGGTCGGCGAAGTCAGACTGTCCAGCCCAAATACGGACGGCGCATTGGAGTCGGCTGAGCCGGATCGCTCGGGGGTGGCTTTGAATTTGGGGCTGTTCCAGAGCTGACTCTGGGCCTGACCAACAGAGTTGGCATGATGGTGAACGTGCTCAATGATTTGATCGTGGGAGCTAATGTTCTCCCGCCGAAGAAGATCTGCCTTCGCGCCTGCCAGCATCATGGCGGAGCCGGGCGGCGGGGTAATCATTTCAAAGTATTCCGGAGACAACCACTCGCCCAGGAAAGCGTCGAGACGTAGCGTTGATTTCTTAATCTTTTTCTTCGGCACTTCGGACTTTCGTTCGCTCGTATCGGCGGAGAGAGGGTCGACTTCCTCGGTAGCAGAAGCCGGAAGGACGAACGGGGAGGAAGAGGGGTTCGCGCTGGGTGAAGGCATCGGAATTGGGTAGGACGGAGTGTTCAGAGGAGGCGCCTGGGCCAGGCCGGCGCTGATGGCGACGGAGGTCTGGACGCATCGTAGGAACGGGGAGCTGTGGAGGACGACCTTGAACTTGCGTCGCTTCTTCGAGTCTGTTGAGCTGTCGCGACCGTTCGGGGCCTTGTTCAGATCAGCCTCGGCCTGGCGCAGAATGCTGGCGATTCTGACACCGAGAGCCTTGGCTTGCTGCCATCCGCCGTAGGTCAGAGGAGGATCGTAGGGTGTCGGAGAGGTGAGATGCCATCTCTTGTCGGCGCCGTCGAGACGTGCGCCGTGCCTGCAGAAGCGTCAGCGTCTAAAGAAGTGTGGGACAAACTTGAAAAGACGTCTACCAACCTGACGACGAAGATGTACGCCGGCGGACGCCCCATGTTGTTGGTGACTGGGAAGCGTGCGGGAATGTCTTCTCGGGTGGTGTGCAGAAGCAGACTTAGAGTTAGGTGACGACTAAGGACTAGAGGCGAGCGTGACACCTCCAGTGACGAAAGAAAACGGACGGAGGGTCAAATAATGGCAGCTGGACTGCGACCGGAGATATCTGGCACCAACTAGGTAGTACAACCAGGGGATCGGATGGCTTGGACAGGCGAAATAAGCTTCGGCCGGCGGGCGGAAGCACGAAGCGCGAAATAGCGAGGGCGAACTAGAAGCCGGTGAAGAGGCGTCTAGTCTGGGGAAAAAACGGCAGGCCGTTGCGCTCAGATTCGAGGATTTCGGATGTCGGAGTTGGTAAAAAGCAAGTGTTGGTCAAGTCGAAAGAAAAGCGAGGCAAACAGGCAGACGACGAGGAGGCAGCAGTGGCAGCGGACTCGAGGAAATAGTAGATTTCATAATCCTGCCACGAGTTTTGCTTCGGTCATCCGGTGTTTGGGAGCCCCTCTCTCCGACCAGCTGGGCACCCCGACTTCGCAAGCGCTAAAAGCGGCCAGGACTGGGAGTCGGACTGAATTAGATGGAGACCAGATGGACCCAGATTCAGGGTCGGTCAAGCGTCGGTGGAGGGATGGTGTCGTGGAGAATATTTCGGTAGCGCAGGTCTCCTCTGAGGGCAGATTACAAAGTCCACGGGCAACATGGAGCTCGCGGCTCGGTACTGGGCAGCTGGGAGTTGTTATTGGGATCGGAATACCAAGCCTCCAGGGCGCAGGCAGGAAGCAGGGTCCGACAGGTCGAGGCGCAGCGACAGAGCAAACAACGAAAGCAAACGAGCAAGGAGATTGTTTTGTTGCCGTTTGGTCCGTATCCGTGATGGATAATTATGTTCTTTGTCTCTAGGCAGTTGGTTCCTGAGGTGCTGCTGCTGCTGGGATTCGGATTCGGCTCCAAGGGTCGTAATGTAGGTGCAGGCCTGCAGCAGCAAGCAGCAAACGGCAGCGAGAAAGTGCGGGGCAGGTTTTATTTCTTTGTTTGCTTTCCAATGTGGTCGTCAAGCAGGGTATGGTGATGCAAGGACCAGGGATGCCAGACGGCACAAGTTTTGTTTGGTTTTGGTGCGGATCGGTTTGGACGAGAGCGAGTCGAGTCGAGTCGAGTCGACGAGCCACCCTACCTTTAGGCCGGAACCAAGGGTTGAAGGCCGCAGGAAATGATCCAATGGTGGTGTGGTGTCGTTGGAGATGCAAGCAACACGACGAGTGACAGGCTGGGACAGCGCTGAGAGGGGGTGAAGATCAATTGCCTCCTGTGTTGCTATTGCTGGAGCTTGATGCAGCTGCGGCAGAAGAGCGAGACAGGGAGCTGCTTGCTGCTACGCCAGGCGCGTCAGCCGTTGGAGTCTTTTCTTTGGAACCCAGCAAATGAACGACATGGACATATTTCAAGTGTGCATGTGTCGGTCACTCGGGCGGGTTGCAGCGGCCTTCGATGTCGCAGTCCCGTCCAGTGGTGCTTTTTTTTGCGGAGTGCCACAAATGCAGAGTGAGAGCTCATTTCTTCCTCTGTGCATGTGATTGTCCCTCTCCACCGTGGCTGCGAAACGTCATTGCAGCACGTGGGGTGAAGGAGAAAAAAACAGTTCACCTGAAATGACAAAAAATGCAAGGTGCACACCTCTTCGGATTTTAAGCTTAAGTAATCAGACTTTTCAACGGCCACCTCATCAACGGCGGAAAACATATGTAATTTCCCCGAACATCATTCTGCATGGTCTCACCTAGGTTGGATGTCAATTACCTATTCTCGAGCATCCAACTGCTGCATTGCCTTTGGCTCTCACCCAAGACACTGCCCAGCATCACACGATCCTGACGCAACATTAGGAACGTGATCACTGATCAGCATCAGCTCAACATGCGCCGGACGGATATGCGACAGCGGTTCACGATCTCGGACTCGAATGCTCCGAAGCGGCAGTCCAGACTGCACACCCAGCGCTTCCAGAACCCCTCCTGGATGTTCAGGTACCCAGCGACTCCACACATCCTCCACCCGGAACACTCACCTTCGTCCCATTTAAGGATAACATCACCACTCACCGAGCCGGGCTAACCCCAGAGTAGAGGAGTGGTCCGTGCTGTGCAGTCCCCTCCATTCGCGATGGAACCAAGTCGCCAAAGTCCCAATGTCTCTCCTTCTCTTCTCATAAGCAGGATTCTCGCTGTAGACTCATCGAGGCGGCCGACAGACTCGATTCTGGCCGGATGACTCTACTGTTGACCGCCAGAATATAGCTCGGTTTGACGTCTGACGATGGCATATCGAATTGGTATATCTATCGACGATAAGAGAACACAGACTGGACTGTTGAAACTGGATGATGTAGTCAGATCTCACCTCACTTCACCAGTCAAAGCCCTTGTCTCAACTCGTATCGCCCTCAGCGCAACCCTGCACCCCGCATCTTTACCTACCTACTTAACCACCTTATTGCCCAAGCCGCCACACCACTGAGCCTGCCTTTCCCCCTCATCGTCAAGCTGCGAAAGAACGTCACTTGACTGGCAAGGGAACATTGATCGCAAGAGCGTCAGCGTCACAGGAGGCATCAGATAGTCTAAAAAAACAACCCAATATCAAGACACTACCGTCATAATGGCCGCCCTCCCAAAGGAACAGGACGTCTCCCTCGCCCCGGAGGACCTCAAGGCCCGCCTCAAGGAGTCTTACGACACCATCGCCCCGGCCTACAATGACTGGACCCTCCAGCAGACCACCCTCCGCCTCGAGTACCTCGAAAAGCTCATGGAGAAGCTGCTCGTCGCGAAGCCGCTCTCCGGGCAGATGTCGCTCGTCCTCGAGCTCGGCTGCGGCTGCGGCCTCCCCGTCACCGACCGGCTGCTGACCACCCCGGACCTCTTCGTCACGGCCAACGACCTCTCCAGCACCCAGATCCAGCTGGCCAGGGAGAACCTCGCCAAGCACGGCACCGACCGCGTCACCTACGTCGAGGGCGACATGATGGCCCTCGAGTTCTCCGAGGGCTCCTTCGACGCCATCCTCGGCATGTACTCCGTCATCCACCTGCCCCGCGAGGAGCAGAGCGAGATGATTCGCCGCATGGCCAAATGGCTGAAGCCCGGCGGCCTGCTACTCGTCAACTTCTCTGCCGAGAAGTCGCCCGGTCACGTCGTGGACGAGTGGCTGCACGAGAAGGGCTGGATGTACTGGAGCGGCTGGGGCTCTGAGGAGACGCTCGCCCAGATCAAGGAGACCGGACTGGAGGTCCTCTTGGACGACATCGTGAAGGATGAGACTGACTCTACTTTCTTGTGGCTTCTCGCGAAGAAATAGGCGAGTCAAACTCTTCATCTCACCTTCTCGCGTTATGAACGACAGCATTAGAAGACATTGGTTTGGGGCATGCTTCATGTCAACGAGGCACATTCATGGACAGTAAAATTTACATATTAGACTCGCCAATACACGAAAGAAGTCTAACTACAAGTCTATTTCATCTTTTTGATCCCCGTTGGTAATATGAATGTTTCTCATCATTCGTGAGATATCTACACATCGCTCCTGCCCCAGCATGTACTTCGACGAGGTACATCGACCCTCCAAGATCGTGTGGGGTGAGGTCCAGCAGTCGGATTTCCGCCCACAGAGGGGCGCTGGCCCGTGCGACTAGCAGTTCATGAGCTGACTAAAGGTCGGGTACCTGCTGGAGTTTGTCAGGATGCAGCTCCGTGGCGCTTCCCCTTACCAAGCCAGCCTACACAACATCTTCAATTCGAGGCGGTCTCTCGTCTCCCTTGATACCCCCTACAACCTCTATTCCTTTCTTTTTTGCATTCATTCCCCGCTACCTTCGACAACAACCTGCGCGCCATGAAGCTTTCACGCCTCCTTCAATTGCCGGTTCTTCTGGCCGCCTCGACCCTCGCCCCGGCAGTGCTCGCCGAGCACACGAGCAACTGGGCCGTCCTCGTCTGCACCTCGCGCTTCTGGTTCAACTACCGCCATCTCGCCAATGTTCTCTCCATATACCGAACCGTCAAGCGCCTCGGCATCCCCGACTCCCAGATCATCCTCATGCTGCCCGATGACATGGCCTGCAACCCGCGAAACGCCTTCCCGGGAACCGTCTACAGCAATTCAGACCGCGCTGTCGATCTCTACGGCGACAACATCGAGGTCGACTACCGCGGCTACGAGGTCACCGTCGAGAACTTCATCCGCCTGCTGACCGACCGCGTTGGCGACGAGATGCCCCGCAGCAAGCGCCTTCTGACGGACGACCGGAGCAACATCTTGGTGTACATGACGGGCCACGGCGGAAACGAATTCCTCAAGTTCCAGGACGCCGAGGAGATTGGAGCATTCGATCTGGCAGACGCGTTCGAGCAGATGTGGGAGAAGAAGAGGTATGCCAGAAACATTCGTTGCCTAGTGAGCCGGACAGACACTAATTGCTTAGATATCACGAAATCCTCTTCATGATCGACACGTGCCAAGCGAACACGATGTACAGCAAGCTCTACTCCCCCAACATCATCGCCACCGGCTCCTCCGAACTCGATCAATCCTCCTATTCCCACCACGCCGACAACGACGTCGGCGTCGCCGTCATCGACCGCTACACATACTACAACCTCGAGTTCCTCGAATCGCAAGTCCAAGACCTGAGTTCCAAGAAGACGGTCGGCGAGCTTTTCGACAGCTACACCTACGAGAAGATCCATTCCAACGCCGGCGTGCGCTACGACCTGTTCCGCGGCGGTGCCGATGCCGCGCGCAGCCGCCGCATCACCGATTTCTTCGGCAACGTACAAAATGTCGAGGTCGACGGGGCCAAGAACATGGTGCTTGACGAGGAGCTGTTGGAGCTGAGCCAGAAGATTGCTGCGCTGAAGAAGAGGGCTGACGAGGCCGACGCTGCTGCAAAGAATGCAACGCTCGCGGAGAAGGCTAGGGCCAAGGAATCTAGCACCAAGGCGCAGGCGAAGCGCGTACAGATGGCGAAGCCTTTGACGAATGACAACTGGTGGGAGAAGAAGCTTGTGGGTGCTACTGCGCTTGTTGGTGTTGCTCTGCTTTGGGCCCTGGGGTCGTATCTTGAGTCCCCGAACAAGTCGCGAGACGATGAAAAGAAGGCGAATGGGCAGAACGGGCATGCGACGGTAAAGGCATGACGGAAGTTCGTCTTGCGTATTGTGTCTTTTTATACATCTATGAGCATGCAGCACAGCCGGCGTTTTGGGACAGGGCCAGGAGTACAATATGACTAGGGATATTTGATTTCATTTAAACAAAGTCATTTCTTCGGAATAGTATGTGATATCTCCATGCAATTCATTGTACTCAATCCCAGCTCAGCGCCTGCCCGCACATGTTGAATTCCGTGGTTGTTGCGAACTTGGAATTATCCGGAGTATTTCCTGCGTAGATATCCGGACGAGGACCACTTATTACGACTCACCGAGATCTTCACCGAACTCTTGCTTGCACTTCAAAAACCCTGCTACGGCGCCTGAGCAGACGTTATTTTGAGGACAGCCCTCCCACCACATCATATGGCGCTAGATGGAGGACGGGGAAGTCCGATTCTCATTCGAAAATGGATAAAGTCAAGGTCAGTGCAGCATTGTTCCTTTTGAGGCTGCGCTTTTCAGTTCGCCGACAATCCTTCCATACTGGCCAAAAACGTTCGTTTGCTGGGTCATATAAAATCAGCCAGCCCAGTAGACTCAGTCGCTGTTTCTGCACTCTTCTTCCTATTGCCCATGTATTCGTCGCGACAATTTAAGCAAGCTCTAAGAGGAGGGTATTACTTTGCCGCGTTTATCTGCTTCGCCGGTGCAACTATCGGGAACGCAGTTGCCTCATCTCAGAAATCTCAGTGAGATGGATTCATTGCGGCGGACGCTGAGCCAACGGCCTCAAAACGCGTACATCTTTCATCTACATTTACACAACTCATGCACCATCGTCATGGTTCAATTCTTGCCGCCACATTGCCCACACTTCTTGCAGACCCCGCTAACAGCCTTCCCAACCTTGAAGATCCCCCCTCTCAAGACTCTAACTCTCAAGTCACGGCCCTTGACAACTCACGCCATCACCTTCTCCTGTGACGCCGAGCTCGCCGTGGCCGCAGACGACTCCGTCCACGTCTTCCTCCCCGAGTTCCCGGCCCTAGAGGAACAGAACTCGTCAAAACCCACCCCACCAACCGACGGCGTCGACCCTCCCGCCGCCGCCGCCGCCCAGGATGCCGTGCAAACGACGACCACGCCAGGCGCGCCCCCGGCCCAGGACGATAACGCCTCCCGCCAGCAGTACTACACCTACATCCTCCGAATCCCCACCTCCCGCAAGCCCGACCCGCGCATGAACGCCTCCCTCTTCACGGCCCAGGGCCTCGCGCCGCCCTCCTACGACGACCTCGACGGCGAGTACGCCGAGGACGCGGCCTCCGCCTTCGAGGGCGTCGGCTCCGGCGTCGTCACCGGCTACGGCGCCTCGCTGAACCAGGTCGTCGCCGTCGCCTGGTCCCCCGCCGGCGTCGGCCGCAACCTGCGCCCCGTCCTCTCCGTCATGCTGACCAACGGCGCGCTGCTCGTCATCGGCGAGGGCAACGCCGGGTCCGTCGATCTCGGGGCCCGTATGAGAGGCTTCCGGGACTGGAGGATCCTGTGGGGCGTCGGGGCCAACATCCCGCTGCCCGACGCTGGGAGCGAGGACGCGGCCTACCTGCCTAGGGACAAGGTCCGCTCGTTTGCGTGGGCGGAGAAGGTCGAGACGGGTCAGGCTTTGTTGGCGTATGCGACGGACGAGGAGGAGGTTGTGGTGCTGAGCGTGCAGTACTACCTATCTGACGAAAACAATGAGGATGAGGGTTCGTACGCGTGGCGGGTGGAGGAGGTCGCCAGGCTTTCCGGACGGGGACCGCATCCAACCCCTAGCGTAAGTTAACATCACTTCCTCTATTGCGGCTGCACGGCTGCTCACACTTTATAGAAGACGGACCCGGATTACAGCCCGTACACCTCCGCCTTCTCCCTCAAATTCTCTCCCTGGCTGCTGTCAGAGGACTCCAGGACGGCCGTGATATCCTACTGCGCGCGCAACTACGTCGGCTTCCGCCGCATCACGATTCCGCGCGCCTGGGACCGCGGGGCCAGCATCGAAGCCAGCGTCGAGGAGGCCGATATCACGGGCATATGCACCCACCTCGCCTCAGACGCCTTCGTCGAGTGGGAGAACGTCGTCTGGGACCGCGACGGCGCCAAGGTCTGCCGAGGCGTCATCGCGAGCCCGTTCAGAGCCATGCCGTTCCAGGTCGCGCTGAACGGGGCCGAGGGAGCCGCGAAAGAGGAGCACGGCACAGATGTCTGCGGGACGACGTACCCCGAGGACACGACCTCCTTGGACGCCACGAATCCCATATCAAGTACGTCTACCCACCCCGGTAGAGATCACAGTTAGAGGTGGGTGTGCTAAACTGACGACAACAGGCCTGGTGATCCATCCCCCCGACATGACGAAGCGCTCCAAAGCCCCCTCATACTCCCTCGTCCGCCTCTCCGCCACCGGCAGCAACGACAACTGGTTCCAGCAGAACGCCATCGACACCTACTTCGACACCCTCCCCAAGTGGGCCGAGACCATCTCCTCGACCGTCAAGCTGTCCGTGCCCGCGTCGATGCTCGGGCGCGGCGGCGCGGGCGGGACGGCCCCCGGCGCCGACGCCGAGTCCGCCGCCTCGGACGACGACGACGATTCCGACGACGACGACGACGACTTCGACCTGCCCGAGGACGCGGGCGAGCAGATCCGGCCGTACAGGGTGCGCGTGTGGGGCCTGACGACGTCGACCGTCGGCGGGGTCAGCGCGGTGCTCGTCTCGCAGCATAGCACGCAGCAGCCGGAGAAGACGGTCAAGACGAGGGTCATGTTCGGCGGCAAGGCTGCGCTTCTCGCTGCTTCTGCTGCTGCTGGGGAAGACGAGATGGATGTTGACGGGAGGGGAGAGGAGCCCGGGCCGTTCTGGGCGAGGCAGAGTACCGAGGCCAAGATGTGGGATTGGATGTACGGCGGTGGACCTCCCGTCCCTGGAACAGTCGGTTTCGAGGGGGACGCGACGGCGAGCGCGGGCGACGTTTCGCTGAAGGAGAGGCTGAGCGTCGTTAGGAGTAAGCAGAGATGCGTGTTTTGTCAGACGGAGCTCAAAGATCGGGGCAAGGAGTCTGTGTGCGAGAGGAGGCACGTCTTTGGTGAGGTTACGCCTTCCCCTTGCGTCATGGATGTGCTTTTTTGCTGACTTGTTTGGAAAGCTACGTGCGCGGCGACGGGGCTGGCTATATTGGCGCCTGGGATCTCGAGGGCGTGTGCTGTCTGTGGACTGCGGTGTTTGATTGCGAAGGAGGTGGAGAAGATTGTGCGGGAGCAGCTTGGTCCCGAGGCCAAGGTCGAGACGGAGGAGGAGGTTTGTGGTGGGTGCGGAGGGAAGTTTGTTGTGTGACGAGGTAGGTAGGGAGGGAATGATACTACTTCATGAAGTTTTGAAAGCATGATGAATGGGGTAGGATGAAAAGTACTTTTGAAATATGTGAGCTGGGGTTTTCTGTTGAGGTATGTTTTCTTTGATATTGACGGGTTGATGTGAGGGGTGTCTGGTGTTACTTGATTCTGCAGCTGCGCCCTTGCCTGTGGTATCAAAGACTGCGATGTTTGAAGCACCACAGACAAAGACAACACGAGCAGGACACATCGTCCTCATGTCACGCCACGAAAACAACTTTGAAAACCGCATTGATTCTTCAAGAGCTACGTGCTATGATATTGTCTCTGCAGCCAACTTGATCCAGTGAAACCGTCCCACGAAGCTACTCACACACGCATCCCTGAAAACTCCAAGATTTCGACGAAGACGATGAAATCCGGGTAAATGTCGCGGTCCTCGGATTTTCATGGATTAAAATCGGCGGAAGCGCCGGGTCCCGCCAACCTCGACGTCCTCGGGCTCCTCGTCGACGACGTCGTCAGATCGGGGGGACACGGTGACCTTCCGGGGCTGGATGCGAGGCCATTGGGGCCAAGGGGCCCTAATAGGTGGGGAGGGTGTCTTGTCACCCCGGGTCTCGACGATCGTGGGGTCCTCCTCTTCAACGGTGGCGTCAGATCGGGGGACGAAGGGGATCTTCGGGGGCTGGATGCGAGGCCATTGAGGCCAAGGGGCCCTGATAGGGGGGGAGGGGATCTTGTTGTCTCGTGGCTCGGCGGGGGTACGGTGGTGGTTGGCTCCGACGGGGTCGTCCGTGAGGCCCGGGTCCCGGGCGGAGAGATCGTCGATGTCACGGGCCTCGACGGCGGCTTCGGCGGGGATCTCGGGGACGGAGCGCTTCTTCACCGGCGCGATGGGCTGTTTGTGGCCGTCCCAGGCGAAGCAGCCGATGACGCCATCGTAATGCCAGATGCCCTCGGCTGGTATCGGAGGCATTAGAGACCATGAAGAAACGAAGAAAACGGAGGAATATCATGATTATACTCACAGAGGTTGATTTCGGTGAACGCTGTCTTGCCGTCGGGGCACCAGCAGGACATGATGACGGGATCAGAATTGGACTTGCGCTCCTTGATACTGCATTGTCGACAGTTGGAGTTGCCGCTGTTGCGATGGCGTCAGGACATCAATCGGTTGGATGGCAAACACGCAGGTCAGCGAGGCTTACTTGTAACCCCAGTACATCTGGCCTTTGCGGTTCACGAGGCATTGCTTGAGCTTCAGCCAGGTAAAGACTTTTGTGCCGTGACGATCGATGCAGTCCGCCTCGAGAATCGGGTTACCGAGATTGGTTTCCTCAAAAACGTTCTCGGCGGTCCTGACATGCTTGCTGATTTGGAAGTTGGAGCATTCTTCCTGAATGCAGGTGGACTCCTTGGGACAATTCCCGCCCATGACCGAGGTGGCGGCCAGAGAGGCGAGAGCGGCGATGGAGAGGAGCTTCATCGTTGTGGCTGGATACGACGGCGTTACTGGGTTGACAGGCTTGAATCTTGAGACTTAGGCGTGATGATGATTATGACCTTGGGAGAGGAAGTTCGGGAGGCTTTATAGATGTTGCTGATTCCCTTAGGCCCAGGATCACCGGAGTTGAAGAGCTATCTAGACATGTTGCAGGCGTCCTCCTCGTCTCTGCCACGTCTCTTGAGCCCTCCCTACATGGACGCTGTCCATGGAAGCAAGAAAGACCCACAGCTCTATCATGTAAAGTGAAGTCATCTCAACGCACTTTCTCTTTCTTCTTGAGACATAGCAAATTGTGGAACAGTAGACGAAGTTTGCGAAGTGTTGGCTGCATAACTTCCGTGCCCAAACACCTCCATTTTCTGCAGTGAGATAAAGAACAAGAAGCTCGGATGTAACCTAGATTTAAGCATGAATGTACTTCAATAGCCGATCAGTATGTTTCATCAATGCTTCTAGATATGTGAGATGCCATCTCGGTGACCTATTCTTTCCGCAGGGCAAGGCAGATAGCATCTTGAATGACAGCGGTGAAGGCCGTCTGGACTCCGCGAGAAAGAATGTGGACACGTATGATCATTCCTGTTACGGTGACTTTGCATGGGCTGGGTGTTTCTTTCTTTCGAGTCAAACGGCGACGTAAATAGGATGACGATCATGAATACGTGAGTGAATCAGCAGCCTTGACGATGTCAGTCTTCGTTGGAAGCCTAGTTACTTTGTTGATACGATACTTTCTCCGCCTAGCAATCTGTCTACGAGAAGAAAGCCCCTCTACGTCACAACAATCTTCCAGGGACTCCTCGAAAACCTGTTCTCCGGATCATACTTCCTCTTCAACTCAACCAACCTCTTCGCGTTCCCCTTGAACCCCTCCTTCACATCCACCACATCGCTGAAGTAGTTATTGTACTGCCCAACCCCGCCAGTCTCGCCTGTGTGGTTCCTCCCTTTGATATTCTGCGCCAGCTCCCGGTTCCAGCCCCTTGCATCGCCGTCCTTGGCCGGGTCCGTCCAGCACGTCAACACCATGCAGTCGAAGTACATCCCGCGGTTCGAGTACGCCGTCGCCCCGAACCCCACGCTGGCCACCTTGTCCTTTTTGTACATCTCCACCGCCAGGGCGCTCGTCCGCATGTCGTTGCCGCGATCCGTCTCCTGGTCCACGCGCGCGTAGAATTCCCTCTCCATCTCTTGCCACTTGGACAGTGAGAACGGTGCCGTGAGGTTAGTGCCGCCTGTCAGTCTTCTCGCACCGGGGCCTTGGGAGGCGTCGACTAAGGTGTTGGCGACGGGATAGTCCATCTCTTGGGTCATGTCCATCAACGGTTCGGCTTCGAGTAGGCCCTTGAAGAGACCTTCCTTGGCCTCTTTTCCGGTGCCGTTGTGGAACGGCTGCACAACGATGATCGGCGTCTGGTTGGGAGGTGGTGCGTATGCGAAGGCCATAACCACGAACTGCCCCCCGTCCATCTTCTCGATGAACTCGTTCGCCCACGCCACCAGTTCGGGAAGCTTGGAAGTCGGATATATGAGCGCTCCAGACCACACGCGGCCCTGAGGAAACACCTTGGAGGTAAACCTTGTGACCACACCAAAACTCGCCCCCGCGCCCCTCAGCCCCCAGAACAGATCCGCATTCTCCGTCTCGGAGGCAGTAACAACAGAACCGTCCGCGAGCACGACCTCGACCTCGACCAGACAGTCCACAGCAAGGCCGTGCAGCCCGCTCAAAAGACCTTGACCGCCGCCGAGAACGAGACCCCCGACACCGGTATGCGAGACGGTCCCGCCGACGGTGGCTAGGCCGTGCTTCCACGCCTCGTCGTCGACGTCTTTCCAGGTGCACCCGCCGCCGTAGCTGATGAGCCGTTTCTCGGGATCGACGGAGACGGAGCGGAGATGGCTCAGGTGGATAACCATTCCGCCGTCCGAGGAGGAGGTTCCAGCGGTGGAGTGGCCGCCGCCGCAGGTGGTGAAGGGGATGTTGTGCTTCGTTGCGAAAAGGATCGCTGAGGATACGTCTTGGGCCGACTTCGGTTTTATGACTAGGGCCTGAGGGCGTTCAGTAACTGCGCAAGTTTAGGAATGGGAGGTGTTCATACGGCTCGCTTGATACAAACTATGGACCAGCGTTCCAAGCTGGCTTCGTACCCCTCATCGCCGGGCAGGAGGACATCGCCCTGGATGGCTGACCGAAGGGCCGGCACTTCCCTTTCCCAAGAGTCAATAGTAATGGATCCCGTGGTTTCCGGAGTTGAGATTCGCAATCTACAATGTTCAAATGCTTGGCACCAAGTCGTTGATGAAAGAGGGGACGTTGTGTCTTTTGAACTAGAGCTGAGACTCGATGGCGACGAAAACAGCTTCCGTTTATCAGCTATTGCTGCTGTTCCACGTCACTTGTGGAACGAAGGATCAATCCCGAGAATCGGGCTTGATTGTTGGCTTTTGATTCCTTTGAAAGTTCTTCCTCCTTGTAAGCGCTAGCTCGGCGAGTGCCGTGATACGCGCGCCACGATGTAAGACCGGACGTCATTTATGAGTGCCATGTCGACCTCAGTCAAGGTGGAATTGAAAACTCAGCAGTGCTGAACAGAAACGAGAAGTGTCTGTGGCAAAATACATCAGACATCGATAAAGCCAACGTCCTGTCGCTTCTCCGCCGTTCCCAATCTCTTCGGCTCCGGCCTAGTCGCCGGCCGACGCCGCTCCCCTGTCCCGTCTGATTCTCTTCCCCCGCTTGAACAAGCTCCCTCCCACACAAGCTCTAATCCCGACGACGTCTCCCAACTTCTCGAGCTCCAAGTGGAAGATGACATTGAAATCTCGCGGGAAAGCTTTCCTCAATCGCCCGCAACGTCCATTCGCTTCGTGTCGGGAGATATGCCAAGACACCCGTTCTACCCCGCAGTAGCAATGCTGCTACCCCAACGACATCACGCCGTCAGGTACGCCGAAACCCTGATAGATTGACCGAGGAATCCGGTGCACGGGTCCGAATGAAGAAGCGGATACTCTCGAACATGCAAGTTTATGTCACTATGAGTCGCGATAATTGGAGGGAAATTAGTAGGCGCAGTTGCCCGCACTCCGCTTGTAGCGTGCCTAGGCTTCGTGGGCTCATGGTTACAGTCGTCAGGCACGTCGGCAAAGATCTGATCGGGGAGCAAACGCGGGGTTGATCTGAATGTACAATACTACAAATAGAAGGACTATTCGCCAGGAAACAGGTGTGATAGGGCTGCTCGATATCAAGCTGCGAGTGATACTGATACATCATGAAGGCCCAATTGAGCTGTCTTCTGTTGTCATATACAACCTTCGGGTTGTCCGAAGCTCGTTCGTTATGGTCTTCTGTCCCTGCAACGTTCGGTGACAGAAACGGAGACGGGTACATTCTGAAGACCGGTTATCCGGTTGGCAACGGCAAACTCGGTGGTAAGTACCAGCGCCCGATCCGGCGTTCCGGGACCGAATTAACGTTTCCGTAGCAATCCCGTTCGGCCCTCCCGGATCGGAAAAAGTCAATCTCAACGTCGACTCTCTCTGGGCCGGAGGTCCGTTTGAAGCTTCGGTCAGTCTCGACTAACCCACAACATTAAGGAGATCACTAACAATGAACAATAACAGAACTACACAGGAGGCAATCCAACAGAGCCGAAATATGGAGCTCTTCCAGAGATTCGAGCCACGATTTTCGAGAATGGGACGGGAGGTGAGTCACTGCGATGTTGTCTATGCTATTAGAATCTAATTTCCATCTAGATGTTTCACCCTTACTTGGTGTAGGAAGCAGTTACGGTGGAAACCGTGTTCTAGCCAACCTCACCGTCGACATCGAGGGCATCAGCGAATACAGCGACTACAGAAGAACACTCGACCTCAAGACCGGGGTTCACCACACCAAGTTCACGGCCAACCAGACAGGCTTCGAGATATCCCACTTCTGCTCGTACCCAGATCAGGTCTGTGTGTACCACATCGCTTCAGAAAAGAACTTGCCGGCTGTCAAGGTAGGGTACGAAAACACGCTGGTCGACCAGGACACCTTCGAGGTGAGCTGCGGCGAAGACAACGTCCGGTTCACCGGCGTCACTCAGCTCGGTCCTCCGGAGGGCATGAAGTTCGACTCCATTGCGAGGATCGACAAGGGCGCGGCTACCACCTCTTGTGCGTGCGCAGGTGTGTTAAAGATCACACCGGCAGAAGACCAAAAGATCTTGACGATTATTATCGGCGCTGAGACGAATTATGATCAGAAGAAGGGCAATGCCGAGAACAACTACTCTTTCAAGGGCGAAGATCCTGGTCCGATCGTCGAGAAGACAACATCTGACGCCGTAACGAAGTCATTCGACAAGATCCTAGGAGACCACATCGCCGACTATCAGAGTCTCGAGGGTGCTTTTGAACTGAGCCTACCCGACACTCTCGGCTCTGAGGAAAAGGAAACCGGGAAACTGATTTCGGACTACATTTACACCGATGGCGGAGACCCTTACTTGGAGGCTCTGCTGTTTGACTACTCCCGTCACCTCCTCATCACGTCCTCTCGCGCGAATTCTTTGCCTGCGAATCTACAGGGGCGATGGACCGAGCAACTCTGGCCAGCTTGGAGCGCGGACTACCACGCCAACATCAACCTGCAGATGAACTACTGGGCTGCCGACCAGACCGGTTTGGGCGAGACCCAGCACGCTCTCTGGGACTACATGGAAGACACCTGGGTCCCGCGGGGAACCGAGACTGCGAAGCTGCTGTACAATGCCGACGGCTGGGTAGTCCACAACGAGATGAACACTTTTGGGCATACTGCGATGAAGGAGGGCGCAGAATGGGCCAACTGTGAGTCGACAGTCCCAGCTCCCTTCACCAATCTCCACGGATTTGCTGACACTTTTCAGACCCCGCCGCTGCCGCTTGGATGATGCAGCACGTCTGGGATAACTTCGAATACACCCAAGATCTCGACTGGTTCACGCGCCAAGGCTACCCACTCATCAAAGGTGTCGCCGCCTTTTGGCTCTCCCAGCTGCAGGAAGACCTCTTCTTCAACGACGGCACGCTGGTCGTCAACCCCTGTAACAGTCCCGAGACCGGCCCGACAACCTTTGGCTGCACGCACTACCACCAGCAGATCCACCAAGTCTTCGAAGCGGTCCTCCACGGCGCCACCTTCGTCTCCGAGCCCGACGCCGAGTTCCTCGAGAACGTGGCCTCCAGCATGGATCGTCTGGACAAGGGCGTCCACGTCGCGGAATGGGGCGGCATGAAGGAGTGGAAACTCCCGGACAGCTACGGGTACGACGGAAAGTCCACGCACCGCCACCTCTCGCACCTCACCGGCTGGTACCCCGGGTACTCCGTCTCGTCCTTCCTCGGCGGGTATACCAACTCCACGATCCAGTCTGTCGTGCGGGAGACGCTCATCGCGCGGGGTATGGGTAACGCTCAGGACGCGAACGCGGGTTGGGCTAAAGTGTGGCGGACGGCGTGCTGGGCGCGGCTTAACGAGACGGACAAGGCGTATGAGCAGCTTCGGTATGCGATCGACGTCAACTTCGCGCCGAACGGATTCAGCATGTACTCGGGTTTGAACCAGCCGTTCCAAATCGATGCGAACTTTGGCTTGGGCGGCGCGGTGTTGAGTATGCTGGTTGTCGATCTGCCTTTGTCGTTTTCGTCGAGAGATGCGTCTCGGACTGTGGTGCTGGGTCCCGCAATCCCAAAAGCCTGGGGAGGTGGCAGCGTCAAGGGTCTGAGGATCAGAGGCGGCGGTGCGGTCGACTTCAGTTGGGATGATGAAGGATTGGTGACGGAGGCGGCTGTTAAGCAGGTCGGTAATGCGCTTAGCAAGAGTAAGGTTCGCTTCGTAAATGTTGCAGGAACCGAGTTAGCGGTTCTGTAAGACGGAAAATATTAGTTGCGTCTTCATCATAGCAATTCTTCAGCAGCTCGTGTCGGGTCGCGATGAGCAGCAATAAAGCCCGCAGAATACATGTGTGGATATTCCCAACGTACCTAGTATGCATCGTGGTGATGTGAAAAACTAGATGCCTCGGGTTTTCGTGTTTCAAAACCCGTAAATAATACTCATGATGTGCGTCGGTGGGCAGGCGCGGTCATGGAGTGCGTGTCTCCATCTACCAAAACCCGGCCGTCGGGTGATGCTTCCCAAGAATCGCGAACACACGAAGACCAAGGTCTATAGGTCCGAACAATTTCGTTGCAAAATAACAATTGCACCTGTTTTCGAAGGGATGTTTTGAGGTTCGCCGGGAGCAGATCCAGCGCAGGTTGCGGTGAGGGTGAGTCCATGTATCTTCTGACGCATGCGAACAGCCGAGCCTTTCTTTTTTGCAATTTTTCTCAACATTTTCCTCAGTGATACTTTGAGTCGCACTATTTTTGCGCGCGCCTGCCTCGTACACGTGAGGTTGGTGTTGTTGTCGTGGAAATCGGCGTGGTGGTGTGGGTACCTCCGAGCCCGGGCCACGGGACCTGCGGGAGGAGTGGGTCCCGGTGGGCCCTGGGCCCGGGCTCTTTGTTGACGGCCTCACGGGGTAGGTGGTCAAGAGGCACGACTTTCAGTTATTTTCTTTTGGGTGTTGTATTTGTTTAAGTGAAGGCCGAGGGTTCGAGTTGAAGGTATTTTTGCTTTTTTTTTACCGCTTGCAACGGACATAGCGATCGACCGGAGGCGATTAAGATGTGAGGTTGTTGACAACTCCTTCAGTTCTGGTCGAACGTTATACCAGTCGATGTTATATAATGAAAAATGAGTATTGCTAGTTTTCAAGGGCTTGGTGACTCGTGCCCAATTCCTATAGTAAGAAGGCGCGAAGTGACGCCTTGAGTCACACGGCTTTGAGTTTTGTAGTAAGCCGTAGCATTGTCGAGCCTAGCTGAATCTTTATCCTCGAGCACGTCTTCATGGCGAAAGTTGAAAAAAAAAAATTAGGTATTATAATCGAGGACTAAACTCTCCTCTCTTTTCAGATCAGGATCTCCAGGCAGTCTTTCCAGATAAGCAAGAGTCTCCACGAAGGAATGAGTTGCTAATGAAAAAGAAAGCACCCCATCGCTGAATCGAGATTGGTTTTGCCCTATAACTGCTATACTGGATATGCAATACATTAATTACGATTGTTTTGTCGGTGAACTAGTCGATACTTGAATGAAATCGTTCGCCCACAACTCTTTGCAAATCATCAAACAATCAATGTTGAATGGCATTGTTCACGACACCATCTCTTTACGCCCGTTTCTCAAGGGCCCACACCCTGGATCATTCTCAAGAGGGTAACGTGTTTTATCGAGCGGACTCTGGGGATTGGGGAGGATGGACTTGGCTGGAATTAAGCCGGAGTCGGAATACAAAGAAAACGCCCGATCCGTACGGCTGAGGCTTCGTGATTCCCAGTATTTGCTCCCCCCTCTTGTTTTCCAGCCGCGCAGACCATCAAATGTGGAACAATATCGTTCTCCGGCATGCTAACTCCGGAGTGCTAACATAGTACATCTGCAAAATAGACGCCGCGACAAATTTGCCATACTTGGAGAGCCTACGCAATCCCCTTCAGTTGCTGGCATGACGGTATGACACTTTGTCCCAATCCATTTGCTCACAAACCAGTTTCAACTCTTCTCTAATCTCAGTTTCAAAGCTTACTCTCACGAGAGGAATACTGACCCAAGAGAAAGCCTTTGTTGTTGAGAGGGCATTTGGATTTCCATTGGGTTTTGTGATTGTTTGGAAAGTGTCGTTCGCAGATTGACTCGTGGCACTGCTTGAAGTTGAGACACAAGGTACGAAAAGCAAGCCCTACGAGTACGAGTTCCACGGCTTAGTGATAAAGGTCATGGTGATGTTATGACATTTGAAATAATATGTTTCCGAAAGGTAAGGTTTCATGTGGTGGCTACAGATGATCTTGGATGAGAGATAAAGTGACAGTATTATAGTGGAAGGCCGGTAGGACTGTCCCATAGCAACTTTGATGATGGCGATAATTGACACAGACAGCATGAAAGTCCACATTCCTCCTACGCGTCGACTCAGTTCCAGAAACTGAGTCCGACAATGGCCAGAGCAGGGAGGAGAACGCCATATGAGGTTTCTTCCACAAATGGGAACATGCTATTCCAACAGAAATTGCGCCATGAACGTGATGGATAAGTTCGTGCTATCACATTAATATATTCAAATGCATTTGCATGAGAGGTAACTGTGCAATCTCTGGTATCAACTTCCAACCCTTGCGAATAACGTTGATCCCCAAACGCGCTGGCCCAGCTGCCAAGGGACCAGCATCTTGTTGACGTGTTCGGCGCTACAAAATTACCGCATCTACGGGTTGCAGTGTTAATGCATGGCTTTTCATGTGTGTTTTGATTCACACTTCTAATTATTGATGGACCCAAAAAGACCCTCGTCCATACATGCAGATCGAGAATGCAGCTCGGCAAAAGATGAGAGACATACCAAAGTGGAGGTTTTATTTTTACTGGCTAGGGCTTGTCCGTATACAATGCAGGAATCTTAAAAGGTATATGGCTGACTGAAATTGAATAACAGCAGCAGGTGAGTTGCGGGGTCTCAACCAGAGATATTGACGCAGCCTTGAGAAGGCGCTTTGCCAGCGTGTTATGCATAACTCATGTTGCCAAGATCTCGGGTTGCAATTTCCAGCAACTCAAAAGTACGATACACAACTTCACCGCCTTACCTCGCTGTTACCATCGCAGAAGTAAGCCATTTTTTCCTGGTCCGCAGAGAGATCTGAGACCCAAGTCTGCAGTTCCGCTGGCTGCAAACGTGGTGAAGCACCGCGAACGACGAGTATGGCGATTAATGGTGTCTGTCTGGCGCTCCGAAATAAATGACTGTTGCTCCAAAATATTCTTTTTTTCTAGATATTCGACACCTTCAAGCCTGAAGTTTCTGAAGTTAGCCTTGTTGAGAATGGCTCGTAAGGCGGATGATTGTTAGACCCCGTGAAAGAGGCGGCGAGACTATGGGAATGTGTACACATGTGGGTAATCCATTGATAAGCGGGGTTGACGGCTGACGGAGTGAGATTATGACAACGACCAGCATCATCTCCCCGATTTACTCTTATGTGATGCCTTTACAACGTTGGTTCTCTGTCATGTTTAGCCATAAGGTCTGTAGAGAGTTACGACTAGACGAACGGTGAACCAACAACCTCGAACAAATGGATTACGATTTGTGTTCTAAGACTCCCACGCTCTGATGACTTGGAGAGTTTGATGTCTTAAACAGGCGGTTTACTTATTTACAATTGAACTGACGGTCAGAAACAAAGCGTTAGTAAGCAGCGGCACCCATTTGCCTCTCTCTTCCTCTTGATTTTGGTGGCTCCTTTCCTTTTTATCAAGGCCGTCAGGGCAGCCTCCTTCTTCTGTCTGGTTATCTTAGCGACGACTCGAACCACTGTCCGCTCCGCGAATTCAGTGTTCTTCATTATCCTACTAGTATTCGAACAATAATACTCCACGGGAATCAACTTTCGATTTTAATATATGGCTTCTCAACACAACTCGAGAATGCTTTTGTGGTAAAGTCCAACTACACATCTGTCCAGAGACACAATACCTCTGTGGACTGCTCTTTACGATGAAACCAAGACGAACTCGGAACTAGATTCATGCCCTGTCTTACAAACAGCTAAAACAGATGTTATTTATGGACCACTGGCCTTGAACGACGGTGCTGGAGCAAACTACATGGACATGTTCGACGTCAACCAGACTGTTAGGTTACAATTTCCGGATCAAAATAACCGTCGTAACATCTATGTCCTCAAAAGGTCTTGCTCTTTTTTACGTTCCAACATGAGGAAGACGGTCCACATTTGACCGCTATATAAGACCCAAGAAGTGCAGACAAAAAGAAAGACACCAAGCGCACTAGAAGCAAGAGGTCGAAGAGACCCGCTTCTATAATGCCCATGTTTTTGATGAACGAGACCGACTACGACGACTGTGATCTGCTCATCGAGAGACCGGTCTCACGCCACGACCCTAACCGTAGCCCTGTTACTGGGGTGCCGAAGAAGATTTATGGGGGCTGAGATATTATTCTTTTATGTGACATGTCTCTCAAAGCATGATATCTCTAAAGGCACCCAAAGCTCACTAGTTCATCGTGATATGCGACGGAAATCTTCAGCATCAGCAACCCTCTCTTCACAAGCCGTTTATAACTCAATAGAGATTATCTCGGGGCATATGCGGACGGTAGCACCAGTGCAACTCTTCAGCACATCTCTAAGTGCTACGAAGAGGTTATCTCCCACGAAGAGCCTCAAATGCACTCATACTTTTGCTCCCCTTGGATATTGCTAGATAGGATGGGCAACATGCTTACATCCTATGGCCCACGATGCCTTGCGCACAATCCTTTCTTCTCTTGCTTACTCTCGCTAGAATACTATCACAGAAGCAATGATACAGGACAGCCAACATTTCTTGTTTGACGCGGTCTTCTGTGGGACAAATGGCGTTGACCCCAGATGGCGACGATACGGCACTTCCCAGGTCGGACGGAGATACCGAACGTGCACTTCGTGCAGTACTCTTCTGGAGAAGGGTCAATTGTCAGTTTCTGTTTCGACGGAAGTGATCCCATGCATATATAAGCGCCGAAAATTGCAATACGCCGCGTAACACAACGCAGCAACCGTTATTTTTCTCCCATTCTATTCGACAACTCGCCATACCCAGCATTGCATGCATATATAAGCAGCACTAGGACGTAATCTCCATACCGCAGCAGCAAAATGTGGCTGTGCCAAATGCCTATCAACAAAGAGGTTATCCTTCAATGAGGGTCTTCTAATCGCGTCGATGATCTCGTGTACCAGGCACATCCCCAACAGAAGATGCGTCCCAGCTTCGTCACATCAAACAGATGCTTTTCATCCTTGTCTATCTTGGTTTCTATTGTATTCTTACTGGGATAATATCCCAGAAGCGCAGTTGCAGAAAACAGAAACAAAGACCCTCAATCCCGCTACTACATGCTCTTCTTGATTTGTAGAACGTGGTGTGGACTATGGTGAGCGGTCGTCACAACGAATGCGTGCGCGCTTGTTCCTCAAACTCAGTTGCGCGAGGAATTGTGTGCCGCAGAGACTGTCGTCTTATAAAACGCCCCAAATCGTATCTCTGGAATAATCTCATATAAGATATAAATACAAAGTCGAGAACAGCTATGTGAGAAGAACATAAACCCAGCAGATGCGGCCGACAACTCCCAATATCACAATCACCCAACTTCTTCGACACCAGGAACACATGTTCAACTCACATGTCTGGACTGAAACTCATTTGACTTAAAAACGATAAGAAGTCCTAGGCCTCTTCGTTTATCCGTGCAGTCTCAGTACAGCGTAGCTATCAAATTCAGCTGAATGAAGACATAACTCAAAATAAAAAGGAAAGCTCGTCGCGGGTGTTCTTAGTTCGACAACAATGCAAGGAGGGATGACACATATTGAACATCGGTCTCTGCAGCTCACTTGCTGATGTACGAACTGGTGCACTTAAAGCCTAAGATTCCACACTCCAACACAAATCCCCATCTCGACCTCACTCCAGTGAGTAATTCAGAACCCCCTCCTCCACGTCTTATTCGAACGAATACCAGCACAGCGACGGAGACCGACAAACCCTACGGACGATAAAACGTAACCAAGGCCGGAAATTCAAGCATACTTATTACTTCAAGCAATCCCTTCCACTTGAATGACGGATCAACACTCAGGACTCATATTTCATATAGCCCGTCTACGCTCACTGGTGCTATTCGGCTCCTGTTCGTCGCTGATCCCTGAGTCCCAAGTCCTCAGAACTCTTTTCATATTAATCAAAACACCACCTAAATTTGAAGATACCGCCTTTAGTAAACTCACCCGTCCCGCATACCTGAACTCCGTCTGTCTAACAGTGTTTCCCATACCCAGAAATCACAAAGCCGTCGCTGCTTAAGATTTCCTATTTAACAACGTGCTTCCAGACACTGTCGATACGAAGAAACACAAACAGCTACGTCGGGATAAAGTACATCGTCGCAGTTTTCTCTAAGATTCATCCGCTTTTCTGGACCCCGGCCAAAGTACCATACCACATCGTCACGTTTCTGCTAACTGCTTGATTTGAATTGTTCACCCATCCCCTTGTCATACACCTGTGAATACCACACCAACGACGATGACAAACCCCAGCCAGCAATCAAATCACCCCGCGAACCAGAACACAACAGCAGCGAGATGGACGTGATTCCAAAACGTCTTGGCAACATGAGCCCAATCTCGATGCTGCGTCTATTTCGTCAGATCAACCAACCCCCCAACCGCATGCTGCAGAGCCTACTCACAGGCCATCCTTCTGTTGTTATATAACCCCCAGGAAACAATGCCGAATCAGCAACTCGAGTTCCTAATCTAGAGTCCACGCTGAGTTTGACTCTCGGCTGTATATAAGGATACAAGACCACCACCGCAATTCTACTCCAAGCGTATTGATAGCTGGGCCCCAAAGCTAAGGCAGCATCCGCCTGGTTGTGCAACCCCATTGAAAACATCCACAGCTTGGACTCCCGCCCGACGAGCCGCATGCCTGCTTCACCTTTCCCATCAGCGACAACCCGTCTGTTTCCATATTATACACCTACGAATACCATGAAAACATTGGCGATCACTGCCGGACGACGAGTAGACGCAGAGCAACTAATCACACATGAGAATGACAGTATTTCGGGGATGTGATCAGCCCGCCTGAGACGTTTAAGCGACCAAGCTTCATGGTCCAAGATACCTTGGCAGGGTGGCATTGGCACAAGGACGACACAATTCATATGTTCCGTTGGTGACGAGATCGATTCTTGGAACCCGAATCCGTCCTTATGTAGCGTTGAGAACCCAAACTAGGCGCGTCATCAGTAGGGGCCGACGCCTGCCCACCGAGAAGCCGAAAACCGTGACTGAAATATCCCCCTCACTATTCTCACACGTCTACACGAGCCGCACGCCACGTCATTATCGAATTCTCTCTTTTTGATATTCTGCTATCATCTGCCTTCCGTCATAGGCACTCTCGCCTCATCCCAGCTGCCATCATCCACCCAAACCCCAACATCTCCAACATTCTCTCGCCAGGGCACGAAGGCCCACGAAGTTCCCAACAGCGGGATTCAATGTACAGTTCCTCCAAGAAATCCCGCTCAATCTTATATGTACAAGTAAAGGAAACACACCTCGTGTTCCCTCGAAAGAAGACAAGACATTATGGTCAAAAAGGTTTTTTTGAAAAAAGTTGTTTACACACACGCTCAGAACAGATCTTTTGTTGAAATCGCAAAAAGTGACGTAAAAGGAAAATAACGGTCGTAACGATGGGAGGGTGGGGGGCTGGCTATTTAGCCGGCGACGCCAGTGGCGGGGTACCCTGGTTGTCATGTCAGTAATTCGTACGGGTGAGGGGGTGGTTGATGAGAACTTACACCATGAGCACGTGGCAATAATGGCGTACAGACATATGAGCTGCAGACCCTCGAGCCAGTGACTCTTTCCGTCGCTGATCAGGTAGTTCACCAGCAATACCGCAACGAATAGGACCGCGACCTGGAAGAGGTCGAAGCTCATGGTCATGGAGTCGTTGCCCATGCCCCAGCCGATGATGACCAATAGCGGGATGAGGAAGAGGGCGACTTGCATGCTGGAACCGACGGCGACACCGATGGCGAGATCCATCTTGTCCTTGATGGCGACCGTGACGGCGGTGGCGTGCTCCGCGGCGTTTCCGACGATGGGGAGCAGGATGAGACCGACGAACTCCTCGCTGATACCGCTGGTCTGGGTGACGTAGTCGATGGAGCCGACCATGGCTTCGGCGCAGAAGGCGATGAGGACGGTGGAGCCGGCGAGGGTGCCGACGGCCACGAGGAAGTGCAGCTGGGGGTCCTCCTCTTCGTCGTCCTCCTCCTCCGCTGGGCGCTGCATCATGATGCGGCTGAGCTCCTGGCGGTCGTTGTCGCCGCGGACGCCGGTCTGCGCGATGCGCGCACCGGCTCCGGCGAGACTGCGGCCCAGGGCGCCCTCCTTCAATCCACCACGGCTCCACGGCTTGGCGGCGACCTTTTGCGATTCCTCGTTGAAGACCTTCTGGTGCGTTTTGAGCTGGAAGAAGAGATACGATGCGTAGATGATGAGGAGGATGACGGCGGTTCCGCGGGAGAGGGCGGCGACGTGGACGGGGTTGTCGGTGCCGTCGTTCTTGTCGAAGACGCTCGGGACGATGACGGATGCGACGGCGAGGGCGAGGAGGGATGCGGCGGTCTGGGCGACGGTCGTGTTGAAGTACTGCTCGGGGCGGCGGAGGCCACCGAAGAAGAAGCAGAAGCCCATGACGAGGAGCAAGTTGGACAGGATGGAGCCGATTAGTGAGGTCTGGACGATGAGGACCTTGCCCTCGGCCAAGGCGATAATGGCAACGATGAGTTCGACGGCGTTTCTGAGTCGGGTTAGTGAGACGCTCATGAGTTGCAGATGAGACCCGACTTACCCGAATGTCGCGTTTAGCAGTCCACCCAGCGACTCACCTGTCCTGAGCGCAATCTCCTCGGTGGCGAAACCCAGCATTGCGGCCAGGGGAATGATGGCGATGAAGTTGACAACAAATACTGCGATCTTGTTGACGGATCCGACGTACGAAATGGCGATACCGGCCGGCGCGGCCAATATCAGAATGTTGATCCATGAGTTGAGAAGGGTCCGTTGTAATTGGTTGGCGACGGTGAAAGGCGCCTTCGGCTCGACGTGTTTAATCAACCCGGTCTTCTTCTTTTTCGGTTTCTCTTCCTCGGGAGGGCTTCTGTCGTCCACCGCGTCGGCCGTCCCACGATTCCTCAATCCGGCGCCCTGCTCCTTGTTCTCAAACATGGTCTCTCCGCTGCCGCTGCCGCTGCCCGTCGCTGACCTCTCATCTTTGCTCAAGCTGCGCACGGTATCTGAGTCTCTGGGTGCGGGTTCGCTCCGGACGTGGTGAATCTGTTCCTCGGTGTCCTGGTCCTCGGCCCTGCTGGGGACCTCGCGCTGGGCCTCGAGATTGGCGCCGTCCCATGTGGAACGCTTGCTTGGGTGGTTATCCCAAGAAACGTGGCGAAAGGGGTTCCATGTCTGCTCCTGACTCCGGCGGCTGAGGCCGTGAGCTCTGCGTTTGATGTCAAAGTGGTTGACTGAACCGATGAGATCGGGCATGGTTAGCGACGGCGAACGCAGAGCAGGCGCTGCTTGGAGGTGGCAGAGAACGAAAGACGCGAAGATGAATGTGAGTGAGAAGGGAGTGGTTCGTTAAGTGAGATAGGGTGATGACGTGAAACCTCTGGTGTGGAGTGTCGGTGGGAATAATATGGAGAGGGATGGAGGGGACGGGGGGTAAACGAAGATTGCTCGAATCCGCGGGCAAATCGGCAGATGATTGGGGGAAGAGCGCGCGACTAGAGCTCTAGAGTCGTAGTCTAACCAGGTAGCTTCCCACCAGTGACAGACGAAGAAAATGCCAAGTGCCAAGGGATGGAAACAACACTCGTGTTGTGGTGATATTGGGCAGAGATGTTTTGTAGGGTTCTCGTCTCGCCAGAAGATATGACAAGAGTAACGCTGGCAGACGGCGGGGACGGGGGTAGCGGGTAGGAAGGTAATAAAGCGCCGCAGACTGGTTTTTACTCACAGGTTGAGGAGTTCATGCTGACGACGGCGGTGGTGTGTTAGTCGTAACTGTAACCGTCTTGTGGCAGGCGAGAGCCTGTGCTTGTTGGAGTTGGTTGTGGCAAAGATCAGATCGCTTCGAATGATGAGACGAAACGCGAACCGAGCTGTGGACGGGGTTGTCGAAGTTGCCTGTGTATCCGGGATGCCTTTTTGTGCAGTGGCAGGTGTAGATGTGTCTTTCGGGATGCTTTTCTCTTTTTGCGATAATCACTTTGTATGCAGCACAGCAATATAGCGCGGCGATGGATGGGGAGAGGCCTCCTTGGCAAAATTTGGTTGCCGGGGTGGTAGCGGAGGCTTGCCGGCCGGAGATGAGACGGGTCCAGATCGGTTCGGTTGGTGGTGACTGGTGAGTGGTGAGGGTGACAGCTCAACAACGGCGAGACGCGCAAGCCAAGACCCGAGCTAGTATGCAGTACCCGATACTCGGATTGGCGCTGCGGGATGCGGTGAGCAGGTGAACACGTCGGTCTGTCGTGTGCGGATTGGGCGCGGCCGGGCTGTGTGCAGCACGACGGAGGCAAAAGACGACCGCTTGTCGATGGTGACGGCACCGGCGCGGTACCTTACGGATACGGGTTGCAGTTGCAGCTGGATCGAGGCTGTGCAGTTCGGAAAAGTGGGAGCTTTGGGATGAATGCGAGTCGTGTATTGCAGACTGCAAAATGCCTTGTCTAACGTAATCGAAGACGGGCTTAGCTGAAGCTTAGCTGGGCAGTGAAGAGGAGGTGAAGTGAAGAGCGAAGAAAAGATGGGATGGAAAGTAAAGAATGCCAAGGAAGGGGGATCAAGCAGCTTTACGAGATATTAGCTCCTGTTCCTCGACCTAATCCTTCCTGAACATGGACACAATAGAGAGAGACAAAGTGCTCGCACCGTTTCAAAAAAACCAGCCCCTACGTCAGTCCGCCATTGCAATAAGCGCGGGCAACCTAACCTACCTAAGCCATTGAAAAGACGTGGGCGCTAATTTCCCTGAATCGAGACCTTCACTCTCTCGCCAATCCGATTCTGTCCAACACGCTGTCGCTCATCAGCGTCCTTCCAATGCCGTCGCGCCAGGCCATCAAGAAAGCGGGGCCATGCCATCTAACGCCCCCTTTATTTGTCTGCTTTAATGTTTTTCTCCATTGGACGATATTGCACCTTTTCCCACTTGCCGTGTGTCTATTTTCTGATCCCATCAATTGAGTTGGGCACACACGGAGAAAAACGTTCAGTCCGTGATTCAATGAGATGCCAGTACGACGTCGAAAAATTCATGTCGTCAGCACCCCCTTGACGTGCCAAGCCGCGCCACTCGTCTCCGAATCCCACGCAAACACGCACCCAAAAACAAGCTTCGCCAAGCCGAATACAAGACCTCGGCCAAGGCCCAAAGAACCCCCCCTGCCAAGCCCGTCGCCGTCGATCTGCTCGTCTTGGCTGTTGCTTCCTTTTTTTTTTTTTTTTTT